>NC_138316.1:56112500-56307500 GCF_965601325.2 Salmo salar | reverse complement strand
GCAGTGGTCCGACGAAGCGGACGCTAAGCTACAGGACTGTTTCGCTAGCACAGACTGGAATATATGTCGCCGGGATTCATCCGATAACATTGAGGAGTTTTACCACATCAGTTACTGTTTTTTTATTAATAAGTGCATCGAAGACGTCGTCCTCACAGTGACCGTGCGTGCGTATCCCAACCAGAAGCCATGGATTACAGGCAACATCCGCACTGAGCTAAAGGCTAGAGCTGCTGCTTTCAAGGAGCGGGACACCGATCCGGATGCTTCTAAGAAATCCAGCTACGACATCCGACAGTCAAAATGTCAATACAGGACTAAGATCGAATCCTACTAGATGCAGCAGGGTTAATCAAACTGTCATGGATTACAAAGGGAAACCCAGCCGTGAGCTGCCCAGTGATGCAAGTCTACCGGACCCTTCAATGTTGTGATGAGAAAATCCTGACGAAATGCATAGCACATAGAAAAAAAAAATGTTTTACCAGATATTATTGTTCATCCTGATCAGACAGGTTTTTTACACGGACGATACATTGGAGATAATATAATTACTTGAAACAATTGAACATTATGAAACATCAAAGATAACTGGCCTGGTCTTCATTGCAGATTTTGAAAAGGTGTTTGATAAAGTACGACTAGAATTTATATAAAAATGCCTGGATTACTTTAATTTTGGTGAATCTCTTACACATTGGGTTAAAGTTATGTATAGCAACTGCAGGTGTAAAATAGTAAATAATGGTTACTTCTTTTAAGAGGAGTAAAAACAGGGCTGTCTGTTGTCTCCATAACTATTTATTATGGCCATTGAAATGCTGGCTATTAAAATTAGATCCAACAAGAAAATCAAGGGGTTAGAAATCCAGGAGTTAAAAATTCTGTCAGAGAGAACATTGGGTTCTTGGTCACCTCCCTGACCAAGGCCCTTCTCCCCTGATTGCTCAGTTTGGCCGGGCGGCCAGCTCTAGGAAGAGTCTTGGTGGTTTCAAACTTTTTCCATTTAAGAATGATGGAGGCACCATGTTCTTAGGGACCTTCAATGCTGCAGACATTTTCTGGTACCCTTCCCCAGATATGTGCCTTGACATAATCCTGTCTCGGTGCTCTACGGACATTTCCTTCGATCTCATGGCTTGGTTTTTGCTGTCAACTGTGGGACCTTATATAGACAGGTGTGTGCCTTTCCAAATCATGTCCAATCAATTGAATTTACCACAGGTGGACTCCAATCAAGCTGTAGAAACATCTCAAGGATGATCAATGGAAACAGGATGCACCTGAGCTCAATTTCAAGTCTCATAGCAAAGGGACTGAATACTTATGCAAATAAGGTATCTGTTTTTTTATACATTTGCAAACATTTATAAAATCCTGTTTTTGCTATGTCATTACGGGGTATTGTGATGTCATTACGGGGTATTGTGATGTCATTACGGGGTATTGTGTGTAGATTGATCAGGGAAAAAAATGAATTTATAAATTTTAGCATCAGTAACAAAATTAGGAGAAGGTCAAGGGGTCTGAAAACTTTCCGAATGCACTGTATAAGTTATACTTAAACCCCAAATGGTTCTCCTGTAGATTTTGACAACTGAGCCATACAGGTTGCAAAATAAATGGGAAGAGGTTTCCCGATGTACCGATTCCATGGCACATGGTGTATGAACTGATAAAAAAACAACACTTTGAGTTTTTCAATTTAAATTATGATACAACATTTTTGCCACCAACAGAATGATATATATATATATATATATATATATATAATGTCACATCCTGATCTGCTTCCTTGTTATTGTCTCCACCCCCTCCAGGTGTTGCTTGTTTTCCCCAATGTATTTATCCCTGTGTTTCCTGTCTCTCTGTGCCAGTGTATTTATCCCTGTGTTTCCTGTCTCTCTGTGTATTTATCCCTGTGTTTCCTGTCTCTCTGTACCAGTGTATTTATCCCTGTGTTTCCTGTCTCTCTGCCCCAGTGTATTTATCCCTGTCTTTCCTGTCTCTCTGTACCAGTGTATTTATCCCTGTGTTTCCTGTCTCTCTGTGCCAGTGTATTTATCCCTGTGTTTCCTGTCTCTCTGTGCCAGTGTATTTATCCCTGTGTTTCCTGTCTCTCTGCGCCAGTGTATTTATCCCTGTGTTTCCTGTCTCTCTGTGCCAGTGTATTTATCCCTGTGTTTCCTGTCTCTCTGTGCCAGTGTATTTATCCCTGTGTTTCCTGTCTCTCTGTGCCAGTGTATTTATCACTGTGTTTCCTGTCTCTCTGCCCCAGTGTATTTATCCCTGTGTTTCCTGTCTCTCTGTGCCAGTGTATTTATCCCTGTGTTTCCTGTCTCTCTGTGCCAGTGTATTTATCCCTGTGTTTCCTGTCTCTCTGCCCCAGTGTATTTATCCCTGTGTTTCCTGTCTCTCTGCCCCAGTGTATTTATCCCTGTGTTTCCTGTCTCTCTGTGCCAGTGTATTTATCCCTGTGTTTCCTGTCTCTCTGCCCCAGTGTATTTATCCCTGTGTTTCCTGTCTCTCTGTGCCAGTGTATTTATCCCTGTGTTTCCTGTCTCTCTGTGCCAGTGTATTTATCCCTGTGTTTCCTGTCTCTCTGTGCCAGTGTATTTATCCCTGTGTTTCCTGTCTCTCTCTGCCAGTGTATTTATCCCTGTGTTTCCTGTCTCTCTGTGCCAGTGTATTTATCCCTGTGTTTCCTGTCTCTCTGCCCCAGTGTATTTATCCCTGTGTTTCCTGTCTCTCTGCCCCAGTGTATATATCCCTGTGTTTCCTGTCTCTCTGTGCCAGTTCGTCTTGTACGTTTCCAAGTCAACCAGCGTTTCTCCCGTTCCCCTGCTTTTTGCATTCTACTTTTTCTAGTCCTCCCGGTTTTGACCCTTGCCTGTTCTGGACCCTGTACCCGCCTGCCTGACCATTCTGCCTGTCTTGACCACGAGCCTGTCTGCCACTCTGTACCTCCTGGACTCTGATCTGGTTTTGACCTTTTTGCCTGTCCACGACCATTCTCTTGCCAACTCCTTTGGATTAATAAACATTGTAAGACTCTAACCATCTGCCTCCTGCATCTGCATTTGGGTCTCGCCTTGTGTCTTGATATATAAGGGGCATACAACAATCTTAGCTCTGTAGATTTTGTTGCGAAGAGACAGAAACACTAGATCATTTATTATGGCATTGCCACAGCGTAGCATGTTTCTGGTCACAGGTTCAGTAATGATAGAAAAATCACAACGTCCGCGTTATAAAATTAATCTTACATATAACAGTGTCTGGAAAGCCAAACACAATCAATCAATATCATAATGAGGTTTTCATCTTCAGCTCTGTGGATAATATTCAATTAGAAAAGGTTAAACAATTTATGTAAAATAATTCAAAAAGATATGGCACATGGAAACCAAACAAGGGTGGTCTATGGTGATAGGTGGGATTGGCTGAGAATGGCTGAGGGGTGGGATTAAGAGATGATGTTTAGTAATGTATTATTGTCACGTGATTGCTGTTTATAAAAGTGCCATGTGTGTAAAATGTACACTACCGTTCAACAGTTTCAGGTCACTTAGAAATGTCCTTGTTTTTGAAAGAAAAGCTCATTTTTTGTCCATTAAAATAACATGAAATTGATCAGAAATACAGTGTAGACATTGTTAATGTTGTAAATTACTATTGTAGCTGGAAATTGTAGATTTTTTTATGGAATATCTACCCAGGGGTTCAGAGGCCCATTATCAGCAACCATCACTCCTGTGTTCCAATGGCACGTTGTGTTAGCTAATCCAAGTTTATCATTTTAAAAGGCTAATTCATCATTAGAAAACCCTTTTGCAATTATGTTAGCACAGCTGAAAACTGTTTTGCAGGTTAAAGAAGCAATAAAACTGGCCTTCTTTAGACTAGTTGAGTATCTGGAGCATCAGCATTTGTGGGTTCGATTACAGGCTCAAAATGGCCAGAAACAAAGAACTTTCTTCTGAAACTCGTCAGTCTATTCTTGTTCTGAGACATGAAGGCTATTCCATGCGAGAAATTGCCAAGAAACTGAAGATCTCGTACAACGCTGTGTAACTACTCCCTTGTTCTTAACTGACTTGCCTAGTTAAATAAAGGTTAAGTGAATATCGCCATGTTATCATTGACTCAGTACTGGTACCCTGTGTATATAGCCATGTTATCATTGACTCAGTACTGGTACCCAGTGTATAGAGCCATGTTATCATTGACTCAGTACTGGTACCCAGTGTATAGAGCCATGTTATCATTGACTCAGTACTGGTACTCTCTGTATATAGCCATGTTATCATTGACTCAGTACTGGTACTCTCTGTATATAGCCATGTTATCATTGACTCAGTACTGGTACCCTGTGTATATAGCCATGTTATCATTGACTCAGTACTGGTACCCAGTGTATATAGCCATGTTATCATTGACTCAGTACTGGTACCCAGTGTATAGAGCCATGTTATCATTGACTCAGTACTGGTACCCAGTGTATAGAGCCATGTTATCATTGACTCAGTACTGGTCCCAGTGTATAGAGCCATGTTATCATTGACTCAGTACTGGTACCCAGTGTATAGAGCCATGTTATCATTGACTCAGTACTGGTACCCTGTGTATATATCCATGTTATCATTGACTCAGTACTGGTACCCTGTGTATATATCCATGTTATCATTGACTCAGTACTGGTACCCTGTGTATATAGCCATGTTATCATTGACTCAGTACTGGTACCCTGTGTATATATCCATGTTATCATTGACTCAGTACTGGTACCCAGTGTATATATCCATGTTATCATTGACTCAGTACTGGTACCCTGTGTATATATATCCATGTTATCATTGACTCAGTACTGGTACCCAGTGTATAGAGCCATGTTATCATTGACTCAGTACTGGTACCCTGTGTATATATCCATGTTATCATTGACTCAGTACTGGTACCCTGTGTATATATCCATGTTATCATTGACTCAGTACTGGTACCCTGTGTATAGAGCCATGTTATCATTGACTCAGTACTGGTACCCAGTGTATAGAGCCATGTTATCATTGACTCAGTACTGGTACCCTGTGTATATATCCATGTTATCATTGACTCAGTGTTTATTTATTTCTCATGTTATTATTTTTCTATTATTTCTCTTTTTCTCTCAGCATGTTTGGGAATGGCCCGCAAGGAAGCATGTCACTGTTAGTCTCCACCTGTTTGTCTAGGAAGCAGGTCACTGTTAGTCTCCATCTGTTGTTAGTCTCCACCTGTTGTCTAGGAAGCATGTCCCTGTTAGTCTCCACCTGTTGTCTAGGAAGCATGTCCCTGTTAGTCTCCACCTGTTGTTAGTCTCCACCTGTTGTCTAGGAAGCATGTGACTGTTAGTCTCCACCTGTTGTCTATGAAGCATGTCCCTGTTAGTCTCCACCTGTTGTCTAGGAAGCATGTCCCTGTTAGTCTCCACCTGTTGTTAGTCTCCACCTGTTGTCTAGGAAGCATGTGACGTGTTAGGTCTCCACCTGTTGTCTAGGAAGCAGGTCACTGTTAGTCTCCACCTGTTGTCTAGGAAGCATGTCCCTGTTAGTCTCCACCTGTTGTCTAGGAAGCAGGTCACTGTTAGTCTCCATCTGTTGTTAGTCTCCACCTGTTGTCTAGGAAGCATGTGACTGTAAGTCTCCACCTGTTGTTAGTCTCCAACCTGTTGTCTAGGAAGCATGTCCCTGTTAGTCTCCACCTGTTGTCTAGGAAGCATGTCCCTGTTAGTCTCCACCTGTTGTCTAGGAAGCAGGTCACTGTTAGTCTCCATCTGTTGTTAGTCTCCACCTGTTGTCTAGGAAGCATGTGACTGTAAGTCTCCACCTGTTGTTAGTCTCCACCTGTTGTCTAGGAAGCATGTGACTAAGTCTCCATCTGTTGTTAGTCTCCACCTGTTGTCTAGGAAGCATGTCCCTGTTAGTCTCCACCTGTTGTCTAGGAAGCAGGTCACTGTTAGTCTCCACCTGTTGTCTAGGAAGCAGGTCACTGTTAGTCTCCATCTGTTGTTAGTCTCCACCTGTTGTCTAGGAAGCATGTCCCTGTTAGTCTCCACCTGTTGTCTAGGAAGCATGTCCCTGTTAGTCTCCACCTGTTGTCTAGGAAGCATGTGACTGTAAGTCTCCACCTGTTGTTAGTCTCCACCTGTTGTCTAGGAAGCAGGTCACTGTTAGTCTCCATCTGTTGTTAGTCTCCACCTGTTGTCTAGGAAGCATGTCCCTGTTAGTCTCCACCTGTTGTCTAGGAAGCATGTCCCTGTTTAGTCTCCACCTGTTGTCTAGGAAGCATGTGACAGATAACATTTGATTTGAAAGCCTCTCCAAGGGAGTCTCCTCACCTCTCATCTCCTTAGCTTTGGTCTCCAGCAGTCTCTGATCTTCCTCCTCTGTTTCACTGGGGTTCTCCTCTTCCTCATCTTTCTCTCTGTAAAGCGACATTAGTACAAACCAGAGTCATGATTACAACTCCCATTTCCAGCCATTCTCATGTCCTTTTACCATCGTACAGAATCCTGTTTCCAGGGCCAGAGTCTCCTCTCTACTGCTGAGAAAGCCTAGGGTAGAGTATCCTACATAAGCCTGTTTCCAGGGCTAGAGTCTCCTCTCTACCGCTGAGAAAGCCTAGGGTAGAGTAGCCTACATAAGCCTGTTTCCAGGGCTGGGGTCTCCTCTCTACCGCTGAGAAAGCCTAGGGTAGAGTATCCTACATAAGCCTGTTTCCAGGGCTGGGGTCTCCTCTCTACTGCTGAGAAAGCCTAGGGTAGAGTAGCCTACGGTGGCAGCCTGACCATGAGGTGATGAAGCCAGACAGAGAACAGTCAATACTCCAATAGAGCATTACAACATCCCTCCATCCCTCCATCCCCAGGTACAGAACGGTAGCAAATCCTCTCTCTCTCTCCCACCCTCTCTCTCTCTCCCCCCTCTCCCACTCCCCGTCTCCTACCCTCTCACTCCCCTCTCTCTCCCATCTTCTCTGTCTCCCACCTTCTCTCACTCCCCTCTCTCTCCCATCTTCTCTGTCTCCCACCTTCTCTCACTCCCCTCTGTTCTCTCCCCTCTCTCTTTCCCTCTCTCTCTCTCCCCCACCTTCTCTGTCTCCCACCCTCTCTCTCTCCCCTCTCTCTCCCCCTCTCACCTTCTCTGTCTCCCACCCTCTCTCTCCCTCCCTCTCTCTCTCCCACCTTCTGTCTCCCACCCTCTCTCTCCCACCTTCTCTGTCTCCCACCTTCTCTCACTCCCCTCTGTTTCTCTCCCCTCTCGCTCCCACCCTCTCTCTCTCTCCCCTCTGTCTCTCTCTTCCACCCTCTCTCACTCCCCTCTGTTTCTCTCCCCTCTCGCTCCCACCCTCTCTCTCTCTCCCCTCTGTCTCTCGCTCCCACCCTCTCTCTCTCTCTGTCTCTCGCTCCCACCCTCTCTGTCTCCCACCCTCTCTCTCCCTCCCTCTCTCTCTCCCACCTTCTGTCTCCCACCCTCTCTCTCCCACCTTCTCTGTCTCCCACCTTCTCTCACTCCCCTCTGTTTCTCTCCCCTCTCGCTCCCACCCTCTCTCTCTCTCCCCTCTGTCTCTCTCTTCCACCCTCTCTCTCTCCCCTCTGTCTCTCTCTTCCACCCTCTCTCTCTTGGTCCATGGTTCAGAGTTCAGACCTACATGGACTGCATGGCATCCTGTATGATTTGCATCCAGGTGTTGCGTTCCTCCTTGGTTGCAGTGTGTAGCTCCACCATCTCTGGTTTCTCCATCCCTGCTGTTATCAGGAAGAGACCCCTCTCCTCGTTAGCCACCTCTCTAACGATCAGCTTCTGGAGGGAGAGGACCGTGGAGCGCTGGTCCTACGGGGGTGAGGGGGAGAGAGGGAGGGATGATTAAAGGATGGGTTAAAAGGTAGGAAGAGAGGGGAGAGGGACAAGAACAGAGGGAGAGAGAGAAGAGAGGGAGAGAGGGAAGAAGAGAGGGAGGGATGATTAAATGATGGGTTAAAGGTAGAAGAGAGGGGAGAGTGAGGTGGAGAGAGGGAGAAGAACAGAGGGAGAGAGAGAGGTGGGAGAGAGCGAGGGGAGAGAGGTGAGACATGGAGAGAGAGGAGATAGGAGAGGGGAGAGAGAGAGGGGGGAGAGAGAGAGAGAGAGAAGGATAGGGGGGAGAGAGAGAAGAGAGAGAGGGATAGAGGGAGAAAGAAGAAGAGAGAGAGAGAGAGAGAGAGAGAGAGAGAGGGATAGAGGGGAGAAAGAAGAAGAGAGAGAGAGAGAGAGAGAGGGATAGAGGGGAGAAAGAAGAAGAGAGAGAGAGAGAGAGAGAGAGAGAGAGAGAGAGAGAGAGAGAGAGAATATACCAGACAGATGAAGGGAGGGAAAGGGGTGGGGCAGAAAGAGGTAGAATGAGAGAGGGAGATGGAAAGGGAATGAGAGAGAGAGAGAGATTAGGCCTTATATGAGTCTGCATAAGATCATCCACCTCGACATGCAGCTCAGTGTCCATATCTGAATCACCTCTCTGGCCATCAATATTGCTTAGTCATTGAGCTATTTAAAAGAGTTATATGCAAATCAAAGTTTGTCACGTTCACAGAATACAGCAGGTGTAAACAGTACAATGAAATGTTTACTTCCTCAACAATGCGGTATTGAATGTACGTTCACTTGAGTTGCTCAAACAAATGTTAGTTACCACAGCCTCAAAGTCACACCATGTGGACTTGCTGGTGTGCTGGTGTGTTGGTGTGCTGGTGTGCTGGTGTGTTGGTGTGCTGGTGTGCTGGTGTGCCGGTGTGCCGGTGTGTTGGTGTGCTGGTGTGCCGGTGTGCCGGTGTGCCGGTGTGTTGTGTGTTGTGTGCCGGTGTGCCGGTGTGTTGGTGTGCCGTGTGTTGGTGTGCTGGTGTGTTGGTGTGCCGGTGTGCCGGTGTGCCGGTGTGCTGTGTGTGTTGGTGTGCTGTGTGCGGTGTGTTGGTGTGCTGGTGTGCTGGTGTGTTGGGTGTCGGTGTGCTGTGTGCTGGTGTGTGCTGGTGTGCCGGTGTGCCGGTGTGCTGTGTGCGGTGTGTGTGGTGCGCGGTGTGCCGGGTGTGGTGTGCTGGTGTGTTGGGTGCTGGTGTGCTGTGTGCTGCTACCTGACAAACTTTTCCTTTTTACTTTTAATAACCATTTAATCCAAAAGAAATCTGCATTTAACACATTTACCAACGACTGAGTTTTTCTGTTTCTTTGCTAGACTTTTTTCATTCAACTTTTTTCACCCCCGGACGCTTTACCTGGACATGCTTCTCCAGGACCTCCACCAGCCGAAGCTAAGTAGGAACAATAACACTATTTAATTACAGTCGCTGTTCTCATAATATACAGGAGAACGATCGCCTTATGATCGTTACGGGGTCTGAGCCTTCTCTGGTCCCTCCTCCTCCCGTTACGGGGTCTGAGGCCGAGCCTTCTCTGGTCTCTCCTCCTCCCGTTACTGGGTCCGAGCCTCCTCTGGTCTCTCCTCCTCCCGTTACGGGGTCTGAGCCTTCTCTGGTCTCTCCTCCTCCCGTTACTGGGTCTGAGCCTCCTCTGGTCTCTCCTCCTCCCGTTACGGGGTCTGAGGCCGAGCCTTCTCTGGTCCCTCCTCCACCCGTTACGGGGTCTGAGCCTTCTCTGGTCTCTGCTCCTCCCGTTACGGGGTCAGAGCCTTCTCTGGCCTCTACTCCACCCGTTACGGGGTCTGAGGCCGAGCCTTCTCTGGTCCCTCCTCCACCCGTTACGGGGTCAGAGACGCCGAGCCTTCTCAGGTCTCTCCTCCTCCCGTTACGGGGTCTGAGGCCGAGCCTTCTCTGGTCTCTCCTCCTCCCGTTACGTAGGACCTGCCTTGTTGATAGTGTTGTTAAGAAGGTAGAAACTAGGGCCTGTAGGACCTGCCTTGTTGATAGTGCTGTTAAGAAGGTAGAAACTAGGGCCTGTAGGACCTGCCTTGTTGATAGTGTTGATAAGAAGGTAGAAACTAGGGCCTGTAGGACCTGCCTTGTTGATAGTGTTGTTAAGAAGGTAGAAACTAGGGCCTGTAGGACCTGCCTTGTTGATAGTGCTGTTAAGAAGGTAGAAACTAGGGCCTGTAGGACCTGCCTTGTTGATAGTGCTGTTAAGAAGGTAGAAACTAGGGCCTGTAGGACCTGCCTTGTTGATAGTGTTGTTAAGAAGGTAGAAACTAGGGCCTGTAGGACCTGCCTTGTTGATAGTGTTGTTAAGAAGGTAGAAACTAGGGCCTGTAGGACCTGCCTTGTTGATAGTGTTGTTAAGAAGGTAGAAACTAGGGCCTGTAGGACCTGCCTTGTTGATAGTGTTGTTAAGAAGGTAGAAACTAGGGCCTGTAGGACCTGCCTTGTTGATAAGAAGGTAGAAACTAGGGCCTGTAGGACCTGCCTTGTTGATAGAGTTGTTAAGAAGGTAGAAACTAGGGCCTGTAGGACCTGCCTTGTTGATAGTGATGTTAAGAAGATAGAAACTAGGGCCTGTAGGACCTGCCTTGTTGATAGTGCTGTTAAGAAGGTAGAAACTAGGGCCTGTAGGACCTGCCTTGTTGATAGTGTTGTTAAGAAGGTATAAACTAGGGCCTGTAGGACCTAAGAAGGTAGAAACTAGGGCCTGTAGGACCTGCCTTGTTGATAGCGTTGTTAAGAAGGTAGAAACTAGGGCCTGTAGGACCTGCCTTGTTGATAGTGTTGTTAAGAAGGTAGAAACTAGGGCCTGTAGGACATGCCTTGTTGATAGTGTTGTTAAGAAAATAAATACAAATAAATGCTAGTAAAACTAAATGCTCTTCAACCGATCGTTGCCCGCACCTGCCCGCCCGTCCAGCATCACTACTCTGGACGGTTCTGACTTAGAATATGTGGACAACTACAAATACCTGGGTGTCTGGCTAGACTGTAAACTCTCCTTCCAGCCTCACATTAAACATCTCCAATCCAAAGTTAAATCTAGAATTGGCTTCCTATTTCACAACAAAGCATCCTTCACTCATGCTGCCAAACATACCCTCGTAAAACTGACCATCCTACCGATCCTCGACTTCGGCGATGTCATTTACAAAATAGCCTCCAACACCCTACTCAACAAACTGGATGCAGTCTATCACAGTGCCATCCGTTTTGTCACCAAAGCCCCATATACTACCCACCACTGCGACCTGTACGCTCTCGTTGGCTGGCCTTCGCTTCATAATCGTCACCAAACCCACTGGCTCCAGGTAATCTATAAGTCTCTGCTAGGTAAAGCCCCGCCTTATCTCAGCTCACTGGTCACCATAGCAGCACCCACCCGTAGCACGCGCTCCAGCAGGTATATCTCACTGGTCATCCCCAAAGCCAATTCTTCCTTTGGCCACCTCTCCTTCCAGTTCTCTGCTGCCAATGACTGGAACGAACTACAAAAATCTCTGAAACTGGAAACACTTATCTCCCTCACTAACTTTAAGCACCAGCTGTCAGAGCAGCTCACAGATCACTGCACCTGTACATAGCCCATCTATAATTTAGCCCAAACAATTACCCCTTCCCCTACTGTATTTATTTATTTATTTAGCTCCTTTTCACCCCATTAACTCTATTTCTACTTTGCACTTTCTTCTACTACAAATCTACCATTCCAGTGTTTTAATTGCTATATTGTATTTACTTTGCTACATAGACTTTTTTTTGCCTTTACCTCCCTTATCTCACCTCATTTGCTCACATTGTATATAGACTTGTTTTTCTACTGCATCATTGATTGTATGTTTGTTTTACTCCATGTGTAACTCTGTGTTGTTGTATGTTGTCGAACTGCTTTGCTTTATCTTGGCCAGGTCGCAGTTGTAAATGAGAACTTGTTCTCAACTTGCCTACCTGGTTAAATAAAGGTGAAATAAATAATTAAAAAGAAGGTAGAAACTAGGGCCTGTAGGACCTGCCATGTTGAGCTTTTTACTATCAGGGAACAGAGCGGAATAGACCCATTATTATTATTATTACCGAGCGGAATAGACCCATTATTATTATTATTACCGAGCGGAATAGACCCATTATTATTATTACCGAGCGGAATAGACCCATTATTATTATTATTACAGAGCGGAATAGACCCATTATTATTATTATTACCGAGCGGAATAGACCCATTATTATTATTATTACCGAGCGGAATAGACCCATTATTATTATTACCGAGCGGAATAGACCCATTATTATTATTATTACCGAGCGGAATAGACCCATTATTATTATTATTACCGAGCGGAATAGACCCATTATTATTATTATTACAGAGCGGAATAGACCCATTATTATTATTATTGACCGAGCGGAATAGACCCATTATTATTATTATTACCGAGCGGAATAGACCCATTATTATTATTATTACCAAGCGGAATAGACCCATTATTATTATTATTACAGAGCGGAATAGACCCATTATTATTATTATTACCGAGCGGAATAGACCCATTATTATTATTATTACCGAGCGGAATAGACCCATTATTATTATTACCGAGCGGAATAGACCCATTATTATTATTATTACCGAGCGGAATAGACCCATTATTATTATTACCGAGCGGAATAGACCCATTATTATTATTATTACCGAGCGGAATAGACCCATTATTATTATTATTACCGGGCGGAATAGACCCATTATTATTATTATTACCGAGCGGAATAGACCCATTATTATTATTACCGAGCGGAATAGACCCATTATTATTATTATTACCGAGCGGAATAGACCCATTATTATTATTATTACCGAGCGGAATAGACCCATTATTATTATTATTACCGAGCGGAATAGACCCATTATTATTATTACCGAGTGGAATAGACCCATTATTATTATTACCGAGCGGAATAGACCCATTATTATTATTACCGAGCGGAATAGACCCATTATTATTATTACCGAGCGGAATAGACCCATTATTATTATTACCGAGCGGAATAGACCCATTATTATTATTACCGAGTGGAATAGACCCATTATTATTATTACCGAGTGGAATAGACCCATTATTATTATTACCGAGTGGAATAGACCCATTATTATTATTACCGAGTGGAATAGACCCATTATTATTATTACTGAGTGGATTAGACCCATTATTATTACAGAGTGGAATAGACCCATTATTATTACAGAGTGGAATAGACCCATTATTATTATTACCGAGTGGAATAGACCCATTATTATTATTACCGAGTGGAATAAACCCATTATTATTATTACCGAGTGGAATAAACCCATTATTATTATTACCGAGTGGAATAGACCCATTATTATTATTACCGAGTGGAATAGACCCATTATTATTATTACCGAGTGGAATAGACCCATTATTATTATTACCGAGTGGAATAGACCCATTATTATTATTACTGAGTGGAATAGACCCATTATTATTATTACCGAGTGGAATAGACCCATTATTATTATTACCGAGTGGAATAGACCCATTATTATTATTACCGAGTGGAATAGACCCATTATTATTATTACCGAGCGGAATAGACACGTTATTATTACCAAGTGGAATAGACCCGTTATTATTACTGAGTAGAATAGACCCAAACCTGTTGAGGACAGACGTTCCGCTAGCGGTTCAATCAAGTTCATATTTATATCCAAAACCAGCTTTTTACATTAGCATGTGATGTTCAGAACTAGCAAACATACCGAATTTACTAAATTACTCATCATAAACGTTGACAAAATACATTAATTATTTAAAGAATTATAGATACAGAACTCCTTTATGCAATCGCTATGTCAGATTTTAAAATAGCTTTTCGGCGAAAGCAAATTTTGCAATATTCTGAGTACATAGCTTAGCCATCACGGGCTAGCTATTTTTACACCCGCCAAGTTCAGAGGGCTCACTAATCTCAGAATTACTATTAGAAAAATGTTATTACCTTTGCTGATCTTCGTCAGAATGCACTCCCAGGACTGCTACTTCCACAACAAATGTTGTTTTTGTTCCAAATAATCCATAGTTATGTCCAATACCTCCGTTTTGTTCGTGTGTTCAGGTCACTATCCAAAGGGTAACGCGCGAGCGCATTTCGAGACAAAAAATGTCAAAATGTTCCTTTACTGTACTTAGAAGCATGTTAAACGCTGTTTAAAATAAATGTTTATGGTATTTTTCTCGTAAAATAGCGATAATATTCCAACCGGACAATAGTGTATTCATTCAAACAGAGAAAAGAAAAACTAAGTTACTCTGGATAAGAGCATCTGCTAAATTACTCAAATGTAAAAATTGACTTAACCAATAACATACCAAAGAGTTAAAGAGATATTTACATATTTCTGGTCTTAACCAATCACCTACCAGAGAGGCAAAGACATATTTCTGGTCTTTCTCCTGCAGGAAGACGACGATATCAGAGAGAAGCATGGCCGTTACATCTGGAGAGAGAGGAGACAGACCAGAGGTTAAGGTCAGGGTCAGATAACAGAGAGAGGAGACAGACCAGAGGTTAAAGGTCAGAGAGAGAGGAGACAGACCAGAGGTTAAAGGTCAGGGTTAGATATCAGAGAGAGGAGACAGACCAGAGGTTAAAGGTCAGGGGTCAGATATCAGAGAGAGGAGAAAGACCAGAGGTTAAAGGTCAGAGAGAGAGGAGACAGACCAGAGGTTAAAGGTCAGGGAAAATACACTTTAAAAGTTACAAATTAAAGCCGTTCAAAGGAATATTTTGTAAAGTAAATACACGCTACATAAAAAAGATCAATGCAAATTCCTTATTGCAGTGGCTATCACGCAGAAAGAGAGAGCTTGAGATACCATTTATATAAATGGATACTCGATTACGAGAGTCAGCAAATGAGAAAACAGATCGGTGTTTGTGTTCCTCACAGCGGAGGACAACAGAGCGTCTGACTGAAGGGACAGAAAACAGATCGGTGTTTGTGTTCCTCACAGCGGAGGACAACAGAGCGTCTGACTGAAGGGACAGAAAACAGATCGGTGTTTGTGTTCCTCACAGCGGAGGACAACAGATCGGTTGGTGTCCTCCTCACCCTTGAGTCTCCCCTGTGAGTTCTTCAGCTGCAGAGGTCCATCATACAGCAATCTTCTCCCTCTGAGCAGGTCCTCTCTAGCAAACATCTGACCGCTCTTCATCCTCGTAATGGACTTGCTGTCTGTCCGGCCGTAGATGTCCTTCAGCCTCCTCTTCTTCTCATGCTCGTTCACCTAGCAACACCACAATTATTACCGTAGGTCAGTTCACCTAGCAACACGACAATTATTACCATAGGTCAGTTCACCTAGCAACACGACAATTATTACCGTAGGTCAGTTCACCTAGCAACACCACAATTATTACCGTAGGTCAGTTCACCTAGCAACACAACAATTATTACCGTAGGTCAGTTCACCTAGCAACACGACAATTATTACCGTAGGTCAGTTCACCTAGCAACACGACAATTATTACCGTAGGTCAGTTCACCTAGCAACACGACAATTATTATGATAGGTCAGTTCACCTAGCAACACGACAATTATTATGATAGGTCAGTTCACCTTTTATTAATATATTATTATCTTATGTAAACTATTATATTATTATTTTGTATTATTATACTACCTTGCTGTCCACTGCAGTGATGACCTCCTTGACCTGGTATAGAGCATCACTCAGGTCCTCATGGTCCTCCTCATTCTCTGTGGGGAGGGGAGGGTCAACACACACACACACACACACAAAGGAAAGAATGACAGAAAGAGACAAACAAGGTTAATGTCATTCTAGATGAAGCTCCACCATATGGTCAGTATAACAGACAGCCTCCTCCTCCTCTCTTCATTCTAGATGAAGCTCCACCATATGGTCAGTATTACAGACAGCCTCCTCCTCCTCTCTTCATTCTAGATGAAGCTCCACCATGTGGTCAGTATAACACAGACAGCCTCCTCCTCCTCCTCTCTTCATTCTAGATGAAGCTCCACCATATGGTCAGTATAACAGACAGCCTCCTCCTCCTCCTCTCTTCATTCTAGATGAAGCTCCACCATGTGGTCAGTATAACAGACAGCCTCCTCCTCCTCCTCTCTTCATTCTAGATGAAGCTCCACCATATGGTCAGTATAACAGACAGCCTCCTCCTCTCTTCATTCTAGATGAAGCTCCATCATATGGTCAGTAGAACAGACAGCCTCCTCCTCCTCTCTTCATTCTAGATGAAGCTCCACCATATGGTCAGTATTACAGACAGCCTCCTCCTCTCTTCATTCTAGATGAAGCTCCACCATATGGTCAGTATTACAGACAGCCTCCTCCTCCTCCTCTCTTCATTCTAGATGAAGCTCCACCATATGGTCAGTAGAACAGACAGCCTCCTCCTCCTCTCTTCATTCTAGATGAAGCTCCACCATATGGTCAGTAGAACAGACAGCCTCCTCCTCCTCTCTTCATTCTAGATGAAGCTCCACCATGTGGTCAGTATAACAGACAGCCTCCTCCTCCTCCTCTCTTCATTCTAGATGAAGCTCCACCATGTGGTTAGTATAACAGACAGCCTCCTCCTCCTCTCTTCATTCCAACTGGCAGGAGAACTCCACTTAAAGCACCGCTAAGAAGAATTGAGTCCCAAATAGCACCCTATTCCAAATATATAGTGCACTACGTTTCACAAGGGCCAAGTTTTCACACCCCTTGCCTTATTCCACATTTTATTGTTACACCCTGAATTAAAAAATGATTAATTAAGAAAAAAAATTATCACTGGCCTACACACACACACACACAATACCCCATAATGTCAAATTTGAATAATGTTTTTTAGAAATGAATTAAACATGAAAAGCTGAAATGAATTAAGTCAATAAGTATTCAACCCCTTTGTTGTGGTAATACATGTATTAACAAGTCACATAATTAGTGTCAGGGACTCACTCTGTGTGCAATAAGAGTGTTTTTCATGATTTTAGAATGACTACATCCTCTCTGTACCACACACACACATATATATATATATAAGGTCCCTCAGTCGAGAAGTGAATTTCAAACACAGATTCAACCACAAAGACCAGGGAGAATTTCCACTGCCTTGTGAAGAACGACACCTATTGGTAGATGGGTAAAAATCTAAAAGCAGAAATTGAATATCCCTTTGAGCATAGTGAAGTTATTAATTACACTTTGGATGGTGTATCAATACACCCAGTCACTACAAAGATACAGGCGTCCTTCCTAACACAGTTGCTGGAGAGGAAGGAAACTGCTCAGGGATTTCACCATGAGGCTAAAAAGTTAAAGTTTAATGGCTGTGATAGGAGAAAACTAAGGATGGATCAACAATATTGTAGTTACTCCACAATACGAACCTAAACACATCCTTTTTGCAACAAGGCACTTCAGTAATAGTGCAAAAAATGTGGCAAAGAACTGAACTATTTATCTTGAATACAAAATGTTATGTTTGGGACAAATCCAACACATCACTGAGTACCACTTCATATTTTCAATCATAGTGGTGGCTGCATCATGTTATGGCTATGCTTGTCATCGGCAAGGACTACAGGAAGTCCAGGATCCAGTTGCAGAGGGAGATGTTGAAATTGGAGTGGGTCCTGGGTGTCTGGAATGATGAAGTTGTGTGTGTCTTGACCAGTGTCTGGGTGTATGTGTGTGAGTGTGTGTATACAGAGACCACCTCATCTGTCCAGCAGAGGGCAGGACAGAGCTGGGGGCAGTGTGTGTGTGTGTGTGCAGAGAGCAGGACAGAGCTGGGGGGGGGGGGGGGCAGCAGACAAACCTTTGGTATGCTGTAGTATTCTCTGCATCAGGACGGGGTACTTGGTGATCCTCTGGGTGACTAACAGAATGCACTCTGGGATTCCTAACCTCCGCACGATACTGCTGCTCATCTTCCTCTTGAAAAAAAAAAAACGTAACAGGAAGACAGAATGACGTAACAGGAAGACAGAATGGATTAGATGGAACAGAATGATGTAACAGGAAGACAGAATGATGTAACAGGAAGACAGAATGACGTAACAGGAAGACAGAATACAGAGATGATATGTGATTTGAGGTGATGTCTAAGGAAAGGGGAAAGGGGGATACCTAGTCAGTTGGGGGAAAGGGGGATACCTAGTCAGTTGGAAAGGGAAAGGGGGGGATACCTAGTCAGTTGGGGGGAAAGGGGGATACCTAGGTCAGTTGGAAAGGGGGGGATACCTAGTCAGTTGGAAAGGGGGGGGATACCTAGTCAGTTGGAAAGGGGGGGGATACCTAGTCAGTTGGAAAGGGGGGGGATACCTAGTCAGTTGGAAAGGGGGGATACCTAGTCAGTTGGAAAGGGGGGGATACCTAGTCAGTTGGAAAGGGGGGATACCTAGTCAGTTGGAAAGGGGGGGATACCTAGTCAGTTGGAAAGGGAAAGGGGGGATACCTAGTCAGTTGGACAGGGAAAGGGGGGATACCTAGTCAGTTGGACAGGGAAAGGGGGGATACCTAGTCAGTTGGAAAGGGGGGATACCTAGTCAGTTGTACAGGGGGGGATACCTAGTCAGTTGGACAGGGGGGGATACCTAGTCAGTTGGAAAGGGGGATACCTAGTCAGTTGGAAAGGGGGGGATACCTAGTCAGTTGGAAAGGGAAAGGGGGGATACCTAGTCAGTTGGAAAGGGGGGGATACCTAGTCAGTTGGAAAGGGGGGGATACCTAGTCAGTTGGAAAGGGAAAGGGGGGATACCGAGTCAGTTGGAAAGGGAAAGGGGGGATACCTAGTCAGTTGGAAAGGGGGGATAACTAGTCAGTTGGAAAGGGGGGATAACTAGTCAGTTGGAAAGGGGGGATACCTAGTCAGTTGGAAAGGGGGGATACCTAGTCAGTTGGAAAGGGGGGGATACCTAGTCAGTTGGAAAGGGGGGGATACCTAGTCAGTTGGAAAGGGGGGGATACCTAGTCAGTTGGAAAGGGAAAGGGGGGATACCTAGTCAGTTGGAAAGGGAAAGGGGGGATACCTAGTCAGTTGGAAAGGGGGGATACCTAGTCAGTTGGAAAAGGAAAGAGGGGATACCTAGTCAGTTGTAAAGGGGGATAACTAGTCAGTTGGAAAGGGGGATAACTAGTCAGTTGGAAAGGGGGGATACCTAGTCAGTTGGAAAGGGGGATACCAAGTCAGTTGGAAAGGGGGGATACCTAGTCAGTTGGAAAGGGGGGATACCTAGTCAGTTGGAAAGGGGGATACCTAGTCAGTTGGAAAGGGGGATACCTAGTCAGTTGGACAGGGAAAGGGGGGATACCTAGTCAGTTGGACAGGGAAAGGGGGGATACCTAGTCAGTTGGACAGGGAAAGGGGGGATACCTAGTCAGTTGGACAGGGAAAGGGGGGATACCTAGTCAGTTGGACAGGGAAAGGGGGGTACCTAGTCAGTTGGACAGGGAAAGGGGGGTACCTAGTCAGTTGGAAAGGGAAAGGGGGGATACCTAGTCAGTTGGAAAGGGAAAGGGGGGATACCTAGTCAGTTGGAAAGGGGGGATAACTAGTCAGTTGGAAAGGGGGGATACCTAGTCAGTTGGAAAGGGGGGATACCTAGTCAGTTGGAAAGGGGGGGATACCTAGTCAGTTGGAAAGGGGGGGATACCTAGTCAGTTGGAAAGGGGGGGATACCTAGTCAGTTGGAAAGGGGGGGATACCTAGTCAGTTGGAAAGGGAAAGGGGGGATACCTAGTCAGTTGGAAAGGGAAAGGGGGGATACCTAGTCAGTTGTAAAGGGGGATAACTAGTCAGTTGGAAAGGGGGATAACTAGTCAGTTGTAAAGGGGGATAACTAGTCAGTTGGAAAGGGGGATAACTAGTCAGTTGGAAAGGGGGGATACCTAGTCAGTTGGAAAGGGGGGATACCTAGTCAGTTGGAAAGGGGGATACCAAGTCAGTTGGAAAGGGGGGATACCTAGTCAGTTGGAAAGGGGGGATACCTAGTCAGTTGGAAAGGGGGATACCTAGTCAGTTGGACAGGGGGAATACCTAGTCAGTTGGACAGGGAAAGGGGGGATACCTAGTCAGTTGGACAGGGAAAGGGGGGATACCTAGTCAGTTGGACAGGGAAAGGGGGGATACCTAGTCAGTTGGACAGGGAAAGGGGGGATACCTAGTCAGTTGGACAGGGAAAGGGGGGTACCTAGTCAGTTGGACAGGGAAAGGGGGGTACCTAGTCAGTTGGAAAGGGGGGATACCTAGTCAGTTGGGGGAAAGGGGGGATACCTAGTCAGTTGGGGAAAGGGGGGGATACCTAGTCAGTTGGAAAGGGGGGATACCTGCAGTTGGGGGAAAGGGGGGATACCTAGTCAGTTGGGGGAAAGGGGGGATACCTAGTCAGTTGGGGGAAAGGGGGGATACCTAGTCAGTTGGGGGAAAGGGGGGATACCTAGTCAGAAAGGGGGGATACCTAGTCAGTTGGAAAGGGGGATACCTAGTCAGTTGTAAAGGGGGGATACCTAGTCAGTTGTAAAGGGGGGGGATACCTAGTCAGTTGGAAAGGGGGGATACCTAGTCAGTTGGAAAGGGGGGGATACCTAGTCAGTTGGACAGGGGGATACCAAGTCAGTTGGAAAGGGGGATACCTAGTCAGTTGGAAAGGGGGGGATACCTAGTCAGTTGGACAGGGGGATACCTAGTCAGTTGGACAGGGGGATACCAAGTCAGTTGGAAAGGGGGGATACCTAGTCAGTTGGAAAGGGGGATACCTAGTCAGTTGGAAAGGGGGATACCTAGTCAGTTGGACAGGGAAAGGGGGGATACCTAGTCAGTTGGACAGGGAAAGGGGGATACCTAGTCAGTTGGACAGGGAAAGGGGGGATACCTAGTCAGTTGGACAGGGAAAGGGGGGTACCTAGTCAGTTGGACAGGGAAAGGGGGGATACCTAGTCAGTTGGACAGGGAAAGGGGGGATACCTAGTCAGTTAGAAAGGGGGGATACCTAGTCAGTTGGGGGAAAGGGGGGATACCTAGTCAGTTGGGGGAAAGGGGGGATACCTAGTCAGTTGGGGGAAAGGGGGGATACCTAGTCAGTTGGGGGAAAGGGGGGATACCTAGTCAGTTGGGGGAAAGGGGGGATACCTAGTCAGTTGGGGGAAAGGGGGGATACCTAGTCAGTTGGGGGAAAGGGGGGATACCTAGTCAGTTGGGGGAAAGGGGGGATACCTAGTCAGTTGGGGGAAAGGGGGGATACCTAGTCAGTTGGGGGAAAGGGGGGATACCTAGTCAGTTGGGGGAAAGGGGGGTACCTAGTCAGTTGGGGGAAAGGGGGGATACCTAGTCAGTTGTAAAGGGAAAGGGGGGATACCTAGTCAGTTGTAAAGGGAAAGGGGGGCGAGGGGGGGGGTACCTAGTCAGTTGTAAAGGGAAAGGGGGGATACCTAGTCAGTTGGAAAGGGAAAGGGGGGATACCTAGTCAGTTGGAAAGGGGGGATACCTAGTCAGTTGGAAAGGGGGGATACCTAGTCAGTTGGACAGGGAAAGGGGGGATACCTAGTCAGTTGGAAAGGGGGGGATACCTATTCAGTTGGAAAGGGAAAGGGGGGATACCTAGTCAGTTGGAAAGGGAAAGGGGCGATACCTAGTCAGTTGGACAGGGAAAGGGGGGATACCTAGTCAGTTGGACAGGGGGGGATACCTAGTCAGTTGGACAGGGGGGGATACCTAGTGAGTTGGAAAGGGGGATACCTAGTCAGTTGGAAAGGGGGGATACCTAGTCAGTTGGACAGGGAAAGGGGGGATACCTAGTCAGTTGGGGGAAAGGGGGGTACCTAGTCAGTTGGGGGAAAGGGGGGTACCTAGTCAGTTGGGGGAAAGGGGGGATACCTAGTCAGTTGGACAGGGAAAGGGGGGATACCTAGTCAGTTGGAAAGGGGGGGATACCTATTCAGTTGGAAAGGGAAAGGGGGGATACCTAGTCAGTTGGAAAGGGGGGGATACCTAGTCAGTTGGAAAGGGAAAGGGGCGATACCTAGTCAGTTGGACAGGGAAAGGGGGGATACCTAGTCAGTTGGACAGGGGGGGATACCTAGTCAGTTGGACAGGGGGGGATACCTAGTGAGTTGGAAAGGGGGATACCTAGTCAGTTGGAAAGGGGGGATACCTAGTCAGTTGGACAGGGAAAGGGGGGATACCTAGTCAGTTGGGGGAAAGGGGGGTACCTAGTCAGTTGGGGGAAAGGGGGGATACCTAGTCAGTTGGGGGAAAGGGGGGATACCTAGTCAGTTGGGGGAAAGGGGGGATACCTAGTCAGTTGGGGGAAAGGGGGGATACCTAGTCAGTTGGGGGAAAGGGGGGATACCTAGTCAGTTGGGGGAAAGGGGGGATACCTAGTCAGTTGGGGGAAAGGGGGGATACCTAGTCAGTTGTAAAGGGAAAGGGGGGATACCTAGTCAGTTGTAAAGGGAAAGGGGGGATACCTAGTCAGTTGTAAAGGGAAAGGGGGGATACCTAGTCAGTTGGAAAGGGGGGATACCTAGTCAGTTGGAAAGGGGGGATACCTAGTCAGTTGGAAAGGGGGGATACCTAGTCAGTTGGACAGGGAAAGGGGGGATACCTAGTCAGTTGGAAAGGGGGGGATACCTATTCAGTTGGAAAGGGAAAGGGGGGATACCTAGTCAGTTGGAAAGGGGGGGATACCTAGTCAGTTGGAAAGGGAAAGGGGCGATACCTAGTCAGTTGGACAGGGAAAGGGGGGATACCTAGTCAGTTGGACAGGGGGGGATACCTAGTCAGTTGGACAGGGGGGGATACCTAGTCAGTTGGACAGGGGGATACCTAGTCAGTTGGAAAGGGGGGATACCTAGTCAGTTGGACAGGGAAAGGGGGGATACCTAGTCAGTTGGACAGGGAAAGGGGGGTACCTAGTCAGTTGGAAAGGAGGATACCTAGTCAGTTGGAAAGGGGGATAACAAGTCAGTTGGAAAGGGGGATACCAAGTCAGTTGGAAAGGGGGGATACCTAGTCAGTTGGACAGGGAAAGGGGGGATACCTAGTCAGTTGGACAGGGAAAGGGGGGTACCTAGTCAGTTGGACAGGGAAAGGGGGGTACCTAGTCAGTTGGACAGGGAAAAGGGGGATACCTAGTCAGTTGGACAGGGAAAGGGGGGATACCTAGTCAGTTGGACAGGGAAAGGGGGGATACCTAGTCAGTTGGACAGGGAAAGGGGGGTACCTAGTCAGTTGGACAGGATAAGGGGGGATACCTAGTCAGTTGGAAAGGGGGATACCTAGTCAGTTGGAAAGGGGGGATACCTAGTCAGTTGGAAAAGGGGATACCAAGTCAGTTGGAAAGGGGGGATACATAGTCAGTTGGACAGGGAAAGGGGGGATACCTAGTCAGTTGGAAAGGGAAAGGGGGGATACCTAGTCAGTTGGAAAGGGAAAGGGGGGTACCTAGTCAGTTGGACAGGGAAAGGGGGATACCTAGTCAGTTGGACAGGGAAAGGGGGATACCTAGTCAGTTGGACAGGGAAAGGGGGATACCTAGTCAGTTGGACAGGGAAAGGGGGGATACCTAGTCAGTTGGACAGGGAAAGGGGGGATACCTAGTCAGTTGGGGGAAAGGGGGGTACCTAGTCAGTTGGGGGAAAGGGGGGTACCTAGTCAGTTGGGGGAAAGGGGGGATACCTAGTCAGTTGGACAGGGAAAGGGGGGATACCTAGTCAGTTGGAAAGGGGGGGATACCTATTCAGTTGGAAAGGGAAAGGGGGGATACCTAGTCAGTTGGAAAGGGGGGGATACCTAGTCAGTTGGAAAGGGAAAGGGGCGATACCTAGTCAGTTGGACAGGGAAAGGGGGGATACCTAGTCAGTTGGACAGGGGGGGATACCTAGTCAGTTGGACAGGGGGGGATACCTAGTGAGTTGGAAAGGGGGATACCTAGTCAGTTGGAAAGGGGGGATACCTAGTCAGTTGGGGGAAAGGGGGGTACCTAGTCAGTTGGGGGAAAGGGGGGATACCTAGTCAGTTGGGGGAAAGGGGGGATACCTAGTCAGTTGGGGGAAAGGGGGGATACCTAGTCAGTTGGGGGAAAGGGGGGATACCTAGTCAGTTGGGGGAAAGGGGGGATACCTAGTCAGTTGGAAAGGGAAAGGGGCGATACCTAGTCAGTTGGACAGGGAAAGGGGCGATACCTAGTCAGTTGGACAGGGAAAGGGGGGATACCTAGTCAGTTGGGGGAAAGGGGGGTACCTAGTCAGTTGGGGGAAAGGGGGGATACCTAGTCAGTTGGGGGAAAGGGGGGATACCTAGTCAGTTGGGGGAAAGGGGGGATACCTAGTCAGTTGGAAAGGTGGGGATACCTATTCAGTTGGAAAGGGAAAGGGGGGATACCTAGTCAGTTGGAAAGGGGGGGATACCTAGTCAGTTGGAAAGGGAAAGGGGCGATACCTAGTCAGTTGGACAGGGAAAGGGGGGATACCTAGTCAGTTGGACAGGGGGGGATACCTAGTCAGTTGGACAGGGGGGGATACCTAGTGAGTTGGAAAGGGGGATACCTAGTCAGTTGGAAAGGGGGGATACCTAGTCAGTTGGGGGAAAGGGGGGTACCTAGTCAGTTGGGGGAAAGGGGGGATACCTAGTCAGTTGGGGGAAAGGGGGGATACCTAGTCAGTTGGGGGAAAGGGGGGATACCTAGTCAGTTGGGGGAAAGGGGGGATACCTAGTCAGTTGGGGGAAAGGGGGGATACCTAGTCAGTTGGGGGAAAGGGGGGATACCTAGTCAGTTGGACAGGGAAAGGGGGGATACCTAGTCAGTTGGACAGGGGGGGATACCTAGTCAGTTGGACAGGGGGGGATACCTAGTGAGTTGGAAAGGGGGATACCTAGTCAGTTGGAAAGGGGGATACCTAGTCAGTTGGACAGGGAAAGGGGGGATACCTAGTCAGTTGGGGGAAAGGGGGGATACCTAGTCAGTTGGGGGAAAGGGGGGTACCTAGTCAGTTGGGGGAAAGGGGGGATACCTAGTCAGTTGGGGGAAAGGGGGGATACCTAGTCAGTTGGGGGAAAGGGGGGATACCTAGTCAGTTGGGGGAAAGGGGGGATACCTAGTCAGTTGGGGGAAAGGGGGGATACCTAGTCAGTTGGGGGAAAGGGGGGATACCTAGTCAGTTGGGGGAAAGGGGGGATACCTAGTCAGTTGTAAAGGGAAAGGGGGGATACCTAGTCAGTTGTAAAGGGAAAGGGGGGATACCTAGTCAGTTGTAAAGGGAAAGGGGGGATACCTAGTCAGTTGGAAAGGGGGGATACCTAGTCAGTTGGAAAGGGGGGATACCTAGTCAGTTGGAAAGGGGGGATACCTAGTCAGTTGGAAAGGGGGGATACCTAGTCAGTTGGACAGGGAAAGGGGGGATACCTAGTCAGTTGGAAAGGGGGGGATACCTATTCAGTTGGAAAGGGAAAGGGGGGATACCTAGTCAGTTGGAAAGGGGGGGATACCTAGTCAGTTGGAAAGGGAAAGGGGCGATACCTAGTCAGTTGGACAGGGAAAGGGGGGATACCTAGTCAGTTGGACAGGGGGGGATACCTAGTCAGTTGGACAGGGGGGGATACCTAGTCAGTTGGACAGGGGGATACCTAGTCAGTTGGAAAGGGGGGATACCTAGTCAGTTGGACAGGGAAAGGGGGGATACCTAGTCAGTTGGACAGGGAAAGGGGGGTACCTAGTCAGTTGGAAAGGAGGATACCTAGTCAGTTGGAAAGGGGGATAACAAGTCAGTTGGAAAGGGGGATACCAAGTCAGTTGGAAAGGGGGGATACCTAGTCAGTTGGACAGGGAAAGGGGGGTACCTAGTCAGTTGGACAGGGAAAGGGGGGTACCTAGTCAGTTGGACAGGGAAAAGGGGGATACCTAGTCAGTTGGACAGGGAAAGGGGGGATACCTAGTCAGTTGGACAGGGAAAGGGGGGATACCTAGTCAGTTGGACAGGGAAAGGGGGGTACCTAGTCAGTTGGACAGGATAAGGGGGGATACCTAGTCAGTTGGACAGGGAAAAGGGGGGATACCTAGTCAGTTGGAAAGGGGGATACCTAGTCAGTTGGAAAGGGGGGATACCTAGTCAGTTGGAAAAGGGGATACCAAGTCAGTTGGAAAGGGGGGATACATAGTCAGTTGGAAAGGGGGGATACCTAGTCAGTTGGACAGGGAAAGGGGGGATACCTAGTCAGTTGGAAAGGGAAAGGGGGGATACCTAGTCAGTTGGAAAGGGAAAGGGGGGTACCTAGTCAGTTGGACAGGGAAAGGGGGATACCTAGTCAGTTGGACAGGGAAAGGGGGATACCTAGTCAGTTGGACAGGGAAAGGGGGGATACCTAGTCAGTTGGACAGGGAAAGGGGGGATACCTAGTCAGTTGGACAGGGAAAGGGGGGATACCTAGTCAGTTGGACAGGGAAAGGGGGGATACCTAGTCAGTTGGACAGGGAAAGGGGGGATACCTAGTCAGTTGGACAGGGAAAGGGGGATACCTAGTCAGTTGGAAAGGGGGGGATACCTAGTCAGTTGGAAAGGGGGGGATACCTAGTCAGTTGGAAAGGGGGGGATACCTAGTCAGTTGGAAAGGGGGGATACCTAGTCAGTTGGAAAGGGGGGATACCTAGTCAGTTGGAAAGGGGGGATACCTAGTCAGTTGGAAAGGGGGGGATACCTAGTCAGTTGGAAAGGGGGGATACCTAGTCATTTGGAAACGGGGGATACCTAGTCAGTTGGAAAGGGGGGATATCTAGTCAGTTGGAAAGGGGGATACCTATTCAGTTGGAAAGGGGGGGATACCTAGTCAGTTGGAAAGGGGGGATACCTAGTCAGTTGGAAAGGGGGGATACCTAGTCAGTTGGAAAGGGGGGATACCTAGTCAGTTGGAAAGGGGGGATACCTAGTCAGTTGGAATGGCGGGATACCTAGTCAGTTGGAAAGGGAGAGGGGGGATACCTAGTCAGTTGGAAAGGGAAAGGGGGATACCTCGTCAGTTGTAAAGGGGGATAACTAGTCAGTTGGAAAGGGGGGATACCTAGTCAGTTGGAAAGGGGGATACCTAGTCAGTTGGAAAGGGGGGAGACCTAGTCAGTTGGAAAGGGGGGATACCTAGTCAGTTGGAAAGGGGGATACCTAGTCAGTTGGAAAGGGGGGATACCTAGTCAGTTGGACAGGGAAAGGGGGGATACCTAGTCAGTTGGACAGGGAAAGGGGGGTACCTAGTCAGTTGGACAGGGAAAGGGGGGATACCTAGTCAGTTGGACAGGGAAAGGGGGATACCTAGTCAGTTGGACAGGGAAAGGGGGATACCTAGTCAGTTGGAAAGGGGGGGATACCTAGTCAGTTGTAAAGGGGGGATACCTAGTCAGTTGGAAAGGGGGGATACCTAGTCAGTTGGAAAGGGGGATACCTATTCAGTTGGAAAGGGGGGATACCTAGTCAGTTGGAAAGGGGGGATACCTAGTCAGTTGGAAAGGGGGGATACCTAGTCAGTTGGAAAGGGGGGATACCTAGTCAGTTGGAAAGGCGGGATACCTAGTCAGTTGGAAAGGGAAAGGGGGGATACCTAGTCAGTTGGAAAGGGAAAGGGGGATACCTCGTCAGTTGTAAAGGGGGATAACTAGTCAGTTGGAAAGGGGGGATACCTAGTCAGTTGGAAAGGAGGGATACCTAGTCAGTTGGAAAGGGGGGGATACCTAGTCAGTTGGAAACGGGGGATACCTAGTCAGTTGGAAAGGGGTGATATCTAGTCAGTTGGAAAGGGGGATACCTATTCAGTTGGAAAGGGGGGATACCTAGTCAGTTGGAAAGGGGGGGATACCTAGTCAGTTGGAAAGGGGGGATACCTAGTCAGTTGGAAAGGGGGGATACCTAGTCAGTTGGACAGGGAAAGGGGGGATACCTAGTCAGTTGGAAAGGGGGGGATACCTATTCAGTTGGAAAGGGAAAGGGGGGATACCTAGTCAGTTGGAAAGGGGGGGATACCTAGTCAGTTGGAAAGGGAAAGGGGCGATACCTAGTCAGTTGGACAGGGAAAGGGGGGATACCTAGTCAGTTGGACAGGGGGGGATACCTAGTCAGTTGGACAGGGGGGGATACCTAGTGAGTTGGAAAGGGGGATACCTAGTCAGTTGGAAAGGGGGGATACCTAGTCAGTTGGACAGGGAAAGGGGGGATACCTAGTCAGTTGGGGGAAAGGGGGGTACCTAGTCAGTTGGGGGAAAGGGGGGTACCTAGTCAGTTGGGGGAAAGGGGGGATACCTAGTCAGTTGGACAGGGAAAGGGGGGATACCTAGTCAGTTGGAAAGGGGGGGATACCTATTCAGTTGGAAAGGGAAAGGGGGGATACCTAGTCAGTTGGAAAGGGGGGGATACCTAGTCAGTTGGAAAGGGAAAGGGGCGATACCTAGTCAGTTGGACAGGGAAAGGGGGGATACCTAGTCAGTTGGACAGGGGGGGATACCTAGTCAGTTGGACAGGGGGGGATACCTAGTGAGTTGGAAAGGGGGATACCTAGTCAGTTGGAAAGGGGGGATACCTAGTCAGTTGGACAGGGAAAGGGGGGATACCTAGTTAGTTGGGGGAAAGGGGGGTACCTAGTCAGTTGGGGGAAAGGGGGGATACCTAGTCAGTTGGGGGAAAGGGGGGATACCTAGTCAGTTGGGGGAAAGGGGGGATACCTAGTCAGTTGGGGGAAAGGGGGGATACCTAGTCAGTTGGGGGAAAGGGGGGATACCTAGTCAGTTGGGGGAAAGGGGGGATACCTAGTCAGTTGGGGGAAAGGGGGGATACCTAGTCAGTTGTAAAGGGAAAGGGGGGATACCTAGTCAGTTGTAAAGGGAAAGGGGGGATACCTAGTCAGTTGGAAAGGGGGGATACCTAGTCAGTTGGAAAGGGGGGATACCTAGTCAGTTGGACAGGGAAAGGGGGGATACCTAGTCAGTTGGAAAGGGGGGGATACCTATTCAGTTGGAAAGGGAAAGGGGGGATACCTAGTCAGTTGGAAAGGGGGGGATACCTAGTCAGTTGGAAAGGGGGGGATACCTAGTCAGTTGGAAAGGGAAAGGGGCGATACCTAGTCAGTTGGACAGGGAAAGGGGGGATACCTAGTCAGTTGGACAGGGGGGGATACCTAGTCAGTTGGACAGGGGGGGATACCTAGTGAGTTGGAAAGGGGGATACCTAGTCAGTTGGAAAGGGGGGATACCTAGTCAGTTGGACAGGGAAAGGGGGGATACCTAGTCAGTTGGACAGGGAAAGGGGGGTACCTAGTCAGTTGGAAAGGAGGATACATAGTCAGTTGGAAAGGGGGATAACAAGTCAGTTGGAAAGGGGGATACCAAGTCAGTTGGAAAGGGGGGATACCTAGTCAGTTGGACAGGGAAAGGGGGGATACCTAGTCAGTTGGACAGGGAAAGGGGGGTACCTAGTCAGTTGGACAGGGAAAGGGGGGTACCTAGTCAGTTGGACAGGGAAAAGGGGGATACCTAGTCAGTTGGACAGGGAAAGGGGGGATACCTAGTCAGTTGGACAGGGAAAGGGGGGATACCTAGTCAGTTGGACAGGGAAAGGGGGGTACCTAGTCAGTTGGACAGGATAAGGGGGGATACCTAGTCAGTTTTACAGGGAAAAGGGGGGATACCTAGTCAGTTGGAAAGGGGGATACCTAGTCAGTTGGAAAGGGGGGATACCTAGTCAGTTGGAAAAGGGGATACCAAGTCAGTTGGAAAGGGGGGATACATAGTCAGTTGGAAAGGGGGGATACCTAGTCAGTTGGACAGGGAAAGGGGGGATACCTAGTCAGTTGGAAAGGGAAAGGGGGGATACCTAGTCAGTTGGAAAGGGAAAGGGGGGTACCTAGTCAGTTGGACAGGGAAAGGGGGATACCTAGTCAGTTGGACAGGGAAATGGGGATACCTAGTCAGTTGGACAGGGAAAAGGGGGATACCTAGTCAGTTGGACAGGGAAAGGGGGGATACCTAGTCAGTTGGACAGGGAAAGGGGGGATACCTAGTCAGTTGGACAGGGAAAGGGGGGATACCTAGTCAGTTGGACAGGGAAAGGGGGGATACCTAGTCAGTTGGACAGGGAAAGGGGGATACCTAGTCAGTTGGAAAGGGGGGGATACCTAGTCAGTTGGAAAGGGGGGATACCTAGTCAGTTGGAAAGGGGGGATACCTAGTCAGTTGGAAAGGGGGGGATACCTAGTCAGTTGGAAAGGGGGGATACCTAGTCATTTGGAAACGGGGGATACCTAGTCAGTTGGAAAGGGGGGATATCTAGTCAGTTGGAAAGGGGGATACCTATTCAGTTGGAAAGGGGGGGATACCTAGTCAGTTGGAAAGGGGGGATACCTAGTCAGTTGGAAAGGGGGGATACCTAGTCAGTTGGAAAGGGGGGATACCTAGTCAGTTGGAAAGGGGGGATACCTAGTCAGTTGGAATGGCGGGATACCTAGTCAGTTGGAAAGGGAGAGGGGGGATACCTAGTCAGTTGGAAAGGGAAAGGGGGATACCTCGTCAGTTGTAAAGGGAAAGGGGGATACCTCGTCAGTTGTAAAGGGGGATAACTAGTCAGTTGGAAAGGGGGGATACCTAGTCAGTTGGAAAGGGGGATACCTAGTCAGTTGGAAAGGGGGGATACCTAGTCAGTTGGAAAGGGGGATACCTAGTCAGTTGGAAAGGGGGGATACCTAGTCAGTTGGACAGGGAAAGGGGGGATACCTAGTCAGTTGGACAGGGAAAGGGGGGTACCTAGTCAGTTGGACAGGGAAAGGGGGGATACCTAGTCAGTTGGACAGGGAAAGGGGGATACCTAGTCAGTTGGAAAGGGGGGATACCTAGTCAGTTGGAAAGGGGGGATACCTAGTCAGTTGGAAAGGGGGGATACCTAGTCAGTTGGAAAGGGGGGATACCTAGTCAGTTGGAAAGGGGGGGATACCTAGTCAGTTGGAAAGGGGGGGATACCTAGTCAGTTGGAAAGGGGGGGATACCTAGTCAGTTGGAAACGGGGGATACCTAGTCAGTTGGAAAGGGGGGATATCTATTCAGTTGGAAAGGGGGATACCTATTCAGTTGGAAAGGGGGGATACCTAGTCAGTTGGAAAGGGGGGATACCTAGTCAGTTGGAATGGCGGGATACCTAGTCAGTTGGAAAGGGAAAGGGGGGATACCTAGTCAGTTGGAAAGGGAAAGGGGGATACCTCGTCAGTTGTAAAGGGGGATAACTAGTCAGTTGGAAAGGGGGGATACCTAGTCAGTTGGAAAGGGGGGAGACCTAGTCAGTTGGAAAGGGGGGATACCTAGTCAGTTGGACAGGGAAAGGGGGGATACCTAGTCAGTTGGACAGGGAAAGGGGGGTACCTAGTCAGTTGGACAGGGAAAGGGGGGATACCTAGTCAGTTGGACAGGGAAAGGGGGATACCTAGTCAGTTGGACAGGGAAAGGGGGATACCTAGTCAGTTGTAAAGGGGGGATACCTAGTCAGTTGTAAAGGGGGGATACCTAGTCAGTTGGAAAGGGGGGATACCTAGTCAGTTGGAAAGGGGGGATACCTATTCAGTTGGAAAGGGGGATACCTATTCAGTTGGAAAGGGGGGATACCTAGTCAGTTGGAAAGGGGGGATACCTAGTCAGTTGGAAAGGGGGGATACCTAGTCAGTTGGAAAGGGGGGATACCTAGTCAGTTGGAAAGGCGGGATACCTAGTCAGTTGGAAAGGGAAAGGGGGGATACCTAGTCAGTTGGAAAGGGAAAGGGGGATACCTCGTCAGTTGTAAAGGGGGATAACTAGTCAGTTGGAAAGGGGGGATACCTAGTCAGTTGGAAAGGGGGGAGACCTAGTCAGTTGGAAAGGGGGGATACCTAGTCAGTTGGAAAGGGGGATACCTAGTCAGTTGGAAAGGGGGATACCTAGTCAGTTGGAAAGGGGGATACCTAGTCAGTTGGAAAGGGAAAGGGGGGATACCTAGTCAGTTGGACAGGGAAAGGGGGGTACCTAGTCAGTTGGACAGGGAAAGGGGGGATACCTAGTCAGTTGGACAGGGAAAGGGGGGATACCTAGTCAGTTGGACAGGGAAAGGGGGATACCTAGTCAGTTGGAAAGGGGGGGGATACCTAGTCAGTTGGAAAGGGGGGATACCTAGTCAGTTGAAAAGGGGGGATACCTAGTCAGTTGAAAAGGGAAAGGGGGGATACCTAGTCAGTTGGAAAGGGGGGGATACCTAGTCTGTTGGAAAGGGGGGGATACCTAGTCTGTTGGAAAGGGGGGGATACCTAGTCAGTTGGAAAGGGGGGGATACCTAGTCAGTTGGAAAGGGGGATACCTAGTCAGTTGGAAAGGGGGGATACCTAGTCAGTTGGAAAGGGGGGATACCTAGTCAGTTGGAAAGGGGGGATACCTAGTCAGTTGGAAAGGGGGGATACCTAGTCAGTTGGACAGGGAAAGGGGGGATACCTAGTCAGTTGGAAAGGGGGATACCTAGTCAGTTGGAAAGGGGGGATACCTAGTCAGTTGGAAAGGGGGATACCTAGTCAGTTGGAAAGGGGGGATACCTAGTCAGTTGGAAAGGGAAAGGGGGGATACCTAGTCAGTTGGAAAGGGGGATACCTAGTCAGTTGTAAAGGGGGATACCTAGTCAGTTGGAAAGGGGGGATACCTAGTCAGTTGGAAAGGGAAAGGGGGGATACCTAGTCAGTTGGAAAGGGAAAGGGGGGATACCTAGTCAGTTGTAAAGGGGGATACCTAGTCAGTTGTAAAGGGGGATACCTAGTCAGTTGGAAAGGGGGATACCTAGTCAGTTGGAAAGGGGGATACCTAGTCAGTTGGAAAGGGGGATACCTAGTCAGTTGGAAAGGGGGGATACCTAGTCAGTTGGAAAGGGGGATACCTAGTCAGTTGGAAAGGGGGATACCTAGTCAGTTGGAAAGGGGGGATACCTAGTCAGTTGGACAGGGAAAGGGGGGATACCTAGTCAGTTGGACAGGGAAAGGGGGGATACCTAGTCAGTTGGAAAGGGAGGATACCTAGTCAGTTGGAAAGGGAGGATACCTAGTCAGTTGGAAAGGGAAAGGGGGGATACCTAGTCAGTTGGAAAGGGGGATACCTAGTCAGTTGTAAAGGGGGATAACTAGTCAGTTGTAAAGGGGGATAACTAGTCAGTTGGAAAGGGGGATACCTAGTCAGTTGGAAAGGGGGGATACCTAGTTAGTTGGAAAGGGGGGATACCTAGTCAGTTGGAAAGGGGGGATACCTAGTCAGTTGGAAAGGGGGATACCAAGTCAGTTGGAAAGGGGGGGATACCTAGTCAGTTGGACAGGGAAAGGGGGGATACCTAGTCAGTTGGACGGGGAAAGGGGGATACCTAGTCAGTTGGAAAGGGGGATACCTAGTCAGTTGGAAAGGGGGGATACCTAGTCAGTTGGAAAGGGGGATACCTAGTCAGTTGGAAAGGGGGGATACCTAGTCAGTTGGAAAGGGGGGATACCTAGTCAGTTGGAAAGGGGGGATACCTAGTCAGTTGGAAAGGGGGGATACCTAGTCAGTTGGACAGGGAAAGGGGGGATACCTAGTCAGTTGGACAGGGAAAGGGGGGATACCTAGTCAGATGGACAGGGAAAGGGGGGATACCTAGTCAGTTGGACAGGGAAAGGGGGGATACCTAGTCAGTTGGACAGGGAAAGGGGTGTACCTAGTCAGTTGGAAAGGGGGGATACCTAGTCAGTTGGAAAGGGGGATACCTAGTCAGTTGGAAAGGGGGGATACCTAGTCAGTTGGAAAGGGGGATACCAAGTCAGTTGGAAAGGGGGGATAGCTAGTCAGTTGGACAGGGAATTGGGGGATACCTAGTCAGTTGGACAGGGAAAGGGGGGATACCTAGTCAGTTGGAAAGGGAGGATACCTAGTCAGTTGGAAAGGGAAAGGGGGGATACCTAGTCAGTTGGAAAGGGAGGATACCTAGTCAGTTGGAAAGGGAGGATACCTAGTCAGTTGGAAAGGGAAAGGGGGGATACCTAGTCAGTTGGAATGGGGGATACCTAGTCAGTTGTAAAGGGGGATAACTAGTCAGTTGGAAAGGGGGATACCTAGTCAGTTGGAAAGGGGGGATACCTAGTCAGTTGGAAAGGGGGGATACCTAGTCAGTTGGAAAGGGGGGATACCTAGTCATTTGGAAACGGGGGATACCTAGTCAGTTGGAAAGGGGGGATATCTAGTCAGTTGGAAAGGGGGGGATACCTATTCAGTTGGAAAGGGGGGGATACCTAGTCAGTTGGAAAGGGGGGATACCTAGTCAGTTGGAAAGGGGGGATACCTAGTCAGTTGGAAAGGGGGGATACCTAGTCAGTTGGAAAGGGGGGATACCTAGTCAGTTGGAATGGCGGGATACCTAGTCAGTTGGAAAGGGAGAGGGGGGATACCTAGTCAGTTGGAAAGGGAAAGGGGGATACCTCGTCAGTTGTAAAGGGGGATAACTAGTCAGTTGGAAAGGGGGGATACCTAGTCAGTTGGAAAGGGGGATACCTAGTCAGTTGGAAAGGGGGGAGACCTAGTCAGTTGGAAAGGGGGGATACCTAGTCAGTTGGAAAGGGGGATACCTAGTCAGTTGGAAAGGGGGGATACCTAGTCAGTTGGACAGGGAAAGGGGGGATACCTAGTCAGTTGGAAAGGGAAAGGGGGATACCTCGTCAGTTGTAAAGGGGGATAACTAGTCAGTTGGAAAGGGGGGATACCTAGTCAGTTGGAAAGGGGGATACCTAGTCAGTTGGAAAGGGGGATACCTAGTCAGTTGGAAAGGGGGATACCTAGTCAGTTGGAAAGGGGGGATACCTAGTCAGTTGGACAGGGAAAGGGGGGATACCTAGTCAGTTGGACAGGGAAAGGGGGGTACCTAGTCAGTTGGACAGGGAAAGGGGGGATACCTAGTCAGTTGGACAGGGAAAGGGGGATACCTAGTCAGTTGGACAGGGAAAGGGGGATACCTAGTCAGTTGGAAAGGGGGGGGATACCTAGTCAGTTGAAAAGGGGGGATACCTAGTCAGTTGAAAAGGGAAAGGGGGGATACCTAGTCAGTTGGAAAGGGGGGGGATACCTAGTCAGTTGGAAAGGGGGGGATACCTAGTCTGTTGGAAAGGGGGGGATACCTAGTCAGTTGGAAAGGGGGGGATACCTAGTCAGTTGGAAAGGGGGATACCTAGTCAGTTGGAAAGGGGGGATACCTAGTCAGTTGGAAAGGGGGGATACCTAGTCAGTTGGAAAGGGGGGATACCTAGTCAGTTGGAAAGGGGGGATACCTAGTCAGTTGGACAGGGAAAGGGGGGATACCTAGTCAGTTGGAAAGGGGGATACCTAGTCAGTTGGAAAGGGGGGATACCTAGTCAGTTGGAAAGGGAAAGGGGGGATACCTAGTCAGTTGGAAAGGGGGATACCTAGTCAGTTGGAAAGGGGGGATACCTAGTCAGTTGGAAAGGGAAAGGGGGGATACCTAGTCAGTTGGAAAGGGGGATACCTAGTCAGTTGTAAAGGGGGATACCTAGTCAGTTGGAAAGGGGGATACCTAGTCAGTTGGAAAGGGGGGATACCTAGTCAGTTGGAAAGGGAAAGGGGGGATACCTAGTCAGTTGGAAAGGGGGATACCTAGTCAGTTGGAAAGGGGGATACCTAGTCAGTTGGAAAGGGGGATACCTAGTCAGTTGGAAAGGGGGGATACCTAGTCAGTTGGAAAGGGGGATACCTAGTCAGTTGGAAAGGGGGATACCTAGTCAGTTGGAAAGGGGGGATACCTAGTCAGTTGGACAGGGAAAGGGGGGATACCTAGTCAGTTGGACAGGGAGGATACCTAGTCAGTTGGAAAGGGAAAGGGGGGATACCTAGTCAGTTGGAAAGGGGGATAACTAGTCAGTTGTAAAGGGGGATAACTAGTCAGTTGGAAAGGGGGATACCTAGTCAGTTGGAAAGGGGGGATACCTAGTTAGTTGGAAAGGGGGGATACCTAGTCAGTTGGAAAGGGGGGATACCTAGTCAGTTGGAAAGGGGGATACCAAGTCAGTTGGAAAGGGGGGGATACCTAGTCAGTTGGACAGGGAAAGGGGGGATACCTAGTCAGTTGGACGGGGAAAGGGGGATACCTAGTCAGTTGGAAAGGGGGATACCTAGTCAGTTGGAAAGGGGGGATACCTAGTCAGTTGGAAAGGGGGATACCTAGTCAGTTGGAAAGGGGGGATACCTAGTCAGTTGGAAAGGGGGGATACCTAGTCAGTTGGAAAGGGGGGATACCTAGTCAGTTGGAAAGGGGGGATACCTAGTCAGTTGGACAGGGAAAGGGGGGATACCTAGTCAGATGGACAGGGAAAGGGGGGATACCTAGTCAGTTGGACAGGGAAAGGGGGGATACCTAGTCAGTTGGACAGGGAAAGGGGTGTACCTAGTCAGTTGGACAGGGAAAGGGGGGATACCTAGTCAGTTGGAAAGGGGGGATACCAAGTCAGTTGGAAAGGGGGGATAGCTAGTCAGTTGGAAAGGGGGGATAGCTAGTCAGTTGGACAGGGAATTGGGGGATACCTAGTCAGTTGGACAGGGAAAGGGGGGATACCTAGTCAGTTGGAAAGGGAGGATACCTAGTCAGTTGGAAAGGGAAAGGGGGGATACCTAGTCAGTTGGAAAGGGAGGATACCTAGTCAGTTGGAAAGGGAGGATACCTAGTCAGTTGGAAAGGGAAAGGGGGGATACCTAGTCAGTTGGAATGGGGGATACCTAGTCAGTTGTAAAGGGGGATAACTAGTCAGTTGGAAAGGGGGATACCTAGTCAGTTGGAAAGGGGGGATACCTAGTCAGTTGGAAAGGGGGGATACCTAGTCAGTTGGAAAGGGGGGATACCTAGTCAGTTGGAAAGGGGGGATACCTAGTCATTTGGAAACGGGGGATACCTAGTCAGTTGGAAAGGGGGGATATCTAGTCAGTTGGAAAGGGGGATACCTATTCAGTTGGAAAGGGGGGGATACCTAGTCAGTTGGAAAGGGGGGATACCTAGTCAGTTGGAAAGGGGGGATACCTAGTCAGTTGGAAAGGGGGGATACCTAGTCAGTTGGAAAGGGGGGATACCTAGTCAGTTGGAATGGCGGGATACCTAGTCAGTTGGAAAGGGAGAGGGGGGATACCTAGTCAGTTGGAAAGGGAAAGGGGGATACCTCGTCAGTTGTAAAGGGGGATAACTAGTCAGTTGGAAAGGGGGGATACCTAGTCAGTTGGAAAGGGGGATACCTAGTCAGTTGGAAAGGGGGGAGACCTAGTCAGTTGGAAAGGGGGGAGACCTAGTCAGTTGGAAAGGGGGATACCTAGTCAGTTGGAAAGGGGGGATACCTAGTCAGTTGGACAGGGAAAGGGGGGATACCTAGTCAGTTGGACAGGGAAAGGGGGGTACCTAGTCAGTTGGACAGGGAAAGGGGGGATACCTAGTCAGTTGGACAGGGAAAGGGGGATACCTAGTCAGTTGGACAGGGAAAGGGGGATACCTAGTCAGTTGGAAAGGGGGGGATACCTAGTCAGTTGTAAAGGGGGGATACCTAGTCAGTTGGAAAGGGGGGATACCTAGTCAGTTGGAAAGGGGGATACCTATTCAGTTGGAAAGGGGGGATACCTAGTCAGTTGGAAAGGGGGGATACCTAGTCAGTTGGAAAGGGGGGATACCTAGTCAGTTGGAAAGGGGGGATACCTAGTCAGTTGGAAAGGGGGGATACCTAGTCAGTTGGAAAGGCGGGATACCTAGTCAGTTGGAAAGGGAAAGGGGGGATACCTAGTCAGTTGGAAAGGGAAAGGGGGATACCTCGTCAGTTGTAAAGGGGGATAACTAGTCAGTTGGAAAGGGGGGATACCTAGTCAGTTGGAAAGGGGGGATACCTAGTCAGTTGGAAAGGGGGGGATACCTAGTCAGTTGGAAACGGGGGATACCTAGTCAGTTGGAAAGGGGGGATATCTAGTCAGTTGGAAAGGGGGATACCTATTCAGTTGGAAAGGGGGGATACCTAGTCAGTTGGAAAGGGGGGATACCTAGTCAGTTGGAAAGGGGGGATACCTAGTCAGTTGGAAAGGGGGGATACCTAGTCAGTTGGAAAGGGGGGATACCTAGTCAGTTGGAAAGGGGGGATACCTAGTCAGTTGGAATGGCGGGATACCTAGTCAGTTGGAAAGGGAAAGGGGGGATACCTAGTCAGTTGGAAAGGGAAAGGGGGATACCTCGTCAGTTGTAAAGGGGGATAACTAGTCAGTTCGAAATCGGGGATACCTAGTCAGTTGGAAAGGGGGGAGACCTAGTCAGTTGGAAAGGGGGGATACCTAGTCAGTTGGAAAGGGGGATACCTAGTCAGTTGGAAAGGGGGGATACCTAGTCAGTTGGACAGGGAAAGGGGGGATACCTAGTCAGTTGGACAGGGAAAGGGGGGTACCTAGTCAGTTGGACAGGGAAAGGGGGGATACCTAGTCAGTTGGACAGGGAAAGGGGGATACCTAGTCAGTTGGACAGGGAAAGGGGGATACCTAGTCAGTTGGAAAGGGGGGATACCTAGTCAGTTGAAAAGGGAAAGGGGGGATACCTAGTCAGTTGGAAAGGGGGGGATACCTAGTCAGTTGGAAAGGGGGATACCTAGTCAGTTGGAAAGGGGGGATACCTAGTCAGTTGGAAAGGGGGGATACCTAGTCAGTTGGAAAGGGGGGATACCTAGTCAGTTGGACAGGGAAAGGGGGGATACCTAGTCAGTTGGAAAGGGGGATACCTAGTCAGTTGGAAAGGGGGGATACCTAGTCAGTTGGAAAGGGAAAGGGGGGATACCTAGTCAGTTGGAAAGGGGGATACCTAGTCAGTTGGAAAGGGGGGATACCTAGTCAGTTGGAAAGGGAAAGGGGGGATACCTAGTCAGTTGGAAAGGGGGATACCTAGTCAGTTGTAAAGGGGGATACCTAGTCAGTTGGAAAGGGGGATACCTAGTCAGTTGGAAAGGGGGGATACCTAGTCAGTTGGAAAGGGAAAGGGGGGATACCTAGTCAGTTGGAAAGGGGGATACCTAGTCAGTTGTAAAGGGGGATACCTAGTCAGTTGGAAAGGGGGATACCTAGTCAGTTGGAAAGGGGGATACCTAGTCAGTTGGAAAGGGGGATACCTAGTCAGTTGGAAAGGGGGATACCTAGTCAGTTGGAAAGGGGGGATACCTAGTCAGTTGGAAAGGGGGGATACCTAGTCAGTTGGAAAGGGGGATACCTAGTCAGTTGGAAAGGGGGATACCTAGTCAGTTGGAAAGGGGGGATACCTAGTCAGTTGGAAAGGGGGGATACCTAGTCAGTTGGACAGGGAAAGGGGGGATACCTAGTCAGTTGGACAGGGAAAGGGGGGATACCTAGTCAGTTGGAAAGGGAGGGATACCTAGTCAGTTGGAAAGGGAAAGGGGGGATACCTAGTCAGTTGGAAAGGGGGATACCTAGTCAGTTGTAAAGGGGGATAACTAGTCAGTTGTAAAGGGGGATAACTAGTCAGTTGGAAAGGGGGATACCTAGTCAGATGGAAAGGGGGAATACCTAGTTAGTTGGAAAGGGGGGATACCTAGTCAGTTGGAAAGGGGGGATACCTAGTCAGTTGGAAAGGGGGATACCAAGTCAGTTGGAAAGGGGGGATACCTAGTCAGTTGGACAGGGAAAGGGGGATACCTAGTCAGTTGGAAAGGGGGATACCTAGTCAGTTGGAAAGGGGGGATACCTAGTCAGTTGGAAAGGGGGGATACCTAGTCAGTTGGAAAGGGAAAGGGGGATACCTAGTCAGTTGGAAAGGGGGGATACCTAGTCAGTTGGAAAGGGGGGATACCTAGTCAGTTGGAAAGGGGGGATACCTAGTCAGTTGGACAGGGAAAGGGGGATACCTAGTCAGTTGGACAGGGAAAGGGGGGATACCTAGTCAGATGGACAGGGAAAGGGGGGATACCTAGTCAGTTGGACAGGGAAAGGGGGGATACCTAGTCAGTTGGACAGGGAAAGGGGGGTACCTAGTCAGTTGGACAGGGAAAGGGGGGATACCTAGTCAGTTGGAAAGGGGGATACCTAGTCAGTTGGAAAGGGGGGATACCTAGTCAGTTGGAAAGGGGGATACCAAGTCAGTTGGAAAGGGGGGATAGCTAGTCAGTTGGACAGGGAATTGGGGGATACCTAGTCAGTTGGACAGGGAAAGGGGGGATACCTAGTCAGTTGGAAAGGGAGGATACCTAGTCAGTTGGAAAGGGAAAGGGGGGATACCTAGTCAGTTGGAAAGGGAGGATAACTAGTCAGTTGGAAAGGGAGGATACCTAGTCAGTTGGAAAGGGAAAGGGGGGATACCTAGTCAGTTGGAATGGGGGATACCTAGTCAGTTGTAAAGGGGGATAACTAGTCAGTTGGAAAGGGGGATACCTAGTCAGTTGGAAAGGGGGGATACCTAGTCAGTTGGAAAGGGGGGATACCTAGTCAGTTGGAAAGGGGGATACCAAGTCAGTTGGAAAGGGGGGATACCTAGTCAGTTGGACAGGGAAAGGGGGGATACCTAGTCAGTTGGACAGGGAAAGGGGGGATACCTAGTCAGTTGGACAGGGAAAGGGGGGATACCTAGTCAGTTGGACAGGGAAAGGGGGGTACCTAGTCAGTTGGACAGGGAAAGGGGGGATACCTAGTCAGTTGGACAGGGAAAGGGGGATACCTAGTCAGTTGGAAAGGGGGGGATACCTAGTCAGTTGGAAAGGGCGGGATACCTAGTCAGTTGGAAAGGGGGGATACCTAGTCAGTTGGAAAGGGGGATACCTAGTCAGTTGGAAAGGGGGGATACCTAGTCAGTTGGAAAGGGGGGGATACCTAGTCAGTTGGAAAGGGGGGGATACCTAGTCAGTTGTAAAGGGAAAGGGGGGATACCTAGTCAGTTGTAAAGGGAAAGGGGGGATACCTAGTCAGTTGTAAAGGGGGGATACCTAGTCAGTTGTAAAGGGGGGATACCTAGTCAGTTGGAAAGGGAAAGGGGGGATACCTAGTCAGTTGGAAAAGGGGGATACCTAGTCAGTTGGAAAGGGGGGATACCTAGTCAGTTGGAAAGGGGGATACCTAGTCAGTTGGAAAGGGGGGATACCTAGTCAGTTGGAAAGGGGGATACCTAGTCAGTTGGAAAGGGGGATACCTAGTCAGTTGTACAGGGAAAGGGGGGATACCTAGTCAGTTGTACAGGGAAAGGGGGGATACCTAGTCAGTTGGAAAGGGGGGATACCTAGTCAGTTGTAAAGGGGGGATACCTAGTCAGTTGGAAAGGGGGGATACCTAGTCAGTTGGAAAGGGGGGATACCTAGTCAGTTGGAAAGGGGGATACCTAGTCAGTTGTACAGGGAAAGGGGGGATACCTAGTCAGTTGTACAGGGAAAGAGGGATACCTAGTCAGTTGTACAGGGAAAGGGGGATACCTAGTCAGTTGTACAGGGAAAGGGGGGATACCTAGTCAGTTGTACAGGGAAAGGGGGGATACCTAGTCAGTTGTACAGGGAAAGGGGGGATACCTAGTCAGTTGTACAGGGAAAGGGGGATACCTAGTCAGTTGTACAGGGAAAGGGGGATACCTAGTCAGTTGTACAGGGAAAGGGGGGATACCTAGTCAGTTGTACAGGGAAAGGGGGATACCTAGTCAGTTGTACAGGGAAAGGGGGATACCTAGTCAGTTGTACAGGGAAAGGGGGATACCTAGTCAGTTGGACAGGGAAAGGGGGGATACCTAGTCAGTTGGACAGGGAAAGGGGGGATACCTAGTCAGTTGGAAAGGGGGGATACCTAGTCAGTTGGACAGGGAAAGGGGGGATACCTAGTCAGTTGTACAGGGAAAGGGGGGATACCTAGTCAGTTGGACAGGGAAAGGGGGGATACCTAGTCAGTTGGAAAGGGGGGATACCTAGTCAGTTATACAGGGAAAGGGGGGATACCTAGTCAGTTGGAAAGGGAAAGGGGGGATACCTAGTCAGTTGTACAACTGAATGCCTTCAACTGAAATATGTCTTCCGCATTTAACCCAACCCCTCTGAATCAGAGAGGTGCGGGGGGGGCTGCCTTAATCCACATCCACGGTGCCAGGAGAACAACTGCCTTGTCCAGGGGGCAGAACGACAGATTTGTACCTTGTCAGCTCGGGGATTCGAACTTGCAACCATTTCAGTTACTAACCCAACGCTCTAACCACTAGGCTACCCTGCAGCCCCTAATGATAACGGATGCTGTAAATGAGTAGTGGACGGTAAGCGCTTACCCTGATGAAGGCCTGGAAGCGTTTGTCTTTGGAGTGCAGCTCCTTGTAGATGTTTACGGCCTCGTTGTGGCGGCTGCAGAACTTCCCGTAAACTCTCTTCATGATCTCTGCGTTGGACCCTGAGAACTGGAAAAACAGGTAGGATACGTGTTACGTTTCCCAGGTTTCTGTGTTGTGGGTTTGTGTGTTTCAGGAAATGGCTTCCCTGGATTCCAAGCAGCTGATTGGTCAGCCCCATTGCTAATTGGAGCTCTGACCCCACCCTCTCGTTAGGGGATACAGCTGTTTCCAATGACCGACTCCTCCTGCAGATTTAAATGCCAGAGTACCTTTGTTAGGAAGAGAGAGAGTCTTGGATGTCTTGTGTTGGTTGTAGGGTTGGTGTAAAGTATTTTGTAAAGTATTTTGTAGCCGGTACTGCAGAGGTATGTGTTTGCGATAGGACTTAGTGTTTTTGGTGTATTTAAATTGTTCACTTTATGTTGGGGGGAAGGCTCCTTGGGAGTGCTTAGGGCAGAGGCCTGTGGACATACATATACCCGTACTGTCGTACGTAGACTAGGTAAGACCTGGGCGGACCAACTCCTGTATGTTTGTTATTGCGCCAGGTGGTGCTAAAGTAGGAAGGTAGTGGGTAGGCAGTTAAGGTAGGAGAGGGGGCACTTTAACTTTCTATGCTTTGGTTCCGTCCAGCCCCTTTTCCTCACATTACCAAGTGAAGGAAATACATTTCCAGTAAATGGCAATATTCTCTGCCTCCGTCATCATTACCTCCACCTACAGTCACATACCTGTATACATCCACCTACTGTCCCATACCTCTATACCTCCACCTACAGTCCCATACCTCTATACCTCCACCTACAGTCCCATACCTCTATACCTCCACCTACAGTCCCATACCTCTATACCTCCACCTACAGTCCCATACCTCTAAACCTCCACCTACAGTCCCATACCTCTATACCTCCACCTACAGTCCCATACCTCCACCTACAGTCCCATACCTCTATACCTCCACCTACAGTCCCATACCTCTAAACCTCCACCTACAGTCCCATACCTCTATACCTCCACCTACAGTCCCATACCTCTATACCTCCACCTATAGTCCCATACCTCTATACCTCCACCTACAGTCCCATACCTCTATACCTCCACCTACAGTACCATACCTCTATACCTCCACCTACAGTCCCATACCTCTATACCTCCACCTACAGTCCCATACCTCTATACCTCCACCTACAGTCCCATACCTCCACCTACAGTCCCATACCTCTATAACTCCACCTACAGTCCCATACCTCTATACCTCCACCTACAGTCCCATACCTCTATACCTCCACCTACAGTCCCATACCTCTATACCTCCACCTACAGTCCCATACCTCTATACCTCCACCTACAGTCCCATACCTCTATACCTCCACCTACAGTCCCATACCTCTATACTTCCACCTACAGTCCCATACCTCTATACCTCCACCTGCAGTCCCATACCTCTATACCTCCACCTACAGTCCCATACCTCTATCCCTCCACCTACAGTCCCATACCTCTATACCTCCACCTACAGTCCCATACCTCTATACCTCCACCAACAGTCCCATACCTCTATACCTCCACCTACTGTCCCATACCTCTATACCTCCACCTAAAGTCACATTCCTCTATACCTCCACCTACAGTCCCATACCTCTATACCTCCACCTACAGTCCCATACCTCTATACCTCCACCTACAGTACCATACCTCTATACCTCCACCTACAGTCCCATACCTCCACCTACAGTCCCATACCTCCACCTACAGTCCCATACCTCTATACCTCCACCTACAGTCCCATACCTCAATACCTCCACCTACAGTCCCATACCTCCACCTACAGTCCCATACCTCTATACCTCCACCTACAGTCCCATACCTCTATACCTCCACCTACAGTCCCATACCTCCACCTACAGTCCCATACCTCTATACCTCCACCTACAGTCCCATACCTCTATACCTCCACCTACAGTCCCATACCTCTATACCTCCACCTACAGTCCCATAGCTCTATACCTCCACCTACAGTCCCATACCTCTATACCTCCACCTACAGTCCCATACCTCCACCTACAGTCCCATACCTCTATACCTCCACCTACAGTCCCATACCTCTATACCTCCACCTACAGTCCCATACCTCTATACCTCCACCTAGTCACATTCCTCTATACCTCCACCTACAGTCCCATACCTCTATACCTCCACCTACAGTCCCATACCTCTATACCTCCACCTACAGTCCCATACCTCTATACCTCCACCTACAGTCCCATACCTCTATACCTCCACCTACAGTCCCATACCTCCACCTACAGTCCCATACCTCTATACCTCCACCTACAGTCCCATACCTCTATACCTCCACCTACAGTCCCATACCTCCACCTACAGTCCCATACCTCTATACCTCCACCTACAGTCCCATACCTCTATACCTCCACCTGCAGTCCCATACCTCCATACCTCCACCTACAGTCCCATACCTCTATACCTCCACCTACAGTCCCATACCTCTATACCTCGACCTACAGTCCCATACCTCCACCTACAGTACCATACCTCTATACCTCCACCTACAGTCCCATACCTCTATACCTCCACCTACAGTCCCATACCTCTATACCTCCACCTACTTTCCCATACCTCTATACCTCCACCTACAGTCCCATACCTCCACCTACAGTCCCATACCTCTATACCTCCACCTACAGTCCCATACCTCTATACCTCCACCTACAGTCCCATACCTCTATACCTCCACCTACTGTCCCATACCTCTATACCTCCACCTACAGTCACATTCCTCTATACCTCCACCTACAGTCCCATACCTCTATACCTCCACCTACAGTCCCATACCTCTATACCTCCACCTACAGTCCCATACCTCCACCTACAGTCCCATACCTCTATACCTCCACCTACAGTCCCATACCTCTATACCTCCACCTACAGTCCCATACCTCTATACCTCCACCTACAGTCCCATACCTCCACCTACAGTCCCATACCTCTATACCTCCACCTACAGTCCCATACCTCTATACCTCCACCTGCAGTCCCATACCTCCATACCTCCACCTACAGTCCCATACCTCTATACCTCCACCTACAGTCCCATACCTCTATACCTCCACCTACAGTCCCATACCTCCACCTACAGTCCCATACCTCTATACCTCCACCTACAGTCCCATACCTCTATACCTCCACCTACAGTCCCATACCTCTATACCTCCACCTACAGTCCCATACCTCCACCTACAGTCCCATACCTCTATACCTCCACCTACAGTCCCATACCTCTATACCTCCACCTGCAGTCCCATACCTCCATACCTCCACCTACAGTCCCATACCTCTATACCTCCACCTACAGTCCCAAACCTCTATACCTCCACCTACAGTCCCATACCTCCACCTACAGTCCCATACCTCTATACCTCCACCTACAGTCCCATACCTCTATACCTCCACCTACAGTCCCATACCTCCACCTACAGTCCCATACCTCTATCCCTCCACCTACAGTCCCATACCTCTATACCTCCACCTACAGTCCCATACCTCCACCAACAGTCCCATACCTCTATACCTCCACCTACTGTCCCATACCTCTATACCTCCACCTAAAGTCCCATTCCTCTATACCTCCACCTACAGTCCCATACCTCTATACCTCCACCTACAGTCCCATACCTCTATACCTCCACCTACAGTACCATACCTCTATACCTCCACCTACAGTCCCATACCTCCACCTACAGTCCCATACCTCCACCTACAGTCCCATACCTCTATACCTCCACCTACAGTCCCATACCTCAATACCTCCACCTACAGTCCCATACCTCTATACCTCCACCTACAGTCCCATACCTCTATACCTCCACCTACAGTCCCATACCTCCACCTACAGTCCCATACCTCTATACCTCCACCTACAGTCCCATACCTCTATACCTCCACCTACAGTCCCATACCTCTATACCTCCACCTACAGTCCCATAGCTCTATACCTCCACCTACAGTCCCATACCTCTATACCTCCACCTACAGTCCCATACCTCCACCTACAGTCCCATACCTCTATACCTCCACCTACAGTCCCATACCTCTATACCTCCACCTACAGTCCCATACCTCTATACCTCCACCTAGTCACATTCCTCTATACCTCCACCTACAGTCCCATACCTCTATACCTCCACCTACAGTCCCATACCTCTATACCTCCACCTACAGTCCCATACCTCTATACCTCCACCTACAGTCCCATACCTCTATACCTCCACCTACAGTCCCATACCTCCACCTACAGTCCCATACCTCTATACCTCCACCTACAGTCCCATACCTCTATACCTCCACCTACAGTCCCATACCTCTATACCTCCACCTACAGTCCCATACCTCCACCTACAGTCCCATACCTCTATACCTCCACCTACAGTCCCATACCTCTATACCTCCACCTGCAGTCCCATACCTCCATACCTCCACCTACAGTCCCATACCTCTATACCTCCACCTACAGTCCCATACCTCTATACCTCGACCTACAGTCCCATACCTCCACCTACAGTACCATACCTCTATACCTCCACCTACAGTCCCATACCTCTATACCTCCACCTACAGTCCCATACCTCTATACCTCCACCTACTTTCCCATACCTCTATACCTCCACCTACAGTCCCATACCTCCACCTACAGTCCCATACCTCTATACCTCCACCTACAGTCCCATACCTCTATACCTCCACCTACAGTCCCATACCTCTATACCTCCACCTACTGTCCCATACCTCTATACCTCCACCTACAGTCACATTCCTCTATACCTCCACCTACAGTCCCATACCTCTATACCTCCACCTACAGTCCCATACCTCTATACCTCCACCTACAGTCCCATACCTCCACCTACAGTCCCATACCTCTATACCTCCACCTACAGTCCCATACCTCTATACCTCCACCTACAGTCCCATACCTCTATACCTCCACCTACAGTCCCATACCTCCACCTACAGTCCCATACCTCTATACCTCCACCTACAGTCCCATACCTCTATACCTCCACCTGCAGTCCCATACCTCCACCTACAGTACCATACCTCTATACCTCCACCTACAGTCCCATACCTCTATACCTCCACCTACAGTCCCATACCTCTATACCTCCACCTACTTTCCCATACCTCTATACCTCCACCTACAGTCCCATACCTCCACCTACAGTCCCATACCTCTATACCTCCACCTACAGTCCCATACCTCTATACCTCCACCTACAGTCCCATACCTCTATACCTCCACCTACTGTCCCATACCTCTATACCTCCACCTACAGTCACATTCCTCTATACCTCCACCTACAGTCCCATACCTCTATACCTCCACCTACAGTCCCATACCTCTATACCTCCACCTACAGTCCCATACCTCCACCTACAGTCCCATACCTCTATACCTCCACCTACAGTCCCATACCTCTATACCTCCACCTACAGTCCCATACCTCTATACCTCCACCTACAGTCCCATACCTCCACCTACAGTCCCATACCTCTATACCTCCACCTACAGTCCCATACCTCTATACCTCCACCTGCAGTCCCATACCTCCATACCTCCACCTACAGTCCCATACCTCTATACCTCCACCTACAGTCCCATACCTCTATACCTCCACCTACAGTCCCATACCTCCACCTACAGTCCCATACCTCTATACCTCCACCTACAGTCCCATACCTCTATACCTCCACCTACAGTCCCATACCTCTATACCTCCACCTACAGTCCCATACCTCCACCTACAGTCCCATACCTCTATACCTCCACCTACAGTCCCATACCTCTATACCTCCACCTGCAGTCCCATACCTCCATACCTCCACCTACAGTCCCATACCTCTATACCTCCACCTACAGTCCCATACCTCTATACCTCCACCTACAGTCCCATACCTCCACCTACAGTACCATACCTCTATACCTCCACCTACAGTCCCATACCTCTATACCTCCACCTACAGTCCCATACCTCAATACCTCCACCTACTTTCCCATACCTCTATACCTCCACCTACAGTCACATACCTCCACCTACAGTCCCATACCTCTATACCTCCACCTACAGTCCCATACCTCTATACCTCCACCTACTGTCCCATACCTCTATACCTCCACCTACAGTCACATTCCTCTATACCTCCACCTACAGTCTCATACCTCTATACCTCCACCTACAGTCCCATACCTCTATACCTCCACCTACAGTCCCATACCTCTATACCTCCACCTACAGTCCCATACCTCTATACCTCCACCTACAGTCCCATACCTCTATACCTCCACCTGCAGTCCCATATCTCCATACCTCCACCTACAGTCCCATACATCTATACCTCAACCTACAGTCCCATACCTCCACCTACAGTACCATACCTCTATACCTCCACCTACAGTCCCATGCCTCCATACCTCCACCTACAGTCCCATTCCTCTATACATCCACCTACAGTCCCATACCTCCACCTACAGTCCCATACCTCTATACCTCCACCTACATTCCCATACCTCTATACCTCCACCTACAGTCCCATACCTCTATACCTCCACCTACAGTCCCATACCTCTATACCTCCACCTACAGTCCCATACCTCTATACCTCCACCTACAGTCCCATACCTCCACCTACAGTCCCATACCTCCACCTACAGTCTCATACCTCTATACCTCCACCTACAGTCCCATACCTCAATACCTCCACCTACAGTCCCATACCTCCACCTACAGTCCCATACCTCTATACCTCCACCTACAGTCCCATACCTCTATACCTCCACCTACAGTCCCATACCTCTATACCTCCACCTACAGTCCCATACCTCTATACCTCCACCTACAGTCCCATACCTCCACCTACAGTCCCATACCTCTATACCTCCACCTACAGTCCCATACCTCTATACCTCCACCTACAGTCCCATACCTCTATACCTCCACCTACAGTCCCATACCTCTATACCTCCACCTACAGTCCCATACCTCTATACCTCCACCTAGTCACATTCCTCTATACCTCCACCTACAGTCCCATACCTCTATACCTCCACCTACAGTCCCATACCTCTATACCTCCACCTACAGTCCCATACCTCTATACCTCCACCTACAGTCCCATACCTCTATACCTCCACCTACAGTCCCATACCTCCACCTACAGTCCCATACCTCTATACCTCCACCTACAGTCCCATACCTCTATACCTCCACCTACAGTCCCATACCTCTATACCTCCACCTACAGTCCCATACCTCCACCTACAGTCCCATACCTCTATACCTCCACCTACAGTCCCATACCTCTATACCTCCACCTGCAGTCCCATACCTCCATACCTCCACCTACAGTCCCATACCTCTATACCTCCACCTACAGTCCCATACCTCTATACCTCCACCTACAGTCCCATACCTCCACCTACAGTACCATACCTCTATACCTCCACCTACAGTCCCATACCTCCATACCTCCACCTACAGTCCCATAACTCTATACCTCCACCTACAGTCCCATACCTCCACCTACAGTCCCATACCTCTATACCTCCACCTACAGTCCCATACCTCTATACCTCCACCTACAGTCCCATACCTCTATACCTCCACCTAGTCACATTCCTCTATACCTCCACCTACAGTCCCATACCTCTATACCTCCACCTACAGTCCCATACCTCTATACCTCCACCTACAGTCCCATACCTCTATACCTCCACCTACAGTCCCATACCTCCACACCTCCACCTACAGTCCCATACCTCCACCTACAGTCCCATACCTCTATACCTCCACCTACAGTCCCATACCTCTATACCTCCACCTACAGTCCCATACCTCTACCTACAGTCCCATACCTCCACCTACAGTCCCATACCTCTATACCTCCACCTACAGTCCCATACCTCCACCTACAGTCCCATACCTCCACCTACAGTCCCATACCTCTATACCTCCACCTGCAGTCCCATACCTCTATACCTCCACCTACAGTCCCATACCTCTATACCTCCACCTACAGTCCCATACCTCTATACCTCCACCTACAGTCCCATACCTCTATACCTCCACCTACAGTCCCATACCTCTATACCTCCACCTACAGTCCCATACCTCTATACCTCCACCTACAGTCCCATACCTCCACCTACAGTCCCATACCTCTATACCTCCACCTACAGTCCTATACCTCTGTTCCTCCACGGGGAGTTGAGTGTAGGCGGGTGTTTCGTTCCCTCCAAGAGGCGTAACAATATGAATCTACAACTCAAAGGAATACATCTGTTTATTGTTGAATCCGATATGTTTTGTTTAAAACATAAGGGGGAAGTGTAACTTTGATTCCAGGGAAAAGGTGTCACAGATTGAACACCGAGTCTGTGGTGTATAGAGACAACATGCTCTCCTTCCAGGAGGTCCTGGCTGCAGCTTGACCCTGTGATCCTCTCAGCTGTCTCTATGATGTGGGAGGAGGAGGGTGGTGTTCTGTGGTTCTGTGGTGTTCTGTGGTTCTGTGGTGTTCTGTGGTTCTGTGGTGTTCTGTGGTTCTGTGGTGTTCTGTGGTGGTGTTCTGTGGTTCTGTGGTGTTCTGTGGTGGTGTTCTGTGGTGTTCTGTGGTGGTGTTCTGTGGTGGTGTTCTGTGGTTCTGTGGTGTTCTGTGGTTCTGTGGTGTTCTGTGGTTCTGTGGTGTTCTGTGGTGGTGTTCTGTGGTGGTGTTCTGTGGTGTTCTGTGGTGGTGTTCTGTGGTGGTGTTCTGTGGTTCTGTGGTGTTCTGTGGTGGTGTTCTGTGGTTCTGTGGTGTTCTGTGGTGGTGTTCTGTGGTGGTGTTCTGTGGGACTGTGGTGTTCCGTGGTGGTGTTCTGTAGTGTGGTGTTCTGTAGTGTAGTGTGGGCTCTCTCCCTCTAACCTGCGTGGTGTTGTGTTCTGTAGTGTTCTGTAGTGTGGTGTTCTGTGGTGGTGTTCTGTGGTGGTGTTCTGTGGTGGTGTTCTGTGGTTCTGTGGTGTTCTGTGGTGGTGTTCTGTGGTGGTGTTCTGTGGGACTGTGGTGTTCCGTGGTGGTGTTCTGTAGTGTGGTGTTCTGTAGTGTAGTGTGGGCTCTCTCCCTCTAACCTGCGTGGTGTTGTGTTCTGTAGTGTTCTGTAGTGTGGTGTTCTGTGGTGGTGTTCTGTGGTGGTGTTCTGTGGTGGTGTTCTGTAGTGGTGTTCTGTAGTGGTGTTCTGTAGTGGTGTTCTGTAGTGGTGTTCTGTAGTGGTGTTCTGTGGTGGTGTTCTGTGGTGGTGTTCTGTAGTGGTGTTCTGTAGTGGTGTTCTGTAGTGGTGTTCTGTAGTGTGGTGTTCTGTGGTGGTGTTCTGTAGTGGTGTTCTGTAGTGTTCTGTAGTGTAGTGTAGTGTGGGCTCCCTCCCTCTAACCTGCGTGTTGTTCTGTAGTGTTGTTCTGTAGTGGTGTTCTGTAGTGGTGTTCTGTAGTGTGGTGTTCTGTGGTGGTGTTCTGTAGTGTAGTGTGGGCTCTCTCCCTCCTCTAACCTGCGTCTCCAGGATGTCTCCTATCTTGTTGATGATGAATCCTCCGTCCTCCCCCTCCTGCTGGCTCTCTCTCTTCCTCTCCAGGAGGCGTGTCAGGAAGGAGGTGTGGAGGTCCAGGAGCTCCTCCAGGGCAGGGAACAGCCTGTCTACTGTCTGAGGCTCCAGCTGCAGCTCCTTCACCAGACCCTTACTGTACACCTCCACCATGATCAGCAGGGTCCGCACATGGTGCATCTCCGTCTGCATCAACTCTGGAGGGGGACAACAATGGGGTTTGGGGGAGATACAGGAAGGGGGTTAAGGTTAGAAGGGGGAGATACAGGGAGAGAGGGGGTTAAGGTTAGGAGAGGGAGATACAGGTAGAGACGGGGGTTAAGATTAGGAGGGGGAGTAACATGGGGAGATCAAGGTTTGTCCAGCTCCAGATAGAGGGGTAGTAGTGGTCTGGTAACTCTAGATAGAGAGGTAGTAGTGCCCGGTAACTCTAGATAGAGGGGTAGTAGTGGTCTGGTAACTCTAGATAGAGGGGTAGTAGTGGTCTGGTAACTCTAGATAGAGGGGTAGTAGTGCCTGGTAACTCTAGATAGAGGGGTAGTAGTGGTCTGGTAACTCTAGATAGAGGGGTAGTAGTGGTCTGGGAACTCTAGATAGAGGGGTAGTAGTGGTCTGGGAACTCTAGATAGAGGGGTAGTAGTGGTCTGGTAACTCTAGATAGAGGGGTAGTAGAGCCCTGGGAACTCTAGATAGAGGGGTAGTAGAGCCCAGTAACTCTAGATAGAGGGGTAGTAGTGGTCTGGTAACTCTAGATAGAGGGGTAGTAGAGCCCTGGGAACTCTAGAGAGAGGGGTAGTAGAGCCCTGGTAACTCTAGATAGAGGGGTAGTAGAGCCCTGGGAACTCTAGATAGAGGGGTAGTAGGGCCCTGGGAACTCTAGATAGAGGGGTAGTAGAGCCCTGGGAACTCTAGATAGAGGGGTAGTAGTGCCTGGGAACTCTAGGTAGAGGGGTAGTAGGGCCCTGGGAACTCTAGGTAGAGGGGTAGTAGTGCACGGTAACTCTAGATAGAGGGGTAGTAGTGCCCAGTAACTCTAGATAGAGGGGTAGTAGAGCCCTGGGAACTCTAGATAGAGGGGTAGTAGAGCCCTGGGAACTCTAGATAGAGGGGTAGTAGTGCACGGTAACTCTAGATAGAGGGGTAGTAGTGCCCAGTAACTCTAGATAGAGGGGTAGTAGAGCCCTGGTAACTCTAGATAGAGGGGTAGTAGAGCCCTGGGAACTCTAGATAGAGGGGTAGTAGTGGTCTGGGAACTCTAGATAGAGGGGTAGTAGAGCCCTGGGAACTCTAGATAGAGGGGTAGTAGAGCCCTGGGAACTCTAGATAGAGGGGTAGTAGTGCCTGGGAACTCTAGGTAGAAGGGTAGTAGGGCCCTGGGAACTCTAGGTAGAGGGGTAGTAGTGCATGGTAAATCTAGATAGAGGGGTAGTAGTGCCCAGTAACTCTAGATAGAGGGGTAGTAGAGCCCTGGGAACTCTAGATAGAGGGGTAGTAGAGCCCTGGGATCTCTAGATAGAGGGGTAGTAGAGCCCTGGGAACTCTAGATAGAGGGGTAGTAGAGCCCTGGGAACTCTAGATCGAGGGGCAGTAGTGCCCTGGGAACTCTAGATAGAGGGGTAGTAGAGCCCTGGGAACTCTAGATAGAGGGGTAGTAGAGCCCTGGTAACTCTAGATAGAGGGGTAGTAGTTCCCTGGGAACTCTAGATAGAGGGGTAGTAGGGCCCTGGGAACTCTAGATAGAGGGGTAGTAGTGCCCTGGGAACTCTAGATAGAGGGGTAGTAGAGCCCTGGGAACTCTAGATAGAGGGGTAGTAGTTCCCTGGGAACTCTAGATAGAGGGGTCGTAGGGCATTGTAATCCTTCACTGTTTTGCACCATATTTTGTCATCTCAGCAAAGCCCACCCTTGAATTTTCTATCAGTCTAGATTTACAATACTGTGTATTATCCCATCTTTCTGTCTGGATCCAGTTTGGATCAGTCTGGATTTACAATACCATGTGTATTTTCCCCTCTGTCTTTCTGTATCCAGTCTGGATCAGTCTGGATTTGTCATGTTTATTGATGGAGAGAGAGGAGGGGGTATAACTCAAGGCAGGTACTGTAGCAGTGGGAGGTACAGTAGATGTCCTGTTTATTGATGGAGAGAGGAGGAGGGGGTATAACTCAAGGCAGGTACTGTAGCAGTGGGAGGTACAGTAGATGTCCTGTTTATTGATGGAGAGAGGAGGAGGGGGTATAACTCAAGGCAGGTACCGTAGATTACATCCTGTCTCTTGATGACGTCCTTCTTCAGATGTTTGAGGAAGTGACGGTCCGTAACGTTGCTCCAGGAGTCTGCTTCTAGCTCTTTCAGGTCTGCCTCAAACTCGCCCATCAGCTGGCTGTCGATCATCTCCGTGCCTCGATGATAAAACGCACCGCTCAGATAACATTCACATGTATTTATCTAGACTGTAACGGTCGTCATATGTAGTGGACTAAGGCGCAGCGGGTTGAGTGCTCATTTTAACGTTTATTAGAACACTGAAAAAACAAAACAAGAAAACGAACGAACGAACGAACGCACAGTAACGCAGGCTAACACACAGCTATGCAAAGACAACTTCCCACAAAGGGACAGGTGAAAACAGGGCTACCTAAGTATGACTCCCAATCAGCAACAACGATGTACAGCTGTTCCTGATTGAGAGCCATACCAGACCAACACAAAGAAATACACAACATAGACAGAGCATAGACATACACAACATAGAACATAACCAAAACCCTGGAATACTCGAAACAAACACCCCCCTGCCACGTCCTGACCAAACTACAATAACAAATAACCCCTTATACTGGCCAGGACGTGACATAGACGTTAGAGTAGACGCTATAATACAGACACATTTACAGGAGCGATTAGGATTAAGTGCCTTGCTCAGCTCGAGGATTCGAACCAGCGAACTTTCGGTTACTGGCACAACACTAACCGCTAGGCTACCTGCCACTTTACCTTCACTGTGGGTAATGTGTGTTTACTATCGACTGTGGGTAAAGTGTGTTTACTATCGACTGTGGGATGGTGACTGTGGGTAAAGTGTATTTACTATGGCAGTGAACTAAACAGGAAATAGGGTGCCATTTGAGATGCATTTAAAGACACAAAGCATGTCAGTCATTCTATCCATAGCTGTTCAGCAGCTGTTTAGGGCTGATAGAGTAGAGAGAGAGGATAGACAGACAGGTGGAGAGGACATACAGACAGACAGGTGGAGAGGACATACAGACAGACAGGACGGACGGACGGACTGGCGGAGAGGACGGACTGACTGGCGGAGAGGACGGACGGACGGACTGGCAGAGAGAGAGGTAGAGAGTTGTACTCTACTAACCTTCATCTGTGAGTGACTCTGTAGATTCATTGACCAGGTTGGTCTTGCACAGAGAGTCAGAAGAATGGGACAGGTACCGCAGACCCTTGATAGGCATGTCATCAAACACCTGGTGACTGGAGAGAGGACAGAGAGAGAGAGAGAGGACAGAGAGAGAGAGAGAGGACAGAGAGATAGAGAGAGAGAGAGAGAGAGAGAGAGAGAGAGAGAGAGAGAGAGAGAGAGAGACACAGAGAGAGAGAGAGAGAGAGACAGGGAGAGGGAGACACAGAGAGAGACAGGGAGAGGGAGACACAGAGAGAGACAGGGAGAGGGAGACACAGAGAGAGACAGGGAGAGGGAGAGGGCAGAGAGTCAGTAGAATGGGACAGGTACCACAGACCCTTGATAGGCAGGTTGGGTCGGGTTATGGTCAGGGTTAGGGTTAGGGTCAGATTAGGGTTAGGCTCAGGGTCAGGGTCAGAGTTCGGGTCAGGTTAGGGTCAGGGTTAGAGTCAGGGTTAGGGTCAGGTCAGAGTTAGGGTCAGGGTCATGGATAGAGTAAGGGTTTGGGTCAGGGTAAGGGTAAGGGTTAGGGGTCAGGGTCAGAGTAAGGGTTAGGGTTAGGGGTTAGGGGTCAGGGTTAGGGTCAGAGTAAGGGTTAGGGTTAGGGGTCAGGGTAAGGGTTAGGGTGAGGGTGAGGGGTTAGGGGTCAGGGTTAGGGTTAGGGGTTAGGGTCAGAGTAAGGGTTAGGGTTAGGGTCAGGGTTAGGGGTCAGAGTAAGGGTTTCTCACCCAGCGATGTTGGATATAGAGATGCTCTTTGACAGGTTGGACCCATGGAAGGGTATGATGGAGGTGTGTCTTCGGGAGGGAACAACCAATGAGGAGTAGTCTTCAGGAGACAAGATGGCTGACCAGGGCCGCTCCCGCGATGCACCCGCTGTGATGTCATAAGAGAGGGCCAGCGTTAAGAGAGGAATGTGGTAGGTTGGTATTGGGTTACGTCACACATGGCACACTAATGTTGACCAAAGCCCTGTAGGACTCTATAGGGAACAGATGACCTGTAGGACTCTATAGGGAACAGATGACCTGTAGGACTCTATAGGGAACAGATGGCCTGTAGGACTCTATAGGGAACAGATGACCTGTAGGACTCTATAGGGAACAGATGGCCTGTAGGACTCTATAGGGAACAGATGACCTGTAGGACTCTATAGGGAACAGATGGCCTGTAGGACTCTATAGGGAACAGATGGCCTGTAGGACTCTATAGGGAACAGATGACCTGTAGGACTCTATAGGGAACAGATGGCCTGTAGGACTCTATAGGGAACAGATGGCCTGTAGGACTCTATAGGGAACAGATGGCCTGTAGGACTCTATAGGGAACAGATGACCTGTAGGACTCTATAGGGAACAGATGACCTGTAGGACTCTATAGGGAACAGATGACCTGTAGGACTCTATAGGGAACAGATGGCCTGTAGGACTCTATAGGGAACAGATGACCTGTAGGACTCTATAGGGAACAGATGACCTGTAGGACTCTATAGGGAACAGATGGCCTGTAGGACTCTATAGGGAACAGATGGCCTGTAGGACTCTATAGGGAACAGATGACCTGTAGGACTCTATAGGGAACAGATGACCTGTAGGACTCTATGGGGAACAGATGGCCTGTAGGACTCTATAGGGAACAGATGGCCTGTAGGACTCTATAGGGAACAGATGGCCTGTAGGACTCTATAGGGAACAGATGACCTGTAGGACTCTATAGGGAACAGATGGCCTGTAGGACTCTATAGGGAACAGAGGGCCTGTAGGACTCTATAGGGAACAGATGACCTGTAGGACTCTATAGGGAACAGATGGCCTGTAGGACTCTATAGGGAACAGATGGCCTGTAGGACTCTATAGGGAACAGATGACCTGTAGGACTCTATAGGGAACAGATGGCCTGTAGGACTCTATAGGGAACAGATGGCCTGTAGGACTCTATAGGGAACAGATGACCTGTAGGACTCTATAGGGAACAGATGGCCTGTAGGACTCTATAGGGAACAGATGGCCTGTAGGACTCTATAGGGAACAGATGACCTGTAGGACTCTATAGGGAACAGATGGCCTGTAGGACTCTATAGGGAACAGATGGCCTGTAGGACTCTATAGGGAACAGATGGTCTGCAGGACTCTATAGGGAACAGATGGCCAGTAGGACTCTATAGGGAACAGATGGCCTGTAGGACTCTATAGGGAACAGATGACCTGTAGGACTCTATAGGGAACAGATGGCCTGTAGGACTCTATAGGGAACAGATGACCTGTAGGACTCTATAGGGAACAGATGACCTGTAGGACTCTATAGGGAACAGATGACCTGTAGGACTCTATAGGGAACAGATGGCCTGTAGGACTCTATAGGGAACAGATGGCCTGTAGGACTCTATAGGGAACAGATGACCTGTAGGACTCTATAGGGAACAGATGACCTGTAGGACTCTATAGGGAACAGATGGCCTGTAGGACTCTATAGGGAACAGATGGCCTGTAGGACTCTATAGGGAACAGATGACCTGTAGGACTCTATAGGGAACAGATGACCTGTAGGACTCTATAGGGAACAGATGGCCTGTAGGACTCTATAGGGAACAGATGGCCTGTAGGACTCTATAGGGAACAGATGACCTGTAGGACTCTATAGGGAACAGATGACCTGTAGGACTCTATAGGGAACTTATGACCTGTAGGACTCTATAGGGAACAGATGGCCTGTAGGACTCTATAGGGAACAGATGACCTGTAGGACTCTATAGGGAACAGATGACCTGTAGGACTCTATAGGGAACAGATGACCTGTAGGACTCTATAGGGAACAGATGGCCTGTAGGACTCTATAGGGAACAGATGACCTGTAGGACTCTATAGGGAACAGATGACCTGTAGGACTCTATAGGGAACAGATGGCCTGTAGGACTCTATAGGGAACAGATGGCCTGTAGGACTCTATAGGGAACAGATGACCTGTAGGACTCTATAGGGAACAGATGACCTGTAGGACTCTATGGGGAACAGATGGCCTGTAGGACTCTATAGGGAACAGATGGCCTGTAGGACTCTATAGGGAACAGATGGCCTGTAGGACTCTATAGGGAACAGATGACCTGTAGGACTCTATAGGGAACAGATGGCCTGTAGGACTCTATAGGGAACAGAGGGCCTGTAGGACTCTATAGGGAACAGATGACCTGTAGGACTCTATAGGGAACAGATGGCCTGTAGGACTCTATAGGGAACAGATGGCCTGTAGGACTCTATAGGGAACAGATGACCTGTAGGACTCTATAGGGAACAGATGGCCTGTAGGACTCTATAGGGAACAGATGGCCTGTAGGACTCTATAGGGAACAGATGACCTGTAGGACTCTATAGGGAACAGATGGCCTGTAGGACTCTATAGGGAACAGATGGCCTGTAGGACTCTATAGGGAACAGATGACCTGTAGGACTCTATAGGGAACAGATGGCCTGTAGGACTCTATAGGGAACAGATGGCCTGTAGGACTCTATAGGGAACAGATGGTCTGCAGGACTCTATAGGGAACAGATGGCCTGTAGGACTCTATAGGGAACAGATGGACCTGTAGGACTCTATAGGGAACAGATGACCTGTAGGACTCTATAGGGAACAGATGGCCTGTAGGACTCTATAGGGAACAGATGACCTGTAGGACTCTATAGGGAACAGATGACCTGTAGGACTCTATAGGGAACAGATGACCTGTAGGACTCTATAGGGAACAGATGGCCTGTAGGACTCTATAGGGAACAGATGGCCTGTAGGACTCTATAGGGAACAGATGACCTGTAGGACTCTATAGGGAACAGATGACCTGTAGGACTCTATAGGGAACAGATGGCCTGTAGGACTCTATAGGGAACAGATGGCCTGTAGGACTCTATAGGGAACAGATGACCTGTAGGACTCTATAGGGAACAGATGACCTGTAGGACTCTATAGGGAACAGATGGCCTGTAGGACTCTATAGGGAACAGATGGCCTGTAGGACTCTATAGGGAACTTATGACCTGTAGGACTCTATAGGGAACAGATGGCCTGTAGGACTCTATAGGGAACAGATGGCCTGTAGGACTCTATAGGGAACAGATGACCTGTAGGACTCTATAGGGAACAGATGACCTGTAGGACTCTATAGGGAACAGATGGCCTGTAGGACTCTATAGGGAACAGATGACCTGTAGGACTCTATAGGGAACAGATGACCTGTAGGACTCTATAGGGAACTTATGACCTGTAGGACTCTATAGGGAACAGATGGCCTGTAGGACTCTATAGGGAACAGATGGCCTGTAGGACTCTATAGGGAACAGATGACCTGTAGGACTCTATAGGGAACAGATGACCTGTAGGACTCTATAGGGAACAGATGGCCTGTAGGACTCTATAGGGAACAGATGGGACCAGGACAGGGCTGTGATGGTTAACACCAACAGATCTGGGACCAGGACAGGGCTGTTTTGAGTACATTTAAGATGGACTCACGGTTTAACCCTCGTTTTGTTCTCCGGGTAACAACAGGAATGGCGGCTGAATCTGGAACGGCAAACTGCTGTCTGGGCGTCTAGGGGGGGAAAACAATCCAGGACATCAGTAGTGTAAATAAATTCAACTAGGGGGGGGGGGGAAACAATCCAGGACTTCAGTAGTGTAAATAAATTCAACTAGACGGGGGGGGGGGAAACAATCCAGGACTTCAGTAGTGTAAATAAATTCAACTAGACGGGGGGGGGGAAACAATCCAGGACTTCAGTAGTGTAAATAAATTCAACTAGGGGGGGGGGGGGGGGGGAAACAATCCAGGACTTCAGTAGTGTAAATAAATTCACGACCTTGATGTCCTGTAGGCTACTCATTTTATAGGTTGACAAAATGGGCTGAAAATTGTTTTAAATAGTGTTCTTTCCTTACCTTCATCTTCACCTTGGCACAGACAGGCAGGCTTTCTCTACAACCCTTATGAACATGTGCATTACAATCTGAAAAATACAAAATAAAATGCAACTTTAAATCTTAAAGTAAGAATTTCATCAGAATAATCTTCCAGGGGGGTTCTTTACATGTGTTATGAACTGTGGCAGGAGAATTGGACTGGTCTACGGAACCAGGGAGTTGGACTGGTCTACAGAACCAGGGAGTTGGACTGGGTCTACAGAACCGGAGAGTTGGACTGGTCTACAGAACCAGGGAGTTGGACTGGTCTACAGAACCGGAGAGTTGGACTGGTCTACAGAACCGGAGAGTTGGACTGGTCTACAGAACCGGATAGTTGGACTGGTCTACAGAACCAGGGAGTTGGACTGGTCTACAGAACCAGGGAGTTGGACTGGTCTACTGAACCGGAGAGTTGGACTGGTCTACAGAACCGGAGAGTTGGACAGGTCTACAGAACCAGAGAGTTGGACTGGTCTACAGAACCAGGGAGTTGGACTGGTCTACAGAACCAGAGAGTTTGACTGATCTACAGAACCAGGGAGTTGGACTTATCTACAGAACCAGAGAGTTGGACTGGTCTACAGAACCAGAGAGTTGGACTGGTCTACAGAGCCAGAGAGTTGGACTGGTCTACAGAGCCAGAGAGTTGGACTGGTCTACAGAGCCAGAGAGTTGGACTGGTCTACAGAACCGGAGAGTTGGACAGGTCTACTGAACCAGAGAGTTGGACTGGTCTACAGAACCAGGGAGTTGGACTGGTCTACAGAACCAGGGAGTTGGACTGGGCTACAGAACCAGGGAGTTGGACTGGGTTACAGAATCAGGGAGTTGGACTGGGCTACAGAACCAGGGAGTTGGACTGGGTCTACAGAGCCAGGGAGTTGGACTGGGTCTACTGAACCAGAGAGTTGGACTGGGCTACAGAACCAGGGAGTTGGACTGGGTCTACAGAACCAGGGAGTTGGACTGGGTCTACAGAGCCAGGGAGTTGGACTGGGTCTACTGAACCAGAGAGTTGGACTGGTCTACTGAACCAGGGAGTTGGACTGGTCTACAGAACCAGGGAGTTGGACTGGGCTACAGAACCAGGGAGTTGGACTGGGCTACAGAATCAGGGAGTTGGACTGGGTCTACAGAGCCAGGGAGTTGGACTGGGTCTACTGAACCAGAGAGTTGGACTGGTCTACAGAACCAGGGAGTTGGACTGGTCTACAGAACCAGAGAGTTTGACTGATCTACAGAACCAGGGAGTTGGACTGATCTACAGAACCAGAGAGTTGGACTGGTCTACAGAACCGGATAGTTGGACTGGTCTACAGAACCAGGGAGTTGGACTGGGCTACAGAACCAGGGAGTTGGACTGGGTCTACAGAACCAGGGAGTTGGACTGGGCTACAGAACCAGGGAGTTGGACTGGGTCTACAGAGCCAGGGAGTTGGACTGGGTCTACTGAACCAGAGAGTTGGACTGGTCTACAGAACCAGGGAGTTGGACTGGTCTACAGAACCAGGGAGTTGGACTGGGTCTACTGAACCAGAGAGTTGGACTGGTCTACTGAACCAGAGAGTTGGACTGGTCTACAGAACCAGGGAGTTGGACTGGTCTACAGAACCAGGGAGTTGGACTGGTCTACTGAACCAGGGAGTTGGCGTATGTCCATAATGGCACCATAGTCCCTTTAGGGATTATCAATCCCTGTTGGGAAACTTTATGAAAATAGTCAATTTGTTTTTCTTTTGTTGTATTAATTCACATTAAGTTATATTGCGTGGAATTTTATTTAGGGAAAGATTTGCTTTTTATAAATTTTATAAATATGTTCTATATTATTAATGTTCATATCGGCTCTATGCCTAGACATGCCCTTTTCTGGAGAAAATTATATCAAATTTCAATCTCCAATTATACTTTATTCATTCCAAAAACCAACAATAATGTTTTTATAGTTTTAAAATAAATGTGTAGTTGTTTCTTTATTCAAGCCCTCTCTGACTTTAAGATAAATATTCTTAAAAAATGTGATTCTTAAAAGATGTGCCTGGAGATATGGTGAACTCTGTCAGATTAGTCTTAAATCCTAAATGAATCAGGGATGAGCGGGGACAGCTATACCATAAGAACCCCTTCTTCATGTCCTCATTTATATGTAGTACAACGACCACTCGTGGTCTGGAAAGTTCTCTACTTTTAATAGATGAAAACCAAAAAAATATTGAAATCACCATTGTCACAACCATGAACTGTCAACTCCATCTCCCTGATAGAATATTCATTTTGGTTTAAATATGTTTATTTTGATTAGGTTTTAGAGTCATAAAGCAACTGAAGAAAAACTAAATTGCTACCTCCGTAAAACATAAACTCAGTCAGATTGTTGTCTAACGTCAACTCCGTAAGTCATCCGCGTACATAGACACTTTGGCTTTACTCAAAGTCAGTGGCATGTCGTTTAGTAAAGGTTGACAAAAGTAAGGGGCCTAAACAGCTACCCTGGGGAATTCCTGATTCTTACTGCAAGGGGCTTAAACAGCTACCCTGGGTCACTTCCCTGTGGCTCAGTTGGTAGGGCATCGTGTTTGCAACGCCAGCATGGTGTGTGCAAAGCCAGGGTTGTGGGTTCGATTCCCACGGGGGCCAGTACAATATATATATATATTTTTTTATAAAATAAAAAGAGAAAAAATTACAAAAAAACTAAACAATGAAATGAAATGAAATGTCGCTTTGGATAAGAGCTACTAAAATGTAAAAAAAAAATGTTAAATGTATTCCCGATTCTACCTGGATTATGTTGGAGAGATTTCCATTAAAGAACACCCTCTGTATTCTGTTAGACAAGTAACTCTTTATCCACATTATAGCAGGCTGTGTAAAGCCATAACATATTTTTTCCAGCAACAGACTATGATCAATAATGTCAAAAGCTGCACTGGAGCACTGACTTTACAGAATTCAAATGTACAATTCTTGTCTTTTAATAATTTGTTCCGATATACTTGGAGGTGTAGCGTCAGTGATTGTTGCTGGCATGTCTTCCTGTAGTTTGCTTATCTTGCCAATAGTCATTAAAGTAGTTGGCAATATCAGATTCTTTCTTTTCATTTAAGGTGCCCCAAAGCTTTTTACTATCATTCTAAATATAATTTATCTTTGTTTTATAGTATAGTTTATTTTTCTTTTTTATTTAGTTTAGTCACATGATTTCTTCATTTGCAGTACGTTTGCAAGTCAGTTGGGCTGCCAGACTTATTTGCCATTACCTTTTGCCTCATCCCTCTCAAACATACAATTTTTCAATTCCTCATCAATCCACGGGGATTTAACAGTTTTTACAGTCATTTTCTTAATGGGTGTGTGCTTATTAGTAACTGGAATAAGCAATTTCATAAATGTGTCAAGTGCAGTGTCTGGTTGTTCCTCATTACACACCACAGACCCAACAAATATTATTTGCATCGTCAACATATGAATCACTACAAAACTACTTGGATGACCTCTTATACACTATATTAGGCCCAGCCTTTGGAACTTTGGTTTTCCTAGATATGGCTATTATATTGTGATCACTACATCCTATGGATCTGGATACTGCTTTAAAACAAATATCTGCAGCATTAGTAAAGATGTGATCAATACATGTTGATGATTTAATTCCTGTGCTGTTTGTAACTACCCTGGTAGATTGACTGATAACCTGAACCAGGTTGCAGGCCCTAGTTACAGTTTGAAGTTTTTCCCTGAGTGGGCAGCTTGATGAGAGCCAGTCAATATTTAAATCATCCAGAAAATATACTTCTCTGTTGATATCACATTCATTATCAAGCATTTCACACACGTTATCCAGATACTGACTGTTAGCACTTGGTGGTCTATAGCAGCTTCCCACCAGAATGGGCTTTAGGTGAGGCAGATGAACCTGTAGCGATATTACTTCAACACTATTTAACATTATCCAGATACTGACTGTTAGCACTTGGTGGTCTATAGCAGCTTCCCACCAGAATGGGCTTTAGGTGAGGCAGATGAACCTGTAGCGATATTACTTCAACACTATTTAACATTATCCAGATACTGACTGTTAGCACTTGGTGGTCTATAGCAGCTTCCCACCAGAATGGGCTTTAGGTGAGGCAGATGAACCTGTAGCCATATTACTTCAACACTATTTAACATGAGATCCTCTCTAATCTTTACAGGAATGTGGTTCTGAATATAAAACAGCCACACCTCCACCTTTGGCATTTCTGTATTTTCAGGTCAACATGACTAAACACAGTAACAGTATGTTGTGTAACCACTCAAAGAGGAAGTTAGCAGGTCATTGATCCGTTGCTTCACGGTTACCTCTTTCTTAGTGTAAATCCCAAATAGCACCCTATTTCCTACATAGTGCGTTATAAAGTAGTGTAACTATAGTAGTATGTAGAGAATAAAGTGCCATTTGGGACCAACATCTGTTTTCTGAGGCTGTTCCAGGACTTGCGCAATAAAGGACATCCTCTTTAGCAGACAGATACAGGGTATGGTAATACTGTCCACTGTAGCAGATACAGGGTATGGTAATACTGTCCACTGTAGCAGATACAGGGTATGGTAGTACTGTCCACTGTAACAGATACAGGGTATGGTAGTACTGTCCACTGTAACAGAACAGACATATAGGATAGTATAGTGTATACACCTAACACAGGGTGACCCCTCAGAGTTCAATAGGATAGTATAGACACCTAACACAGGGTGACTCCTCAGAGTTCAATAGGATAGTATAGACACCTAACACAGGGTGACATTCCCACCACTAGTGGTTTAGAAGATTGGAGGGACAGGTACCTGTAGGGGGACCTTCACCCCAAATGAAATTGTATTGGTCACATACACATGGTTAGCAGATGTTATTGGTCACATGGTTAGCAGATGTTATTGGTCCCATACACATGGTTAGCAGATGTTATTGGTCCCATACACATGGTTAGCAGATGTTATTGGTCACATGGTTAGCAGATGTTATTGGTCCCATACACATGGTTAGCAGATGTTATTGGTCACATGGTTAGCAGATGGTATTGGTCCCATACACATGGTTAGCAGATGTTATTGCGAGAGTAGCGAAATGCTTGTGCTTCTAGTTCTGACAGTGTAGCAATATCAATATATTTTAGATTTATTTATATATATTTTTTTACTCCTTTTTCTCCCCAATTTCGTGGTATCCAATTGGTAGTTACAGTCTTGTCTCATCTGTGGCCGTCTGGGCCTGTGGCCTCTGGGCCTGTGGCTAGGGATGCCGTCTGGGCCTGTGGCTAGGGATGCCGTCTGGGCCTGTGGCTAGGGATGCCGTCTGGGCCTGTGGCTAGGGATGCCGTCTGGGCCTGTGGCTAGGGATGCCGTCTGGGCCTGTGGCTAGGGATGCCGTCTGGGCCTGTGGCTAGGGATGCCGTCTGGGCCTGAAATCTTGAAACGTGGATTCTGATTGGTCAGACCGGCGTTAACCTCTATGGGCTAGCTGGGACGCTTGCGTCCCACCTACTCAACAGCCAGTGGAATCCCGTGGCGCGATATTCAAATACCTTAGAAATGCTATTACTTCAATTTCTCAAACATATGACTATTTTGCACCATTTCAACCTGTTAGGGCTAGGGGGCAGTATTGACACAGCCGGATAAAAAACGTACCCGATTTAATCTGGTTACTACTCCTGCCCAGTAACTAGAATATGCATATAATTATTGGCTTTGGATAGAAAACACCCTAAAGTTTCTAAAACTGTTTGAATGGTGTCTGTGAGTATAACAGAACTCATATGGCATGCCAAAACCTGAGAAGATTCCATGCAGGAAGTGGCCTCTCTGACAAGTTGTGTTTCATCTTGGCTCTTTTTATTGAAGACCGAGGATCTTTGCAATAACGTGACACTTCCTACGGCTCCCATAGGCTCTCAGAGCCCGGGAAAAAGCTGAACGATATCGAGGCAGGCTCTGGCTGAAACACTTTATCGCTTTTGGCAAGTGGCCGCTCAGAGTACTAAGGGCTTAGGCGCGTGCCCGAGTCGACCGAATGCTTTCTTTTCTTTTGTCTGTTTACCTAAACGCAGATTCCCGGTCGGAATATTATCCCTTTTTTATGAGAAAAATGGCATAAAAATTGATTTTAAACAGCGGTTGACATGCTTCGAAGTACGGTAATGGAATATTTAGAAATCTTTTGTCACGAATTGCGCCATGCTCGTAACCCTTATTTACCCTTTCGGATAGTGTCTTGAACGCACGAACAAAACGCCGCTGTTTGGATATAACGATGGATTATTTTGGACCAAACCAACATTTGTTATTGAAGTAGAAGTCCTGGGAGTGCATTCTGACGAAGACAGCAAAGGTAATAACATTTTTCTTATAGTAAATCTGACTTTGATGAGTGCTAAACTTGCTGGGTGTCTAAATAGTTAGCCCTGTGAAGCCGGGCTATCTTCTGAGAATATTGCAAAATGTGCTTTCACCTAAAAGCTATTTTAAAATCGGACATATCGAGTGCATAGAGGAGTTCTGTATCTATAATTCTTAAAATAATTGTTGTGCTTTTTGTGAACGTTTATCGTGAGTAATTTAGTAAATTCACCGGCAGTGTTCCGTCGGAATGCTAGTCACATGCTAGTCACATGCTAATGTAAAAAGCTGTTTTTTGATATAAATATTAACTTGATTGAACAAAACATCCATGTATTGTATAACATAATGTCCTAGGGTTGTCATCTGATGAAGATCATCAAAGGTTAGTGCTACATTTAGCTGTGGTTTGGGTTTATGTGACATTATATGCTAGCTTGAAAAATGGGTGTCTGATTATTTCTGGCTGGGTACTCTGCTGACATAATCTAATGTTTTGCTTTCGTTGTAAAGCCTTTTTGAAATCGGACAGTGTGGTTAGATTAACGAGAGTCTTATCTTTAAAATGGTGTAAAATAGTCATATGTTTGAAAAATTGAAGGTTTTGCATTTCTAAGGTATTTGAATAACGCGCCACGGGATTACACTGGCTGTTGAGTAGGTGGGACGCAAGCGTCCCACCTAGCCCATAGAGGTTAAAGACAAGACTCTCGTTAATCTAACCACACTGTCCGATTTCAAAAAGGCTTTACAACGAAAGCAAAACATTAGATTATGTCAGCAGAGTACCCAGCCAGAAATAATCAGACACCCATTTTTCAAGCTAGCATATAATGTCACATAAACCCAAACCACAGCTAAATGCAGCACTAACCTTTGATGATCTTCATCAGATGACACATCTAGGACATTATGTTATACAATACATGCATGTTTTGTTCAATCAACTTCATATTTATATCAAAAATCTGCTTTTTACATTAGCATGTGACGTTCAGAACTAGCAAACTTCCGGTGAATTTACTAAATTACTCACGATAAACGTTTACAAAAAACACAACAATTATTTTAAGAATTATAGATACAGAACTCCTCTATGCACTCGCTATGTCCGATTTTAAAATAGCTTTTCGGTGAAAGCACATTTGCAATATTCTGAGTCGATAGCCCGGCATCACAGGGCTAGGTATTTAGACACCCACCAAGTTTAGCCCTCACCAAAGTCAGATTTACTATAAGAAAAATGTTATTACCTTTGCTGTTCTTCGTCAGAATGCACTCCCAGGACTTCTACTTCAATAACAAATGTTGGTTTGGTTCAAAATAATCCATAGTTATGTTGAAATATCCTCTGTTTTGTTCGTGCGTTCAAGACACTATCCGAAGTGTAAAGAAGGGTGACGCGCCCGGCGCGTTTCGTGACAAAACATTTCTAAATATTCCATTACCGTACTTCGAAGCATGTCAACCGCTGTTTAAATTCAATTTTTATGCCATTTTTCTCGTAAAAAAAACGATAATATTCCGACCGGGAAAGCGTGTTTGCGTTCAAAGAGAGAGAAAATAAAAACATGGGATCCCCTCGTGCACGAGCCTCAGTCTGATGGTCCTCTGATAGACCACTTACCAAAGGCGCTAAAGTTTTTCAGCCAGCGGCTGGAATTACATCATTCAGCTTTTTCCCGGGTTCTGAGAGCCTATGGGAGCCGTAGGAAGTGTCACGTTACAGCAAAGATCCTAAATTTTCAATAAACAGAGCCAAGAAGCCCAAGGAATGGTCAGAGAGGGTACTTCCTGTACAGAATCTTCTCAGGTTTTTGCCTGCCATATGAGTTCTGTTATACTCACAGACACCATTCAAACAGTTTTAGAAACTTTAGGGTGTTTTCTATCCAAAGCCAATAATTATATGCATATTCTAGTTTCTGGGCAGTAGTAATAACCAGATTAAATCGGGTACGTTTTTTATCTGGCCATGTAAATACTGCCCCCTAGCCCTAACAGGTTAAATAGTCCTTAGCGTGGGTACTTCCTGTTTAAGTTTCTGCCTATTGGAATGGAGGAGCAAAGTAGAGACGTGGTCAGATTTGACAAAAGGAGGGCAGGGGAGGGCCTTGTAAGCATCGCAGAAGTTAGAGTAGCAGTGATCCAGTGTAGTGCTACAGTCAATATGCTGATATAATTTAGGTAGCCTTGTTCTCAAATTTTCTTTGTTAAAATCCCCAGCTACAATAAATTCAGACTCAGGATATATGGTTTCCAGTTTACATAAAATCCATTGAAGTTCCTTGAGGGCCGTCGTGGTATCGGCTTGAGGGGGAATATACACGGCTGTGACAATAACCAAAGATAATTATCTTGGGAGATAATATGGTTGGCATTTGATTGTGAGGAATTCTATGTCAGGTGAACAAAAAGACTTGAGTTCCTGTTGTTACAATTACACCATGAGTCGTTAATCATGAAACATACACCTCCGCCAATCTCCTTCCCAGAGAGATGTTTATTTCTGTCGGCGCGACGCACTGAGAAACCAGGTAGTTGTACCGACACCGACAGCATATCCCGAGAGAGCCATGATTCCGTGAAACAGAGTATATTACAATCCCTGATGTCTCTCTGGAAAGCAACTCTTGCCCTGATTTCGTTGACCTTGTTACCTAAGGACTGGACATTAGCGAGTAATATACTCGGGAGCGGTGGGTGGTGTGCGCGCCTCCGAAGTCTGACCAGAAGACTGCTTTGTCTTCCTCTTCTCTGGCGGCGTTGTTTTGGATCGGCCTCTGGAATCAGTTAAATTGCCCTGAGTTGTGTGGACAAAGGATCCGCTTCGGGAAAGTCGTATTCCTGGTCGTAAGTTGACGTTGCTCTGATATCCAATAGTTCTCCCCTGCTGTATGTAATAAAACTTGAGATTTTCTGGGCTAACAATGTAGGAAATAATACATTTAAATTTTTTTTTAAAAAATACTGAAAAGTTTCCTAAGGATTAGAAGCAAGGCAGCCCTCTCTGTCGGCGCCATCTTGAGCGATATGGTGTGTATGTACTGCACTGAGCTGCTTTACTTAACCTGCTAATAGCTGGTTTTATTAGAGTTGTATTGACTGATGCTGTCTTACTGGTGCATAGAAAGGCATCCTTAGTGTTGATGGTTTTGCTGCATTGGTGGCAGGAGGAGGATTGTGTCTGGGAGGAGACCACGCTGAAGTGATGTCCGTTCAGTGTACATCTCTCTCTGGCCTTGGCCTCTCTCCTCTCGTCTTTGTCTCGACTCTTCTCTCCGTCCTTTTCCTGCAGGTGGTAGAACGGCGATTAGGAATAGAAACAGAATGAGGTTAATGACATGGTGGTGACCTGCTTCGGTCTATACAGTGTTGCTGCTAGGTTAATGACATGGTGGGGACCTGCTTCGGTCTATACAGTGTTGCTGCTAGGTTAATGACATGGTGGTGACCTGCTTCGGTCTATACAGTGTTGCTGCTAGGTTAATGACATGGTGGGGACCTGCTTCGGTCTATACAGTGTTGCTGCTAGGTTAATGACATGGTGGTGACCTGCTTCAGTCTATACAGTGTTGCTGCTAGGTTAACGACATGGTGGGGACCTGCTTCAGTCTATACAGTGTTGCTGCTAGGTAAGACACTACTGACCACTACTGACCAGGAGCTGTTCCTCTGTATGGATACTATCCCTGATATAGACCACTACAGACCACTACTGACCACTACAGACCACTACTGACCACTACTGACCACTACAGACCACTACTGACCACTACAGATCACTACTGACCACTACTGACCAGGAGCTGTTCCTCTGTATGGATACTAGCCCTGATATAGACCACTACAGACCACTACTGACCACTACAGACCACTACTGACCACTACTGACCACTACAGACCACTACTGACCACTACAGATCACTACTGACCACTACTGACCAGGAGCTGTTCCTCTGTATGGATACTAGCCCTGATATAGACCACTACAGACCACTACTGACCACTACTGACCACTACTGACCACTACTGATCACTACTGACCACTACTGACCACTACAGACCACTACAGACCACTACTGACCACTACTGACCACTACAGATCACTACTGACCACTACTGACCACTACAGACCACTACTGACCACTACAGACCACTACAGATCACTACTGACCACTACAGACCACTACTGACCACTACAGACCACTACTGACCACTACGGACCACTACAGACCACTACAGACCACTACTGATCACTACTGATCACTACTGACCACTACTGACCACTACAGACCACTACTGACCACTACAGACCACTACTGACCACTACAGACCACTACTGACCACTACAGACCACTACAGACCACTACAGACCACTACTGATCACTACTGACCACTACTGATCACTACTGACCACTACAGACCACTACTGACCACTACAGACCACTACAGACCACTACAGACCACTACTGACCACTACTGACCACTACTGATCACTACTGATCACTACTGACCACTACAGACCACTACAGACCACTACTCACCAGGAGCTGTCCCTCTGTATGGTTACTAGCCCTGATATAGACCACTACTGACCACTACAGACCACTACTGACCACTACTGACCACTACTGATCACTACTGACCACTACAGACCACTACAGACCACTACTCACCAGGAGCTGTCCCTCTGTATGGTTACTAGCCCTGATATAGACCACTACTGACCACTACAGACCACTACTGACCACTACTGACCACTACAGATCACTACTGACCACTACTGACCACTACAGACCACTACAGACCACTACTGACCACTACAGATCACTACTGACCACTACTGACCACTACAGACCACTACAGATCACTACTGACCACTACAGACCACTACTGACCACTACAGACCACTACTGACCACTACAGACCACTACTGACCACTACAGATCACTACTGACCACTACTGACCAGGAGCTGTTCCTCTGTATGGATACTAGTCCTGATATAGACCACTACTGACCACTACAGACCACTACTGATCACTACTGACCACTACTGACCACTACTGACCAGGAGCTGTTCCTCTGTATGGATACTAGCCCTGATATAGACCACTACTGATCACTACTGACCACTACTGACCACTACAGACCACTACTGACCACTACAGATCACTACTGACCACTACTGACCACTACAGACCACTACTGACCACTACAGATCACTACTGACCACTACTGACCACTACTGACCACTACAGACCACTACTGACCACTACTGACCAGGAGCTGTTCCTCTGTATGGATACTAGTCCTGATATAGACCACTACTGACCACTACAGACCACTACTGACCACTACTGACCACTACAGACCACTACTGACCACTACTGACCACTACTGACCACTACTGACCACTACTGACCACTACTGACCACTACTGACCACTACTGACCACTACAGACCACTACTGACCACTACTGACCACTACTGACCACTACAGACCACTAATGACCACTACTGACCACTACAGACCACTACTGACCACTACAGATCACTACTGACCACTACTGACCACTTCTGACCACTACTGACCACTACAGACCACTACTGACCACTACTGACCAGGAGCTGTTCCTCTGTATGGATACTAGTCCTGATATAGACCACTACTGACCACTACAGACCACTACTGACCACTACTGACCAGGAGCTGTTCCTCTGTATGGATACTAGTCCTGATATAGACCACTACTGACCACTACAGACCACTACTGACCACTACTGACCACTACAGACCACTACTGACCACTACTGACCACTACTGATCACTACTGACCACTACTGACCACTACTGACCACTACAGACCACTACAGACCACTACTGACCACTACTGACCACTACTGACCACTACAGACCACTAATGACCACTACTGACCACTACAGACCACTACTGACCACTACAGATCACTACTGACCACTACTGACCACTTCTGACCACTACTGACCACTACAGACCACTACTGACCACTACTGACCAGGAGCTGTTCCTCTGTATGGATACTAGTCCTGATATAGACCACTACTGACCACTACAGACCACTACTGACCACTACTGACCACTACAGACCACTACTGACCACTACAGATCACTACTGACCACTACTGACCACTACTGACCACTACTGACCACTACAGACCAGGAGCTGTTCCTCTGTATGGATACTAGTCCTGATATAGACCACTACTGACCACTACAGACCACTACTGATCACTACTGACCACTACAGACCACTACTGACCACTACTGATCACTACTGACCACTACAGACCACTACTGACCACTACTGACCACTACAGACCACTACTGACCACTACTGACCACTACTGACCACTACAGACCACTACTGACCACTACTGACCACTACTGTCCACTACAGACCACTACTGACCACTACAGACCACTACAGACCACTACTGACCACTACAGACCACTACTGACCACTACAGACCACTACAGACCACTACAGACCACTACTGACCACTACAGACCACTACTGACCACTACAGACCACTACAGACCACTACTGACCACTACAGACCACTACTGACCACTACTGACCACTACTGACCACTACTGACCACTAATGACCACTACTGACCACTACTGACCACTACAGACCAGGAGTTGTCCCTCTGTATGGTTACTAGTCCTGATATAATCTGACGTCTGCATTGACCATGCAGCGTTTACAGTCCTACGTCCTCTGCGGAAGTCAGGGCCTTTTCATACTTCCTGAGCTTCGCAGAGCAGCGCAGAGCTGTTGTGAAGGAAGTTGTCAAGGAAGTGAATTTGTGTTTACACAAGACCTCCCGCCCCCACCTACCCCGTCGACCAATCATGTCAATGTGGATGCCATACGAAGCCGTCCACATTCGTTACACTATGTGACAGTATTGCATCGCAACCCCTCCTTACAGCACCTCTCCGACCACATTTTGGCATCGTCTCTTACGCTGCACTTCCCCTTTATTTAGATTCAGTATGTTGCAAGCAGCGGGAATAGCAACAACAACAAAAAACTCTCTCCTAATACAGAACAACAACTTTGTCATCATCTCAATTTTTCTCAGAAAATCAAGCGCGAGCATGTTTAAAACATCGACTTCCAGTAGCTGTTAGTCAAAAACAAAGCAGCCAATAACATGGGAAATCCTCTGAGAAAACCTGCTCTTTAAACAACGCAGAGGCCAGAGGCATTTTGATTGCTTATTAATATAGAGAAACAGCTGAAAACAGGCTGAATTAATAACAGGATATATTTTACACCGAGTGGAAATGGAGATGCTAACTGGACCAGAATCACACTGTTAATTCCTACCAAACCCATCTGTATCCTACCTACTCCTGTCGTACCTACCCCCTTTTAGACACAAGTCGCGTATTGTGACCCCTTTTCCTAACAAGTTAGACTGTATGACATCTGTCTGTTTCCCTGCTACTCCAACCATTATGTTCTACCATTCCAGACATACAGCTGATTTACAAACTGACTCACATACTTTAACAGGTTCCATACAGAGTTACAAACCCCAGGTGACTCACCTACCCCTGTACCTACCCCTATACCTACCCCTATATCTACCCCTATATCTACCCCTATACCTACCCCTGTCCTCTACCTCTATACCTACCCCTATATCTACCCCTGTACCTACCCCTGTCCTCTACCCCTATACCTACCCCTATACCTACCCCTGTCCTCTACCCCTATACCTACCCCGGTCCTCTACCCCTGTCCTCCTACTGTACCTACCTCTAGTCCTCGCCGACACTTTAACTTCATGGAGAGACCTCGGACATCAAAGAACCTTCGATGCAACATCTCTGTTACGTTCAGTGAGTGTGAGCCCCAGACAGGCTGATATCTATCCTTCCAATGCTACGACCATCTAAACCACAGCCTCCACGGACTGAACACCACAGCACTTCACAACACCAGTTCCTATCAGAGTAGGGAGAGAGACAGAGACCAGGAGGTGGTGCAACAGTGTACAGGAAGTGGTGCTGTTTATGACTTAACCCCCATCTCCAGTGGTAAGAGAGGTATTCATAGAATGACATAGAACTCTGGTGGTCTGTCTTAGCTGCTGGTCGTGGCTGAGGCCTGTCTTAGCTGCTGGTCGTGGCTGAGGTCTGTCTTAGCTGCTGGTCGTGGCTGAGGTCTGTCTTAGCTGCTGGTCGTGGCTGAGGTCTGTCTTAGCTGCTGGTTGTGGCTGAGGTCTGTCTTAGCTGCTGGTCGTGGCTGAGGTCTGTCTTAGCTGCTGGTTGTGGCTGAGGTCTGTCTTAGCTGCTGGTCGTGGCTGAGGTCTGTCTTAGCTGCTCGGACGTGGCTGAGGTCTGTCTTAGCTGCTGGATCGTGGCTGAGGTCTGTCTTAGCTGCTGGTCGTGGCTGAGGTCTGTCTTAGCTGCTGGTCGTGGCTGAGGTCTGTCTTAGCTGCTGGTCGTGGCTGAGGTCTGCCTTAGCTGCTGGTCGTGGCTGAGGTCCGTCTTAGCTGCTGGTCGTGGCTGAGGTCTGCCTTAGCTGCTGGTCGTGGCTGAGGTCCGTCTTAGCTGCTGGTCGTGGCTGAGGTCTGCCTTAGCTGCTGGTCGTGGCTGAGGTCTGCCTTAGCTGCTGGTCGTGGCTGAGGTCTGTCTTAGCTGCTGGTCGTGGCTGAGGCTGCAGCTGCTGGCGTGGCTGAGGCTGCTGCGCTGGCGTGGCTGAGGTCTACCTTAGCTGCTGGTCGTGGCTGAGGTCTGTCTTAGCTGCTGGTTGTGGCTGAGGTCTGTCTTAGCTGCTGGTTGTGGCTGAGGTCTGTCTTAGCTACTGGTTGTGGCTGAGGACTGTCTTAGCTGCTGGTCGTGGCTGAGGTCTGTCTTAGCTGCTGGTCGTGGCTGAGGTCTGTCTGAGCTGCTGGTTGTGGCTGAGGTCTGTCTTAGCTGCTGGTCATGGCTAAGGTCTGCCTTAGCTGCTGGTTGTGGCTGAGGTCTGTCTTAGCTGCTGGTCGTGGCTGAGGTCTGTCTTAGCTGCTGGTCGTGGCTGAGGTCTACCTTAGCTGCTGGTCGTGGCTGAGGTCTGTCTTAGCTGCTGGTCGTGGCTGAGGTCTGCCTTAGCTGCTGGTCGTGGCTGAGGTCTGTCTAGCTGCTGGTCGTGGCTGAGGTCTGCCTTAGCTGCTGGTCGTGGCTGAGGTCTGCCTTAGCTGCTGGTCGTGGCTGAGGTCTGCCTTAGCTGCTGGTCGTGGCTGAGGTCTGTCTTAGCTGCTGGTCGTGGCTGAGGTCTGCCTTAGCTGCTGGTCGTGGCTGAGGACTGTCTTAGCTGCTGGTTGTGGCAGAGGACTGTCTTAGCTGCTGATCGTGGCTGAGGACTGTCTTAGCTGCTGGTTGTGGCTGAGGTCTGTCTTAGCTGCTGGTCGTGGCTGAGGTCTGTCTTAGCTGCTGGTTGTGGCTGAGGTCTGTCTTAGCCGCTGGTTGTGGCTGAGGTCCGTCTTAGCTACTGGTTGTGGCTGAGGTCTGTCTTAGCCGCTGGTTGTGGCTGAGGTCCGTCTTAGCTACTGGTTGTGGCTGAGGTCTGTCTTAGCGCTGGTTGTGGCTGAGGTCTGTCTTAGCTGCTGGCCCTTTAAAGTGACTGGCTAGCTGCAGTGGTGACAGAGAGAGAGAGAGCTGGAGTCCGTAGAGAGAGTGTCCTCTTCCTGTTCTACTTCTCTTACCGCTCAGCGCTGCTGCTACTAATACTACTCTGTGTCTCCGGTATCGATCTCACATCTCTTCCCTTCTCTCTGGCTCTCGACAACACCACACACCACTCACTGTAACATTAGCACGACGTCATCAACTGAGTGAGATCAAATTAGGGTCATGTCACGGTGAAACGTGAAAACAGACCTCTTGGTGATATGTGAAAACAGACCTCTTTGGTGTAACACCACCAAATCTCTTAATAATAATAATATACCAAAGTGATTAAAAACCCATTCATAACAATGGGTCAACTTATAACCTTCACCTGAAGTTTTTCAGAGTTGAAATATGTTTATCTGTGAAAACAGATTGGGGTTCCTCTGAAACACTAGGGCGTTCTGAACAGGGACAGTGAAAATGGGAAGAAGTCAAGTACAGATGTCATATCTTTATTTGAGTCAGTTTCACACAGCAGCAAAAATAATCCTGCAGCAACAGGAAATGTGAATTCTTATGTGGATTATAATTAATGGACATTTTTTTGTTTGTAGGGGTTGATACATTTTTTTTGTTCGGGAAAATCGAGTCTGAAATGGGAAATTACAAACTTTTTAAAACTACAATAGACACAGGAAAATTCAGCAACAACAGGATGATCAAATTAAGATGTAACATCTGTATTTCAGCAGAGGACTGCAAACAGTTTGGGTTAATCCTGAAACATAACCTTGTGATTAATAGTGATGATGAGATCAATTGGATGATAATGGTCACCCTGGTCTTCTTGTACATCTTGCTCGAGGTAGCCTATAATAGTAGTAGTAGTAGTATTAGTATTAGTAGTAAACTCAGCAAGAAAAGAAACATCCCTTTTTCAGGACCCAAACCTTTGTCATTCAAAGATCATTTGAAAAAATCCAAATAACTTCACAGATCATCATTGTAAAGGGTTTAAATACTGTTTTCCATTCTTGTTCAATGAACCATAAACAATTAATGAACATGCACCTGTGGAACGGTCGTTAAGACACTAACAGCTTACAGACGGTAGGCAATTAAGGTCACAGTTATGAAAACTTAGGACACTAAAGAGGCCTTTCTACTGACTCTGAAAAACACCAAAAGAAAGATGCCCAGGGTCCCTGCTCATCTGCGTGAACGTGCCTTAGGCACGCTGCAAGGAGGCATGAGAACTGCAGATGTGGCCAGGGCAATAAATTGCAATGTCTGTACTGTGAGACGCCTAAGACAGTGTTACAGGGAGACAGGACGGACAGCTGATTGTCCTCGCAGAGCAAGACCACGTGTAAAAACACCTGCAAAGGATTGGTACATCCGAACATCACACCTGCGGGGACAGGTACAGGGTGGCAACAACAACTGCCCGAGTCACACCAGGAACGCACAATCCCTCCATTAGTGCTGAGACTGTCCGCAATAGGCTGAGAGAGGCTGGACTGAGGGCTTGTAGGCCTGTTGTAAGGCAGGTCCTCACCGGACATCACCGGCAACAACGTCGCCTATGGGCACAAACCCACCGTCGCTGGACCAGACAGGACTGGCAAAAAGTGCTCTTCACTGACGAGTCGCGGATTTGTCTCACCAGAGGTGATGGCCGGATTCGCGTTTATCGTCGAAGGAATGAGCGCTACACCGGGACCTGTACTCTGGAGCGGGATCGATTTGGAGGTGGAGGGTCTGTCATGGTCTGGGGCGGTGTGTCACAGCATCATCGGACTGAGCTTGTTGTCATTGCAGGCAATCTCAATGCTGTGCATTACAGGGAAGACATCCTCCTCCCTCATGTGGTACCCTTCCTGCAGGCTCATCCTGACATGACCCTCCAGCATGACAATGCCACCAACCATACTGCTCGTTCTGTGCGTGATTTCCTGCAAGACAGGAATGTCAGTGTTCTGCCATGGCCAGCGAAGAGCCCGGATCTCAATCCCATTGAGCACATCTGGGACCTGTTGGATTGGAGGGTGAGGGCTAGGGCCATTCCCCCCAGAAATGTCCGAGAACTTGCAGGTGCCTTGGTGGAAGAGTGGGGTAACATCTCACAGCAAGAACTGGCAAATCTGGTGCAGTCCATGAGGAGGAGATGCACTGCAGTACTTAATGCAGCTGGTGGCCACACCAGATACTGACTGTTACTTTTAATTTTGACCCCCCCCCCTTTGTTCAGGGACACATTATTCCATTTCTGTTAGTCACATGTCTGTGGAACTTGTTCAGTTTATGTCTCAGTTGTTGAATCTTGTTATGTTCATACAAATATTTACACATGTTAAGTTTGCTGAAAATTAACACAGTTGACAGTGAGATGATATACATTTTTTTCCTGAGTTCAGTATTATTTGAGCAAGTTGAGGAGACTAAACTGCTTGGAGTAACACTGGATTGTAAACTGTCCTGGTCAAAACATATTGATACAACAGTAGCTAAGATGGGGAGAAGTCTGTCCATAATAAAGCGCTGCTCTACCTTCTTAACACTATCAACAAGGCAGGTCCTACAGGCCCTAGTTTCTACCTTCTTAACAACACTATCAACAAGGCAGGTCCTACAGGCCCTAGTTTCTACCTTCTTAACAACACTATCAACAAGGCAGGTCCTACAGGCCCTAGTTTCTACCTTCTTAACAACACTATCAACAAGGCAGGTCCTACAGGCCCTAGTTTCTACCTTCTTAACAGCACTATCAACAAGGCAGGTCCTACAGGCCCTAGTTTCTACCTTCTTAACAACACTATCAACAAGGCAGGTCCTACAGGCCCTAGTTTCTACCTTCTTAACAACACTATCAACAAGGCAGGTCCTACAGGCCCTAGTTTCAACCTTCTTAACATCACTATCAACAAGGCAGGTCCTACAGGCCCTAGTTTCTACCTTCTTAACAACACTATCAACAAGGCAGGTCCTACAGGCCCTAGTTTCTACCTTCTTAACATCACTATCAACAAGGCAGGTCCTACAGGCCCTAGTTTCTACCTTCTTAACAGCACTATCAACAAGGCAGGTCCTACAGGCCCTAGTTTCTACCTTCTTAACAACACTATCAACAAGGCAGGTCCTACAGGCCCTAGTTTCTACCTTCTTAACAGCACTATCAACAAGGCAGGTCCTACAGGCCCTAGTTTCTACCTTCTTAACAACACTATCAACAAGGCAGGTCCTACAGGCCCTAGTTTCTACCTTCTTAACAACACTATCAACAAGGCAGGTCCTACAGGCCCTAGTTTCTACCTTCTTAACAACACTATCAACAAGGCAGGTCCTACAGGCCCTAGTTTCTACCTTCTTAACAACACTATCAACAAGGCAGGTCCTACAGGCCCTAGTTTCTACCTTCTTAACAACACTATCAACAAGGCAGGTCCTACAGGCCCTAGATTCTACCTTCTTAACAACACTATCAACAAGGCAGGTCCTACAGGCCCTAGTTTCTACCTTCTTAACAACACTATCAACAAGGCAGGTCCTACAGGCCCTAGTTTCTACCTTCTTAACAACACTATCAACAAGGCAGGTCCTACAGGCCCTAGTTTCTACCTTCTTAACAACACTATCAACAAGGCAGGTCCTACAGGCCCTAGTCCTAGTTTAGTCACACCTTGACTACTGTTCAGTTGTGTGATCAGGTGCCACAAAAAAGGACTTAGGAAAGATGCAATTGTCTCAGAACAGGGCAGCACGGCTGGCCTTTGGATGGACACAGAGAGCTAACATTAATAATATGCATGTCAATCTCTCCTGGCTCAAAGTGGAGGAGAGATCGACTTCATCACTACTTGTATTTGTGAGAGGTATTGACATGTTGAATGCACCGAGCTGTCTGTTTAAACTACTGGCACACAGCTCAGACACCCAGACATACCCCAGAAGACATGCCACCAGAGGTCTGTTTAAACTACTGGCACACAGCTCAGACACCCATCCATACCCCACAAGACATGCCACCAGAGGTCTGTTTAAACTACTGGCACACAGCTCAGACACCCATCCATACCCCACAAGACATGCCACCAGAGGTCTGTTTAAACTACTGGCACACAGCTCAGACACCCATCCATACCCCACAAGACATGCCACCAGAGGTCTCTTCACAGTCCCCAAGTCCAGATCAGACTATGGGAGGAGCACAGTACTACATAGAGCCATAACTACATGGAACTCTATTCCACATCAGGTAACTGACGCAGCAGGAGAATCAGATTTAAAAAGCAGGTAAAAATACACCTTATGGAACAGCGAGGACTGTGAAGCAACACAAACATAGGCACAGACATGCATACACACACACGATAACATATGCACTATACACACACATGGATTTAGTACTGTAGATATGTGGTAGTGGTGGTTTTAGGGGCCTGAGGGAACACAGTGTGTTGTGAAATCTGTGAATGTATTGTTTTTGAAATTGTATAAACTGCCTTAATAATTTTGCTTTGGCAGCAGCTAGTGAGGATCCATAATAATTGTTTTTGATATACTGTTTATATAGCATGTTTGATATATCTCACCCCCATACTGTTATTTATTTTATTTATCTTGCTCCTTTGCACCCCAGTATCTCTACTTGCACATTCATCTTCTGCACATCTACCATTCCAGTGTTTAATTGCTAAATTGTAATTATTCCACCACTATGGTCTATTTATTGCCTTACCTCCTCACGCCATTTGAACACACTGTACATAGATTTTTCTATTGTGTTATTGACTGTACGTTTGTTTACGTGTAACTCTGTGTTGTTGTTTTTGTCGTACTGCTTTACTTTATCTTGGCCAGGTCGCAGTTGTAAATGAGAACTTGTTCTCAACTAGCCTACCTGGTTAAATAAAGGTGAAATTAAAAATAAATTAAAAATATTCAGCCTGGTTAAATAAAGGTGAAATAAACATTTTTTTTGTGTGTGTTTTAACCACTCCTATGTAAATAGTAGATTATCAGACACTCAACAAGAAGGTCTGATTTCATTATTACTGAAACAGGATCCAAGTGGTAAATATAAAGATCCAGTTCGTTAAAGAGGAGGCCACTTGCACTTCAGTGTTGTGATGCAAAAAACTCTATCAAAATGTATGTATATATATATATATACAGGATCCACTTGGATCCTGTTTCCGTAATAATGAAATCAGACCTTCTTGTTGCGTGTCTGATAATCTACTATTGAAATGTTCCAGGTATTTATATATAAACTCCAGTCGTACTTTATCAAAAGCCTTTTCAAAGTCAGCTTTGAATAGCAGGCCTGGTTACCCATATTTTTCATAGTGTTCTATTGTTTCCAGTACTTGTCTTATATTATCGCCGATGTATCGTCCATGTAAAAATAACCTGTCTGATTATAATGAATAATGTCCGACAATACCTTTTTAATTCTATGTGCTATACATTTATACATACATATACATATATATATATATATGTATATGTATGTATAAATGTATAGCACATAGAAGTAGTAGTAATATTGTAGTAGTTTAGTAATAATGCAGTAGTGTAGTAGTAATATTGTAGTAGATTAGTAATAATGCAGTAGTGTAGTAGTAATATTGTAGCAGTTTAGTAATAATGCAGTGGTTTAGTAGTAATGTAGTAGTAATGTATTATTAGTGTAGTAGTAATATTGTAGTAGTTTAGTAATAATGCAGTAGTGTAGTAGTAATATTGTAGTAGTTTAGTAATAATGCAGTAGTGTAGTAGTAATATTGTAGTAGTTTAGTAATAATGCAGTAGTGTAGTAGTAGTGTAGTAGTAATGTAGTAGTAATGTATTATTAGTGTAGTAGTAATATTGAGGTAGTTTAGTAATAATGCAGTAGTGTAGTAGTAATATTGTAGTAGTTTAGTAATAATGCAGTAGTGTAGTAGTAATGTAGTAGTGGGGTAGTAGTGTAGTAGTACTATTGTAGTAGTTTAGTAATAATGCAGTAGTGTAGTAGTAATATTGTAGTAGTTTAGTAATAATGCAGTAGTGTAGTAGTAATGTAGTAGTAGTTTAGTAATAATGCAGTAGTGTAGTAGTAATATTGTAGTAATTTAGTAATACTGTAGTAGTGAAGTAGTAATATTGTAGTAGTTTAGTAATAATGCAGTAGTGTATTAGTAATGTAGTAGTAGAGTAGTAGTAATGTATTATTAGTGTAGTAGTACTATTGTAGTAGTTTAGTAATAATGCAGTAGTGTAGTAGTAATATTGTAGTAGTTTAGTAATAATGCAGTAGTGTAGTAGTAATATTGTAGTAGTTTAGTAATAATGCAGTAGTGTAGAAGTAATGTAGTAGGAGTGTAGTAGTGTAGTAGTACTACTGTAGTAGTTTAGTAATAATGCAGTAGTGTAGTAGTAATATTGTAGTAGTTTAGTAATAATGCAGTAGTGTAGTAGTAATGTAGTAGTAGTTTAGTAATAATGCAGTAGTGTAGTAGTAATATTGTAGTAATTTAGTAATAATGCAGTAGTGTAGTAGTAATATTGTAGTAGTTTAGTAATAATGCAGAAGTGTAGTAGTAATGTAGTAGTAGTGTAGTAGTAATGTATTATTAGTGTAGTAGTACTATTGTAGTAGTTTAGTAATAATGCAGTAGTGTAGTAGTAATATTGTAGTAGTTTAGTAATAATGCAGTAGCGTAGTAGTAATGTAGTAGTAGTTTAGTAATAATGCAGTAGTGTAGTAGTAATATTGTAGTAGTTTAGTAATAATGCAGTAGTGTAGTAGTAATGTAGTAGTACTGTAGTAGTAATGTAGTAGTAATGTATTATTAGTGTAGTAGTAATATTGTAGTAGTTTAGTAATAATGCAGTAGTGTAGTAGTAATATTGTAGTAGTTTAGTAATAATGCAGTAGTGTAGTAGTAATGTAGTAGTAGTTTAGTAATAATACAGTAGTGTAGTAGTAATATTGTAGTAATTTAGTAATAATGCAGTAGTGTAGTAGTAATATTGTAGTAGTTTAGTAATAATGCAGTAGTGTAGTAGTAATGTAGTAGTACTGTAGTAGTAATGTAGTAGTAATGTATTATTAGTGTAGTAGTAATATTGTAGTAGTTTAGTAATAATGCAGTAGTGTAGTAGTAATGTAGTAGTAGTGTAGTAGTACTATTGTAGTAGTTTAGTAATAATGCAGTAGTGTAGTAGTAATATTGTAGTAGTTTAGTAATAATGCAGTAGTGTAGTAGTAATGTAGTAGTAGTTTAGTAATAATGCAGTAGTGTAGTAGTAATATTGTAGTAATTTAGTAATACTGTAGTAGTGAAGTAGTAATATTGTAGTAGTTTAGTAATAATGCAGTAGTGTATTGGTAATGTAGTAGTAGTGTAGTAGTAATGTATTATTAGTGTAGTAGTACTATTGTAGTAGTTTAGTAATAATGCAGTAGTGTAGTAGTAATATTGTAGTAGTTTAGTAATAATGCAGTAGCGTAGTAGTAATGTAGTAGTAGTTTAGTAATAATGCAGTAGTGTAGTAGTAATATTGTAGTAGTTTAGTAATAATGCAGTAGTGTAGTAGTAATGTAGTAGTACTGTAGTAGTAATGTAGTAGTAATGTAGTAGTAGTGTAGTAGTAATATTGTAGTAGTTTAGTAATAATGCAGTAGTGTAGTAGTAATATTGTAGTAGTTTAGTAATAATGCAGTAGTGTAGAAGTAATGTAGTAGTACTGTAGTAGTGTAGTAGTACTACTGTAGTAGTTTAGTAATAATGCAGTAGTGTAGTAGTAATATTGTAGTAGTTTAGTAATAATGCAGTAGTGTAGTAGTAATGTAGTAGTAGTTTAGTAATAATGCAGTAGTGTAGTAGTAATATTGTAGTAATTTAGTAATAATGCAGTAGTGTAGTAGTAATATTGTAGTAGTTTAGTAATAATGCAGAAGTGTAGTAGTAATGTAGTAGTAGTGTAGTAGTAATGTATTATTAGTGTAGTAGTACTATTGTAGTAGTTTAGTAATAATGCAGTAGTGTAGTAGTAATATTGTAGTAGTTTAGTAATAATGCAGTAGCGTAGTAGTAATGTAGTAGTAGTTTAGTAATAATGCAGTAGTGTAGTAGTAATATTGTAGTAGGTTAGTAATAATGCAGTAGTGTAGTAGTAATGTAGTAGTACTGTAGTAGTAATGTAGTAGTAATGTATTATTAGTGTAGTAGTAATATTGTAGTAGTTTAGTAATAATGCAGTAGTGTAGTAGTAATATTGTAGTAGTTTAGTAATAATGCAGTAGTGTAGTAGTAATGTAGTAGTAGTTTAGCAATAATGCAGTAGTGTAGTAGTAATATTGTAGTAATTTAGTAATAATGCAGTAGTGTAGTAGTAATATTGTAGTAGTTTAGTAATAATGCAGTAGTGTAGTAGTAATGTAGTAGTACTGTAGTAGTAATGTAGTAGTAATGTATTATTAGTGTAGTAGTAATATTGTAGTAGTTTAGTAATAATGCAGTAGTGTAGTAGTAATGTAGTAGTAGTGTAGTAGTGTAGTAGTACTATTGTAGTAGTTTAGTAATAATGCAGTAGTGTAGTAGTAATATTGTAGTAGTTTAGTAATAATGCAGTAGTGTAGTAGTAATGTAGTAGTAGTTTAGTAATAATGCAGTAGCATAGTAGGAATGTAGTAGTAGTTTCGTAGTAATGTAGTAGTAGTTTAGTAATACTGCAGTAGTGTAGTAGTAATGTAGTAGTAATGTAGTAGTAATGTATTATTAGTGTAGTAGTAATGTAGTAGTAGTTTAGTAATAATACAGTAGTTTAGCAGTAATATTGTAGTAGTTTAGTAGTAGTTTAGTAGTAATGTATTATTAGTGTAGTAGTAATGTAGTAGTAGTGTAGTAGTAATGCAGTAGTGTAGTAGTAATGTAGTAGTAGTTTAGAAATAATGCAGTAGTGTAGTAGTAATGTAGTAGTAGTTTAGTAATAATGCAGTAGTGTAGCAGTAATGTAGTAGTAGTTTAGTAATAAAGCAGTAGTGTAGTAGTAATGTAGTAGTAGTTTAGTAATAATGCAGTAGTGTAGTAGTAATGTAGTAGTAGTGTAGTAGTAATGTAGTAGTAATGTAGTAATGTAGTAGTAGTGTAGTAGTAATGTAGTAGTAATGTAGTAGTAATGTAGTAGTGCAGTAGTAATGCAGTAGTTTAGCAGTACTCACCCTGGTCTTCTTGTATATCTTGTTCTTGAGGTAGCTGAAGGTTCGGCTAACCTTGGTCCCACTCTTCCCCTCGAAGTCCGTCCTCAGGGGACCCGCAATGTCCTCCTCAGATATACTGACACACACACACACACACACACACACACACACACACACACACACACACACACACACACACACACACACACAGGGTTTCTGTATACCTCTGGCCCTTCGTAAGGGGTTTCTAATAATCAATTAGCCTTTTTAAAATGATAAACGTGGATTATCTAACACAACGTGCCATTGGAACACAGGAGTGATGGTTGCTGATAATGGGCCTCTGTACGCCTATGTAGATATTCCATTAAAAACTCAACTGTTTTCAGCTACAATAGTCATTTACAACATTAACAATGTCTACACTGTATTTCTGATCAATTTGATGTTATTTTAATGGGCAAAAAATGTGTTTTTCTTTCAGAAACAAGGACATTTCTAAGTCACTCCAAACTTTTGAACTGTAGTATGTATATATATATATATATACTGTATATATATACACACGCAGAGAGAAGGAACACCACCAGTAATATATATATATGTGTATGTATATACACAGACATACACACAGACATACACACATGTTTGGTATTACCATCCTTGTGGGGAGCTAAAATGGATTTCTATTCTATTTTCCCTCATTTCTAACCCCAACCCTAAACCTAACCCCTAACCCCTAACCCCAAACCTAACCCCTAACCCCTAACCCCAACCCTAAACCTAACCGCTAACCCCTAACCCCAAACCCCTAACCCCAACCCTAACCCCTAACCCCAACCCTAAACCTAACCCCTAACCCCTAACCCCAAACCTAACCCCTAACCCCTAACCCCAAACCTAACCCCTAACCCCTAACCCCAACCCTAAACCTAACCCCTAACCCCAACCCCTAACACCTAAACCCAACCCCAACCCTAAACCTAACCCCTAACCCCTAACCCCTAACCCCAACCCTAAACCTAACCCCAACCCCAACCCTAAACCTAACCCCTAACCCCTAACCCCAACCCTAAACCTAACCCCTAACCCCTAACCCCAACCCTAAACCTAACCCCCAACCCTAACCCCAACCCTAAACCTAACCCCTAACCCCTAACCCCAACCCTAAACCTAACCCCTAACCCCTAACCCCAACCCTAAACCTAACCCCCAACCCCTAACCCCCAACCCCTAACCCCAACCCCTAACCCCTAACCCCAACCCTAAACCTAACCCCTAACCCCTAACCCCTAACCCCAACCCCCAACCCCTAACCCCAACCCCCAACCCCTAACCCCTAAACCCCTAACCCCTAACCCCAACCCTAACCCCTAACCCCTAACCCCAAACCTAACCCCTAACCCCTAACCCCTAACCCCAACCCTAAACCTAACCCCTAACCCCTAACCCCTAACCCCAAACCTAACCCCTAACCCCTAATCCCTAACCCCAACCCCTAACCCCAACCCCTAACCCCTAACCCCAACCCTAAACCTAACCCCCAACCCCTAACCCCAACCCTAAACCTAACCCCCAACCCCCAACCCCTAACCCCTAAACCCCTAACCCCCAACCCCTAACCCCTAAACCCCTAACCCCTAACCCCAACCCTAACCCCTAACCCCTAACCCCAAACCTAACCCCTAACCCCTAACCCCTAACCCCAAACCTAACCCCTAACCCCTAACCCCTAACCCCAACCCCTAACCCCAACCCCTAACCCCTAACCCCAACCCCTAACCCCAACCCCTAACCCCTAACCCCTAACCCCAACCCCTAACCCCTAACCCCTAAATAGAACTTGTCCTCATGGGGACGTCCTTGTGTCACGAGATTAGTAACCCCACACACACACTACACCCCACACGCACACTACACCCCACACGCACACTACACCCCACACGCACACTACACCCCACACGCACACTACACCCCACACGCACACTACACCCCACACGCACACTACACCCCACACGCACACTACACCCCACACGCACACTACACCCCACACGCACACTACACCCCACACGCACACTACACCCCACACACACTACACCCCACACACACTACACCCCACACACACTACACCCCACACACACACTACACCCCACACACACACTACACCCCACACACACACTACACCCCACACACACACTACACCCCACACACACACTACACCCCACACACACACTACACCCCACACACACACTACACCCCACACACACACTACACCCCACACACACTACACCCCACACACACACTACACCCCACACACACACTACACCCCACACACACACTACACCCCACACACACACTACACCCCACACACACTACACCCCACACGCACACTACACCCCACACACACACTACACCCCACACACACTACACCCCACACGCACACTACACCCCACACACACTACACCCCACACGCACACTACACCCCACACACACTACACCCCACACACACTACACCCCACACACACTACACCCCACACACACACTACACCCCACACACACTACACCCCACACGCACACTACACCCCACACGCACACTACACCCCACACGCACACTACACCCCACACGCACACTACACCCCACACACACTACACCCCACACGCACACTACACCCCACACACACACTACACCCCACACACACACTACACCCCACACACACACACCCCACACACACACACTACACCCCACACGCACACTACACCCCACACGCACACTACACCCCACACACACTACACCCCACACACACACTACACCCCACACACACACTACACCCCACACACACTACACCCCACACGCACACTACACCCCACACGCACACTACACCCCACACACACTACACCCCACACACACACTACACCCCACACACACTACACCCCACACACACTACACCCCACACACACACTACACCCCACACACACTACACCCCACACACACTACACCCCACACACACTACACCCCACACACACACTACACCCCACACACACACTACACCCCACACACACACTACACCCCACACACACACTACACCCCACACACACACTACACACACTACACCCCACACACACACTACACCCCACACACACACTACACCCACACACCCACTACACCCCACACACACACTACACCCCACACACACACTACACCCCACACACACACTACACACACTACACCCCACACACACACTACACCCCACACACACACTACACCCCCCACACACACTACACCCCACACACACACTACACCCCACACACACACTACACCCCACACACACACTACACCCCACACACACACTACACCCCACACACACACTACACACACTACACCCCACACACACACTACACCCCACACACACTACACCCCACACACACTACACCCCACACACACTACACCCCACACACACTACACCCCACACACACACTACACCCCACACACACTACACCCCACACACACTACACCCCACACACACTACACCCCACACACACACTACACCCCACACACACACTACACCCCACACACACTACACCCCCACACACACACTACACCCCACACACGCACTACACCCCACACACGCACTACACCCCACACACGCACTACACCCCACACACGCACTACACCCCACACACGCACTACACCCCACACACGCACTACACCCCACACACACACTACACCCCACACACACTACACCCCACACACACTACACCCCACACACACTACACCCCACACACCCCCACACACACTACACCCCACACACACACTACACCCCACACACACACTACACCCCACACACACACTACACCCCACACACACTACACCCCACACACACACTACACCCCACACACACACTACACCCCACACACACACTACACCCCACACACACTACACCCCACACACACTACACCCCACACACACACTACACCCCACACACACACTACACCCCACACACACTACACCCCACACACACTACACCCCACACACACACTACACCCCACACACACACTACACCCACACACACTACACCCCACACACACTACACCCCACACACACACTACACCCCACACACACACTACACCCCACACACACACTACACCCCACACACACTACACCCCACACACACTACACCCCACACACACACTACACCCCACACACACACTACACCCCACACACACTACACCCCACACACACACTACACCCCACACGCACTACACCCCACACACACACTACACCCCACACGCACTACACCCCACACCCACACACACACTACACCCCACACACACACTACACCCCACACGCACTACACCCCACACACACTACACCCCACACACACACTACACCCCACACGCACACTACACCCCACACACACTACACCCCACACACACACTACACCCCCCACACACACTACACCCCACACACACTACACCCCACACACACACTACACCCCACACACACTACACCCCACACACACACTACACCCCACACGCACTACACCCCACACACACACTACACCCCACACACACTACACCCCACACACGCACTACACCCCACACACACACTACACCCCACACACACTACACCCCACACACACTACACCCCACACACACTACACCCCACACACACACTACACCCACACACACACTACACCCCACACACACACTACACCCCACACACAACTACACCCCACACACACTACACCCCACACACACTACACCCCCACACACACTACACCCCACACACACACTACACCCCACACACACACTACACCCCACACACACACTACCCCCACACACACTACACCCCACACACACTACACCCCACACACACACTACACCCCACACACACACTACACCCCACACACACACTACACCCCACACACACTACACCCCACACACACACTACACCCCACACACACACTACACCCCACACACACACTACACCCCACACACACTACACCCCACACACACTACACCCCACACACACTACACCCCCACACACACTACACCCCACACACACTACACCCCACACACACTACACCCCACACACACTACACCCCACACACACTACACCCCACACACACACTACACCCCACACACACACTACACCCCACACACACACTACACCCCACACACACACTACACCCCACACACACACTACACCCCACACACACTACACCCCACACACACTACACCCCACACACACACTACACCCCACACACACACTACACCCCACACACACACTACACCCCACACACACTACACCCCACACACACACTACACCCCACACGCACTACACCCCACACCCAACACCCCACACCCACTACACCCCACACGCACTACACCCCACACACACACTACACCCCACACACACACTACACCCCACACACACACTACACCCCACACGCACTACACCCCACACACACTACACCCCACACACACACTACACCCCACACGCACACTACACCCCACACACACTACACCCCACACACACTACACCCCACACACACACTACACCCCACACACACACTACACCCCACACGCACACTACACCCCACACACACTACACCCCACACACACTACACCCCACACACACTACACCCCACACACACACTACACCCCACACACACACTACACCCCACACACACACTACACCCCACACACACTACACCCCACACACACTACACCCCACACACACTACACCCCACACACACACTACACCCCACACACACTACACCCCACACACACACTACACCCCACACACACTACACCCCCACACACACTACACCCCACACACACACTACACCCCACACACACTACACCCCACACACACCCACACACACACTACACCCCACACACACACTACACCCCACACACACTACACCCCACACACACACTACACCCCACACACACACTACACCCCACACGCACACTACACCCCACACACACTACACCCCACACACACACTACACCCCACACACACACTACACCCCACACACACTACACCCCACACACACTACACCCCACACACACTACACCCCACACACACTACACCCCACACACACACTACACCCCACACGCACTACACCCCACACACACTACACCCCACACACACTACACCCCACACACACTACACCCCACACACACACTACACCCCACACGCACTACACCCCACACACACACTACACCCCACACGCACTACACCCCACACACACTACACCCCACACACACACTACACCCCACACGCACTACACCCCACACACACTACACCCCACACACGCACTACACCCCACACGCACTACACCCCACACACACACTACACCCCACACACACACTACACCCCACACACACACTCACGCACTACACCCCACACACACTACACCCCACACACACACTACACCCCACACGCACACTACACCCCACACACACACTACACCCCACACACACACTACACCCCACACGCACTACACCCCACACACACACTACACCCCACACACACACTACACCCCACACACACTACACCCCACACACACACTACACCCCACACGCACTACACCCCACACACACACTACACCCCACACGCACTACACCCCACACACACACTACACCCCACACGCACTACACCCCACACACACTACACCCCACACACACACTACACCCCACACGCACTACACCCCACACACACACTACACCCCACACACACACTACACCCCACACACACACTACACCCCACACGCACTACACCCCACACACACTACACCCCACACACACACTACACCCCACACGCACACTACACCCCACACACACTACACCCCACACACACACTACACCCCACACGCACTACACCCCACACACTACACCCCACACACACACTACACACACACACACTACACCCCACACACAGCACTACACCCCACACACACACTACACCCCACACACACACTACACCCCACACACACACTACACCCCACACGCACTACACCCCACACACACTACACCCCACACACACACTACACCCCACACGCACACTACACCCCACACACACTACACCCCACACACACACTACACCCCACACGCACTACACCCCACACACACACTACACCCCACACACACACTACACCCCACACACACACTACACCCCACACGCACTACACCCCACACACACTACACCCCACACACACACTACACCCCACACGCACACTACACCCCACACACACTACTCCCCACACACACACTACACCCCACACGCACTACACCCCACACACACTACACCCCACACACACTACACCCCACACACACACTACACCCCACACACACTACACCCCACACACACACTACACCCCACACACACTACACCCCACACACACACTACACCCCCCACACACTACACCCACACCCTCACACACCCCACACACACTACACCCCACACACACTACACCCCACACACACTACACCCACACACACACTACACCCCACACACACTACACCCCACACACACTACACCCCACACGCACACTACACCCCACACACACACTACACCCCACACACACACTACACCCCCACACACACTACACCCCACACGCACACTACACCCCACACACACTACACCCACACACACACTACACCCCACACACACACTACACCCCACACACACTACACCCCACACACACTACACCCCACACACACTACACCCCACACACACACTACACCCCACACACACACTACACCCCACACACACTACACCCACACACACACTACACCCCACACACACACTACACCCACACACACTACACCCCACGCACACTACACCCCACACGCACACTACACCCCACACGCACACTACACCCCACACGCACACTACACCCCACACGCACACTACACCCCACACGCACACTACACCCCACACGCACACTACACCCCACACCCACACGCACACTACACACCACACGCACACTACACCCCACACGCACACTACACCCCACACGCACACTACACCCCACACACACACTACACCCCAAACACACTACACCCCACACACACTACACCCCACACACACACTACACCCCACACGCACACTACACCCCACACACACTACACCCCACACGCACACTACACCCCACACGCACACTACACCCCACACGCACACTACACCCCACACGCACACTACACCCCACACACACTACACCCCACACGCACACTACACCCCACACGCACACTACACCCCACACGCACACTACACCCCACACGCACACTACACCCCACACGCACACTACACCCCACACGCACACTACACCCCACACACACACTACACCCCACACACACACTACACCCCACACACACACTACACCCCACACACACACTACACCCCACACACACTACACCCCACACGCACACTACACCCCACACGCACACTACACCCCACACGCACACTACACCCCACACGCACACTCCACACGCACTACACCCCACACACACACTACACCCCACACACACACTACACCCCACACACACACTACACCCCACACACACACTACACCCCACACACACACTACACCCCACACACACACTACACCCCACACACACACTACACCCCACACACTACACCCCACACACTACACCCCACACACACACACTACACCCCACACACACTACACACACTACACCCCACACACACACACTACACACACTACACCCCACACACACACTACACACACTACACCCCACACACACACTACACACACTACACCCCACACACACACTACACACACTACACCCCACACACACACTACACACACTACACCCCACACACACACTACACACACTACACCCCACACACACACTACACACACTACACCCCACACACACACTACACACACTACACCCCACACACACACTACACACACTACACCCCACACACACACTACACACACTACACCCCACACACACACTACACACACACACTACACCCCACACACACACTACACACACTACACCCCACACACACACACACTACACACACTACACCCCACACACACACTACACACACTACACACCACACACACACTACACACACTACACCCCACACACACACTACACACACTACACCCCACACACACACTACACACACTACACACCACACACACACTACACACACTACACCCCACACACACACTACACACACTACACACCACATACACACTACACACACTACACCCCACACACACACTACACACACCCTGTAATGAGTAATGCAGTAGTCCTTCCTCACCTGTAAGCCAGAGAGCCAGAAGTGCTGGAGAATGACCTGGTACCTGTAGAAGGACAGAGGAAGAGGAAGATGGGCAGGACTGGCTATAACTCCCAGGGGTCAGATGGATCAACCTATCAGGAGATGGACAGGACTAGCTATAACCCCCAGGGGTCAGATGGATCAACCTATCAGGAGATGGACAGGACTAGCTATAACCCCCAGGGGTCAGGTGGATCGACCTATCAGGAGATGGTATAACCCCCAGGGGTCAGGTGGATCGACCTATCAGGAGATGGACAGGACTAGCTATAACCCCCAGGGGTCAGATGGATCAACCTATCAGGAGATGGACAGGACTAGCTATAACTCCCAGGGGTCAGGTGGATCAACCTATCAGGAGATGGACAGGACTGGCTATAACCCCCAGGGGTCAGATGGATCGACCTATCAGGAGATGGGCAGGACTGGCTATAACTCCCAGGGGTCAGATGGATCGACCTATCAGGAGATGGACAGGACTAGCTATAACCCCCAGGGGTCAGATGGATCAACCTATCAGGAGATGGACAGGACTAGCTATAACCCCCAGGGGTCAGGTGGATCGACCTATCAGGAGATCGACAGGACTAGTTATAACCCCCAGGGGTCAGATGGATCAACCTATCAGGAGATGGACAGGACTAGATATAACTCCCAGGGGTCAGATGGATCAACCTATCAGGAGATGACCAGGACTAGCTATAACCCCCAGGGGTCAGATGGATCGACCTATCAGGAGATGGGCAGGACTAGCTATAACCCCCAGGGGTCAGATGGATCGACCTATCAGGAGATGGACAGGACTAGCTATAACCCCCAGGGGTCAGATGGATCGACCTATCAGGAGATGGACAGGACTAGCTATAACCCCCAGGGGTCAGATGGATCGACCTATCAGGAGATGGGCAGGACTAGCTATAACCCCCAGGGGTCAGATGGATCGACCTATCAGGAGATGACCAGGACTAGCTATAACCCCCAGGGGTCAGATGGATCGACCTATCAGGAGATGGACAGGACTAGCTATAACCCCCAGGGGTCAGATGGATCGACCTATCAGGAGATGACCAGGACTAGCTATAACCCCCAGGGGTCAGATGGATCGACCTATCAGGAGATGGGCAGGACTAGCTATAACCCCCAGGGGTCAGATGGATCGACCTATCAGGAGATGGACAGGACTAGCTATAACCCCCAGGGGTCAGATGGATCGACCTATCAGGAGATGACCAGGACTAGCTATAACCCCCAGGGGTCAGATGGATCGACCTATCAGGAGATGGACAGGACTAGCTATAACCCCCAGGGGTCAGATGGATCGACCTATCAGGAGATGGACAGGACTAGCTATAACCCCCAGGGGTCAGATGGATCAACCTATCAGGAGATGGACAGGACTAGCTATAACCCCCAGGGGTCAGATGGATCGACCTATCAGGAGATGGGCAGGACTAGCTATAACCCCCAGGGGTCAGATGGATCGACCTATCAGGAGATGGACAGGACTAGCTATAACTCCCAGGGGTCAGATGGATCGACCTATCAGGAGATGGGCAGGACTAGCTATAACCCCCAGGGGTCAGATGGATCGACCTATCAGGAGATGGACAGGACTAGCTATAACCCCCAGGGGTCAGATGGATCGACCTATCAGGAGATGGGCAGGACTAGCTATAACCCCCAGGGGTCAGATGGATCGACCTATCAGGAGATGGACAGGACTAGCTATAACCCCCAGGGGTCAGATGGATCGACCTATCAGGAGATGGACAGGACTAGCTATAACCCCCAGGGGTCAGATGGATCAACCTATCAGGAGATGGACAGGACTAGCAATAACCCCCCGGGGGTCAGATGGATCAACCTATCAGGCCTCTCAGGGTAGGAGTGGTGGTCTAGGATCAGGCCTCAGGGTAGGAGTGGTGGTCTAGGATCAGGTGTCAGGGTAGGAGTGGTGGTCTAGGATCAGGCCTCAGAGTAGGAGTGGTGGTCTAGGATCAGGTCTCAGGGTAGGAGTGGTGGTCTAGGATCAGGGCTCAGGGTAGGAGTGTTGATATAGGATCTGGGCTAAGGGTAGGAGTGGTGACTTAGGATCAGGTCTAGGATCAGGACTCAGGGTAGGAGTGGTGGTCTAGGAACAGGACTCAGGGTAGGAGTGTTGATATAGGATCTGGGCTCAGGGTAGGAGTGGTGACTTAGGATCAGGTCTAGGATCAGGACTCAGGGTAGGATTGGTGGTCTAGGATCAGGACTCAGGGTAGGAGTGGTGGTCTAGGATCAGGTCTCAGGGTAGGAGTGGTGGTCTAGGATCAGGACTCAGGGTAGGAGTCTTCTCCTAATCACACAGCCTCAAGTTAACATACAGATTACCGACCATTTCGAATCTCATCGTACCTTCTCCGCTACGCAATCTGGTTTCAGAGCTGGTCATGGGTGCACCTCAGCCACGCTCAAGGTCCTAAACGATATCATAACCGCCATTGATAAGAGACATTACTGTGCTACCGTCTTCATTGACCTGGCCAAGGCTTTCGACTCTGTCAATCACCAAATTTTTATCAGCAGACTCAACATCCTTCGTTTCTCAAATGACTGCCTCGCTTGGTTCACCAAAATAATTTTCCGATAGAGTTCAGTGTGTCAAATCGGAGGGCCTGTTGTCCGGACCTCTGGCAGTCTCTATGGGGGTACCACAGGGTTCAATTCTCGGGCCGACTCTTTTCTCTGTATACATCAATGATGTCACTCTTGCTGCGGGCGATTACCTGATCCACCTCTACGCAGACGACACCATTCTGTATACTTCTGGCCCTTCTTTGGACACTGTGTTAACAACCCTCCAGACGAGCTTCAATGCCATACAACTCTCCTTCCGTGGCCTCCAACTGCTCTTAAATACAAGTAAAACTAAATGCTCTTCAACCGATCGCTGCCTGCACCTGCCCGCCCGCCCAGCATCACTACTCTGGATGGTTCTTACTTAGAATATGTGGACAAATACCTAGGTGTCTGGTTAGACTGTAAACTCTCCTTCCAGACTCACATTAAACATCTCCAATCCAAAAATAAATCTAGAATTGGCTTCCTATTTCGCAAACAAAGCATCCTTCACTCATGCTGCCAAACATACCCTCGTAAAACTGACCATCCTACCAATCCTCGACTTTGGCGATGTCATTTACAAAATAGCCTCCAACACTCTACTCAATAAACTGGATGCAGCCTATCACAGTGCCATCCGTTTTGTCACCAAAGCCCCATATTCTACCCACCACTGCGACCTGTATGCTCTCGTTGGCTGGCCCTCGCTTCATACTCGTCGCCAAACCCACTGGCTCCAGGTCATCTACAAGTCTCTGCTAGGTAAAGCCCCACCTTATCTCAGCTCACTGGTCACCATAGCAGCACCCACCCGTAGCACGCGCTCCAGCAGGTATATCTCACTGGTCATCCCCAAAGCCTATTCTTCCTTTGGCCGCCTTTCCTTCCAGTTCTCTGCTGCCAATGACTGGACCTGATATAGAACCCTACACCTGATATAGAACCCTACATGTAACAGGATCTAGACCTGGTAGAGAACCCTACACCTGATAGAGAACCCTACACGTCACAGGATCTAGACCTGGTAGAGAACCCTACACCTGATAGAGAACCCTACACGTCACAGGATCTAGACCTGGTAGAGAACCCTACACCTGATAGAGAACCCTACATGTAACATGACCTAGACCTGATCAGGAGGAGGGTCAGGGTTAGGATCAGGTTCAAGGTCAAGGTCAGGGTTCAGGTGTCAGGGTTAGGGGGAGTGTTGGGTCAGGAGGAGGGTCAGGGCTAGGTTCAGGGTCAGGGTCAAGGTCAGGGTTCAGGGGTCAGGGTTATGGGGAGGGTCAGGTCAGGGTTAGGGTCGGGTCAGGGGGAGGGTCGGGTCAGGGTCAGGGGGAGGGTTAGGGTTAGGGTCAGGGGGAGTGTCGGGTCAGGGTTAGGGTCAGGTTAGGGGCAGGGTCGGGTCAGGGTCAGGGGGAGGGTCAGGTTAGGGTTAGGGGGAGGGTCAGGGTTAGGGTCAGGTCATGGGGAGTGTCGGGTTAGGGTTAGGGGGAGGGTTAGGTTAGGGGGAGTGTCGGGTCAGGGTTAGAGGGAGGGTCAGGGTTAGGGTCAGGGGGAGGGTTAGGTTAGGGGGAGTGTCGGGTTAGGGGGAGGGTCAGGGTCAGGGTCAAGGTCAGGGGTCAGGGTTAAACTAAGAGGTATACTGTACTGACTATCCATGTCTCTCTGGTTGATGCTGAGCGTGGACACTGACTTGGTCAGGGGGAGGGTCATGGGAGGACAGCTGTGTCTCAATAGACGAGTCCTCCTGGACTTCTAATATAGAAAAACAAAAACAATCAACATCTTCAAACAAACATCACTCACATCATCATAACCACCAGGCTACCTGCCTCCTCTAACCACCAGGCTACCTGCCTCCTCTAACCACTAGGCTACCTGCCTCCTCTAGCCACCAGGCTACCTGTCTCCTCTAACCACTAGACTACCTGCCTCCTCTAACCACCAGGCTACCTGTCTCCTCTAACCACTAGACTACCTGCCTCCTCTAACCACCAGGCTACCTGCCTCCTCTAACCACCAGGCTACCCGCCTCCTCTAACCACTAGGCTACCCGCCTCCTCTAACCACTAGGCTACCTGCCTCCTCTAACCACTAGGCTACCTGCCTCCTCTAACCACCAGGCTACCTGCCTCCTCTAACCACTAGGCTACCTGCCTCCTCTAACCACCAGGCTACCTGCCTCCTCTAACCACCAGGCTACCTGTCTCCTCTAACCACTAGGCTACCTGCCTCCTCTAACCACTAGGCTACCCGCCTCCTCTAACCACTAGGCTACCTGCCTCCTCTAACCACTAGGCTACCTGTCCTCCTCTAACCACTAGGCTACCTGCCTCCTCTAACCACTAGGCTACCCTGCCTCCTCTAACCACTAGGCTACCCCGCCTCCTCTAACCACTAGGCTACCTGCCTCCTCTAACCACTAGGCTACCCGCCTCCTCTAACCACTAGGCTACCTGCCTCCTCTAACCACTAGGCTACCTGCCTCCCTCTAACCACCAGGCTACCCTGCCTCCTCTAACCACTAGGCTACCTGCCTCCTCTAACCACCAGGCTACCTGCCTCCTCTAACCACCAGGCTACCTGTCTCCTCTAACCACCAGGCTACCCGCCTCCTCTAACCACCAGGCTACCCGCCTCCTCTAACCACTAGGCTACCCGCCTCCTCTAACCACTAGGCTACCCGCCTCCTCCTCTAACCACCAGGCTACCTGTCTCCTCTAACCACTAGACTACCCGCCTCCTCTAACCACCAGGCTACCCGCCTCCTCTAACCACCAGGCTACCCGCCTCCTCTAACCACCAGGCTACCCGCCTCCTCTAACCACCAGGCTACCCGCCTCCTCTAACCACTAGGCTACCTGCCTCCTCCTCTAACCACTAGGCTACCTGTCTCCTCTAACCACTAGGCTACCTGCCTCCTCCTCTAACCACTAGGCTACCTGCCTCCTCTACCCTGCCTCCTCTAACCACTAGGCTACCTGCCTCCTCTAACCACCAGGCTACCCGCCTCCTCTAACCACTAGGCTACCTGCCTCCTCCTCTAACCACTAGGCTACCTGCCTCCTCTAACCACTAGGCTACCTGCCCTCCTCTAACCACTAGGCTACCCGCCTCCTCTAACCACTAGGCTACCTGCCCTCCTCTAACCACTAGGCTACCTGTCTCCTCTAACCACTAGGCTACCTGCCTCCTCCTCTAACCACTAGGCTACCTGCCTCCTCCTCTAACCACTAGGCTACCTGTCTCCTCTAACCACCAGGCTACCTGTCTCCTCTAACCACTAGTCTACCTGTCTCCTCCTCTAACCACTAGGCTACCTGCCTCCTCTAACCACTAGGCTACCCGCCTCCTCTAACCACTAGGCTACCCGCCTCCTCCTCTAACCACTAGGCTACCTGCCTCCTCTAACCACTAGGCTACCTGTCCTCCTCTAACCACTAGGCTACCCGCCTCCTCCTCTAACCACTAGGCTACCTGCCTCCTCTAACCACTAGGCTACCTGCCTCCTCTAACCACTAGGCTACCTGCCTCCTCTAACCACTAGGCTACCTGTCTCCTCTAACCACTAGGCTACCTGCCTCCTCTAACCACTAGGCTACCTGCCTCCTCTAACCACTAGGCTACCTGCCTAACCACTAGGCCACCCGCCTCCTCTAACCACTAGGCTACCTGCCTCCTCTAACCACTAGGCTACCTGCCTCCTCTAACCACTAGGCTACCTGCCTCCTCTAACCACTAGGCTACCTGCCTCCTCTAACCACTAGGCTACCTGCCTCCTCTAACCACTAGGCTACCTGCCTCCTCTAACCACTAGGCTACCTGCCTCCTCTAACCACTAGGCTACCTGCCTTCTCTAACCACTAGGCTACCCGCCTCCTCTAACCACTAGGCTACCTGCCTCCTCTAACCACCAGGCTACCCGCCTCCTCTAACCACTAGGCTACCCGCCTCCTCTAACCACTAGGCTACCTGCCTCCTCTAACCACTAGGCTACCCTGCCTCCTCTAACCACTAGGCTACCTGCCTCCTCTAACCACTAGGCTACCTGCCTCCTCTAACCACTAGGCTACCCTGCCTCCTCTAACCACTAGGCTACCCTGCCTCCTCTAACCACTAGGCTACCCGCCTCCTCTAACCACTAGGCTACCTGCCTCCTCTAACCACTAGGCTACCCTGCCTCCTCTAACCACTAGGCTACCTGCCTCCTCCTCTAACCACTAGGCTACCTGCCTCCTCTAACCACTAGGCTACCTGCCTCCTCTAACCACTAGGCTACCTGCCTCCTCTAACCACTAGGCTACCCTGCCTCCTCTAACCACTAGGCTACCTGCCTCCTCTAACCACTAGGCTACCTGCCTCCTCTAACCACTAGGCTACCCGCCTCCTCTAACCACCAGGCTACCTGCCTCCTCTAACCACTAGGCTACCCGCCTCCTCTAACCACTAGGCTACCCTGCCTCCTCTAACCACTAGGCTACCTGCCTCCTCCTCTAACCACTAGGCTACCTGCCTCCTCTAACCACTAGGCTACCTGCCTCCTCTAACCACTAGGCTACCTGCCTCCTCTAACCACTAGGCTACCCTGCCTCCTCTAACCACTAGGCTACCCGCCTCCTCCTCTAACCACTAGGCTACCCTGCCTCCTCTAACCACTAGGCTACCCGCCTCCTCTAACCACTAGGCTACCCGCCTCCTCTAACCACTAGGCTACCCGCCTCCTCTAACCACTAGGCTACCTGCCTCCTCTAACCACTAGGCTACCTGCCTCCTCTAACCACTAGGCTACCTGCCTCCTCTAACCACTAGGCTACCTGCCTCCTCTAACCACTAGGCTACCTGCCTAACCACTAGGCCACCCGCCTCCTCTAACCACTAGGCTACCCGCCTCCTCTAACCACTAGGCTACCTGCCTCCTCTAACCACTAGGCTACGCTGCCTCCTCTAACCACTAGGCTACCCACCTGCCTCCTCTAACCACTAGGCTACCTGCCTCCTCTAACCACTAGGCTACCTGCCTCCTCTAACCACTAGGCTACCTGCCCTCCTCTAACCACTAGGCTACCTGCCTCCTCTAACCACTAGGCTACCTGCCTAACCACTAGGCCACCCGCCTCCTCTAACCACTAGGCTACCCTCCTCCTCTAACCACTAGGCTACCTGCCTCCTCTAACCACCAGGCTACCCTGCCTCCTCTAACCACCAGGCTACCCGCCTCCTCTAACCACTAGGCTACCCGCCTCCTCTAACCACTAGGCTACCCGCCTCCTCTAACCACAAGGCTACCCGCCTCCTCTAACCACTAGGCTACCCGCCTCCTCTAACCACTAGGCTACCCGCCTCCTCTAACCACTAGGCTACCCTGCCTCCTCTAACCACAAGGCTACCTGCCTTCTCTAACCACTAGGCTACCCGCCTCCTCTAACCACTAGGCTACCTGCCTCCTCTAACCACCAGGCTACCCTGCCTCCTCTAACCACTAGGCTACCTGTCTCCTCTAACCACTAGGCTACCCGCCTCCTCTAACCACTAGGCTACCCGCCTCCTCCTCTAACCACTAGGCTACCTGCCTCCTCTAACCACTAGGCTACCTGCCTCCTCTAACCACTAGGCTACCTGCCTCCTCTAACCACTAGGCTACCTGCCTCCTCTAACCACTAGGCTACCTGCCTCCTCTAACCACTAGGCTACCTGCCTCAACCACTAGGCCACCCGCCTCCTCTAACCACTAGGCTACCTGCCTCCTCTAACCACTAGGCTACCTGCCTCCTCTAACCACTAGGCTACCTGCCTCCTCTAACCACTAGGCTACCCTGCCTCCTCTAACCACCAGGCTACCTGCCTCCTCTAACCACTAGGCTACCTGCCTCCTCTAACCACTAGGCTACCCGCCTCCTCCTCTAACCACTAGGCTACCTGCCTCCTCTAACCACTAGGCTACCTGCCTCCTCTAACCACTAGGCTACCCGCCTCCTCTAACCACTAGGCTACCTGCCTCCTCTAACCACTAGGCTACCTGCTCTCCTCTAACCACTAGGCTTACCTGCCTCCTCTAACCACTAGGCTACCTGCCTCCTCTAACCACTAGGCTACCTGCCTCCTCTAACCACTAGGCTACCTGCTCCTCTAACCACTAGGCTACCCGCCTCCTCTAACCACTAGGCTACCTGCCTCCTCTAACCACTAGGCTACCCTGCCTCCTCTAACCACTAGGCTACCCGCCTCCTCCTCTAACCACTAGGCTACCTGCCTCCTCTAACCACTAGGCTACCTGCCTCCTCTAACCACTAGGCTACCTGCCTCCTCTAACCACTAGGCTACCTGCCTCCTCTAACCACTAGGCTACCTGCCTCCTCTAACCACTAGGCTACCTGCCTCCTCTAACCACTAGGCTACCTGCCTAACCACTAGGCCACCCGCCTCCTCTAACCACTAGGCTACCCGCCTCCTCTAACCACTAGTCTACCTGCCTCCTCTAACCACTAGCCTACGCTGCCTCCTCTAACCACTAGGCTACCCACCTCCTCCTCTAACCACTAGGCTACCTGCCTCCTCTAACCACTAGGCTACCTCGCCTCCTCTAACCACTAGGCTACCTGCCTCCTCTAACCACTAGGCTACCTGCCTCCTCTAACCACTAGGCTACCTGCCTTCTCTAACCACTAGGTTACCCGCCTCCTCTAACCACTAGGCTACCTGCCTCCTCTAACCACCAGGCTACCCTGCCTCCTCTAACCACCAGGCTACCCGCCTCCTCTAACCACTAGGCTACCCGCCTCCTCTAACCACTAGGCTACCCGCCTCCTCTAACCACAAGGCTACCCGCCTCCTCTAACCACTAGGCTACCCGCCTCCTCTAACCACTAGGCTACCCGCCTCCTCTAACCACTAGGCTACCCTGCCTCCTCTAACCACTAGGCTACCTGCCTTCTCTAACCACTAGGTTACCCGCCTCCTCTAACCACTAGGCTACCTGCCTCCTCTAACCACCAGGCTACCCTGCCTCCTCTAACCACCAGGCTACCCGCCTCCTCTAACCACTAGGCTACCCGCCTCCTCTAACCACTAGGCTACCCGCCTCCTCCTCTAACCACTAGGCTACCTGCCTCCTCTAACAACTAGGCTACCTGCCTCCTCTAACCACTAGGCTACCTGCCTCCTCTAACCACTAGGCTACCTGCCTCCTCTAACCACTAGGCTACCTGCCTCCTCTAACCACTAGGCTACCTGCCTAACCACTAGGCCACCCGCCTCCTCTAACCACTAGGCTACCTGCCTCCTCTAACCACTAGGCTACCTGCCTCCTCTAACCACTAGGCTACCTGCCTCCTCTAACCACTAGGCTACCCTGCCTCCTCTAACCACCAGGCTACCTGCCTCCTCTAACCACTAGGCTACCTGCCTCCTCTAACCACTAGGCTACCCGCCTCCTCCTCTAACCACTAGGCTACCTGCCTCCTCTAACCACTAGGCTACCTGCCTCCTCTAACCACTAGGCTACCCGCCTCCTCTAACCACTAGGCTACCTGCCTCCTCTAACCACTAGGCTACCTGCCTCCTCTAACCACTAGGCTTACTGCCTCCTTTAACCACTAGGCTACCTGCTTCCTCTAACCACTAGTCTACCTGCCTCCTCTAACCACTAGGCTACCTGCCTAACCACTAGGCCACCCGCCTCCTCTAACCACTAGGCTACCTGCCTCCTCTAACCACTAGCCTACCCTGCCTCCTCTAACCACTAGGCTACCCGCCTCCTCCTCTAACCTCTAGTCTACCTGCCTCCTCTAACCACTAGGCTACCTGCCTCCTCTAACCACTAGGCTACCTGCCACCTCTAACCACTAGGCTACCCTGCCTCCTCTAACCACTAGGCTACCTGCCTTCTCTAACCACTAGGCTACCCGCCTCCTCTAACCACTAGGCTACCCGCCTCCTCTAACCACCAGGCTACCCGCCTCCTCTAACCACTAGGCTACCCGCCTCCTCTAACCACTAGGCTACCCTGCCTCCTCTAACCACTTGGCTACCCGCCTCCTCCTCTAACCACTAGTCTACCTGCCTCCTCTAACCACTAGGTTACCTGCCTCGTCTAACCACTAGGCTACCTGCCACCTCTAACCACTAGGCTACCCTGCCTCCTCTAACCACTAGGCTACCCGCCTCCTCCTCTAACCACTAGGCTACCCTGCCTCCTCTAACCACCAGGCTACCCGCCTCCTCTAACCACTAGGCTACCCGCCTCCTCTAACCACTAGGCTACCTGCCTCCTCTAACCACTAGGCTACCAGCCTCCTCTAACCACTAGGCTACCTGCCTCCTCTAACCACTAGGCTACCTGCCTCCTCTAACCACTAGGCTACCTGCCTCCTCTAACCACTAGGCTACCTGCCTAACCACTAGGCCACCCGCCTCCTCTAACCACTAGGCTACCCGCCTCCTCTAACCACTAGTCTACCTGCCTCCTCTAACCACTAGCCTACGCTGCCTCCTCTAACCACTAGGCTACCCACCTCCTCCTCTAACCTCTAGGCTACCTTCCTCCTCTAACCACTAGGCTACCTGCATCCTCTAACCACTAGGCTACCTGCCTTCTCTAACCACTAGGTTACCCGCCTCCTCTAACCACTAGGCTACCTGCCTCCTCTAACCACCAGGCTACCCTGCCTCCTCTAACCACCAGGCGACCCGCCTCCTCTAACCACTAGGCAACCTTTCCTCCTCTAACCACTAGGCTACCCGCCTCCTCTAACCACTAGGCTACCCGCCTCCTCTAACCACTAGGCTACCCGCCTCCTCTAACCACTAGGCTACCTGCCTCCTCTAACCACAAGGCTACCCGCCTTCTCTAACCACTAGGTTACCCGCCTCCTCTAACCACTTGGCTACCTGCCTCCTCTAACCACCAGGCTACCCTGCCTCCTCTAACCACCAGGCTACCCGCCTCCTCTAACCACTAGGCTACCCGCCTCCTCTAACCACTAGGCTACCCGCCTCCTCTAACCACTAGGCTACCCGCCTCCTCTAACCACTAGGCTACCCGCCTCCTCTAACCACTAGGCTACCCGCCTCCTCTAACCACTAGGCTACCCGCCTCCTCTAACCACTTGGCTACCCTGCCTCCTCTAACCACTAGGCTACCCGCCTCCTCCTCTAACCACTAGTCTACCTGCCTCCTCTAACCACTAGTCTATCCTGCCTCCTCTAACCACTAGGCTACCTGCCTTCTCTAACCACTAGGCTACCCGCCTCCTCTAACCACTAGTCTACCCTGCCTCCTCTAACCACTAGGCTACCTGCCTCCTCTAACCACCAGGCTACCTGCCTCCTCTAACCACTAGGCTACCTGCCTCCTCTAACCACTAGGCTACCTGCCTCCTCTAACCACTAGTCTACCTGCCTCCTCTAACCACTAGCCTACCCTGCCTCCTCTAACCACTAGGCTACCCGCCTCCTCCTCTAACCTCTAGTCTACCTGCCTCCTCTAACCACTAGGCTACCTGCCTCCTCTAACCACTAGGCTACCTGCCACCTCTAACCACTAGGTTACCCTGCCTCCTCTAACCACTAGGCTACCGGCCTTCTCTAACCACTAGGTTACCCGCCTCCTCTAACCACTAGGCTACCTGCCTCCTCTAACCACCAGGCTACCCGCCTCCTCTAACCACTAGGCTACCCGCCTCCTCTAACCACTAGGCTACCCGCCTCCTCTAACCACTAGGCTACCCGCCTCCTCTAACCACTAGGCTACCCGCCTCCTCTAACCACTAGGCTACCCGCCTCCTCTAACCACTAGGCTACCCGCCTCCTCTAACCACTAGGCTACCCGCCTCCTCTAACCACTAGGCTACCCGCCTCCTCCTCTAACCACTAGTCTACCTGCCTCCTCTAACCACTAGTCTACCTGCCTCCTCTAACCACTAGTCTATCCTGCCTCCTCTAACCACTAGGTTACCCTGCCTCCTCTAACCACTAGGCTACCTGCCTCCTCTAACCACCAGGCTACCCGCCTCCTCTAACCACTAGGCTACCCGCCTCCTCTAACCACTAGGCTACCCGCCTCCTCTAACCACTAGGCTTCCCGCCTCCTCTAACCACTAGGCTTCCCGCCTCCTCTAACCACTAGGCTACCCGCCTCCTCTAACCACTAGGCTACCCGCCTCCTCTAACCACTAGGCTACCCGCCTCCTCTAACCACTAGGCTACCCGCCTCCTCTAACCACTAGGCTACCCGCCTCCTCTAACCACTAGGCTACCCGCCTCCTCTAACCACTTGGCTACCCGCCTCCTCTAACCACTAGGCTACCCGCCTCCTCTAACCACTAGGCTACCCGCCTCCTCTAACCACTAGGCTACCCCGCCTCCTCTAACCACTAGGCTACCCGCCTCCTCTAACCACTAGGCTACCCGCCTCCTCTAACCACTAGGCTACCTGCCTCCTCTAACCACTAGGCTACCCTGCCTCCTCTAACCACTAGGCTACCTGCCTCCTCCTCTAACCACTAGGCTACCTGCCTCCTCCTCTAACCACTAGGCTACCCTGCCTCCTCTAACCACTAGGCTACCTGCCTCCTCTAACCACTAGGCTACCCGTCTCCTCTAACCACTAGGCTACCCTGCCTCCTCTAACCACTAGGCTACCTGCCTCCTCTAACCACTAGGCTACCCGTCTCCTCTAACCACTAGGCTACCCTGCCTCCTCTAACCACTAGGCTACCCTGCCTCCTCTAACCACTAGGCTACCTGCCTCCTCTAACCACTAGGCTACCTGCCTCCTCTAACCACTAGGCTACCCGCCTCCTCCTCTAACCACTAGGCTACCTGCCTCCTCTAACCACTATTTGGATGTTAAGTTGAGACTGTATAACAGATCCATAACGACTTACCTGTCCGTGCTCCGTGGTGCGAACGCCCAGCTCAGATTGGTGTTCTTCTGTCAGAGGTACTAGAGATCTGACCCTCTCCTCGCTGCTGCCCTGGTGACAGACCACTCCACGCAGCCTAGCCTCCTGGGTAATGGCGCCCAGGGCCGACGGGCCCTTCCCATCATCACTTACTTCACTCAGGCCCTCCAGGCTGCAGCTGAAGACAGAGAAGAAGAACAAGTCAATCTGCTGGACTGTAAATAGGACATATTACAGATTGTTGTTGTATCGTTCTATAAATTACCCTAATAATGTGCAGTATCGTACATAATGAGTGGCAATGTAGCTGAAGACACAGAACATCACAGAGCTACTGGACTGGGCAGGAGATCAGGAGATAGTATAGACTGAGCCTTTTACTGCACTGAGAGACACAGAACATCACAGAGCTTCTGGACTGGCAGGAGATAGTATAGACTGAGCCTTTTACTGCACTGAGACACAGCACATCACAGAGCTACTGGACTGGCAGGAGATCAGGAGATAGTATAGACTGAGCCTTTTACTGCACTGAGGGACAATTAGCAGATTGAGTATTTTAAGCGACTGTAGTGTACAGAGAGGAAATGACTGAGCCCTTCTCCAGAGCAGAATTGCATTACTGTTCTCTCGCCGTGTCCGAATACCCATACCTGTGTCCTAAATAGTAGACCGTTTGAGTACTCGGGAAAAATAACGTTTCATATTACATTATTTGACATTTTGAAAATCGTGTAAACTTTAAATGATGTCATACTCATGTCGGCATTGACAACAGCTGATCAATTTTATATATATATATTGAACGTTTATTTAACTCGGCGAGTCAGTTAAGAACACATTCTTATTTACAATGACGGCCTACACCGGCCAAACCCGGACGATGCTGGGACAATTGTGCGCCGCCCTATAGGACTCATGATTCATAGTAAAGACTGGGTTCGTGCAGATAACCAAAAATTAACAATGTTTGGAATGAGACTAACTTGAGGTAAATAATAATTCATTAATTAGAAGACTAATTGATCAGATATTAAAATATCTGAAGAGTTAAATTAGGAAAATTATAACTTTGTAATCTGAATATTTTCCATGGTGCCCCGACTTCTTGGTTAATTGCAGTTACATGATTAGACTGATCAAGTAATAATAATTACAGAGAATTGATTTGATAAAATAACAGTCTTCACTTTAATGATGCCAAAGACACGACAGGGAGATGAAGAGGGATAGTTCATGTCTTGGTCAGAGGAAGGTGGACAGGGAGATGAAGAGGGATAGTGCATGTCTTGGTCAGAGGAAGGTGGACAGGAAGATGAAGAGGGACAGTTAATGTCTTGATCAGAGGAAGGTGGACAGGGAGATGAAGAGGGACAGTTCATGTCTTGATCAGAGGAAGGTGGACAGGGAGATGAAGAGGGATAGTGCATGTCTTGGTCAGAGGAAGGTGGACAGGAAGATGAAGAGGGACAGTTAATGTCTTGATCAGAGGAAGGTGGACAGAGAGATGGACAGTTCATGTCTTGATCAGAGGACGGTGGACAGAGAGATGAAGAGGGACAGTTAATGTCTTGATCAGAGGACGGTGGACAGAGAGATGGTTGATGAAGATGGAGTCTGGTGAAGATATTGTAGAGGGCTACTCTGGGAACCAGCCTGAGTCATGGACAGTGGTTTTTCCAATAAAAGTTGTGTTGTACTGTAGCACAGCTTGGGGGGTGCTGCAGAATGGGACGGCACGTTGGAAAAACCACAGCAGAACCACTCAGACACACAGTACCTTAGAACCATGGCAGAACCTCTCAGACACACAGTACCTTAGAACCACGGCAGAACCACTCAGACACACAGTACCTTAGAACCATGGCAGAACCTCTCAGACACAGTACCTTAGAACCACGGCAGAACCACTCAGACACACAGTACCTTAGAACCACGGCAGAACCACTCAGACACACAGTACCTTAGAACCACGGCAGAACCACTCAGACACACAGTACCTTAGAACCACGGCAGAACCACTCAGACACACAGTACCTTAGAACCACGGCAGAACCACTCAGACACACAGTACCTTAGAACCACGGCAGAACCACTCAGATACACAGTACCTTAGAACCATGGCAGAACCTCTCAGACACAGTACCTTAGAACCACGGCAGAACCTCTCAGACACACAGTACCTTAGAACCACGGCAGAACCACTCAGACACACAGTACCTTAGAACCACGGCAGAACCACTCAGACACACAGTACCTTAGAACCACGGCAGAACCTCTCAGACACAGTACCTTAGAACCACGGCAGAACCACTCAGACACACAGTACCTTAGAACCACGGCAGAACCACTCAGACACACAGTACCTTAGAACCACGGCAGAACCACTCAGATACACAGTACCTTAGAACCACGGCAGAACCACTCAGACACAGTACCTTAGAACCACGGCAGAACCACTCAGACACACAGTACCTTAGAACCACGGCAGAACCTCTCAGACACACAGTACCTTAGAACTACGGCAGAACCACTCAGATACACAGTACCTTAGAACCACGGCAGAACCACTCAGACACACAGTACCTTAGAACCACGGCAGAACCACTCAGATACACAGTACCTTAGAACCACGGCAGAACCACTCAGACACACAGTACCTTAGAACCACGGCAGAACCTCTCAGACACACAGTACCTTAGAACCACGGCAGAACCACTCAGACACACAGTACCTTAGAACCACGGCAGAACCACTCAGACACACAGTACCTTAGAACCACGGCAGAACCACTCAGACACACAGTACCTTAGAACCACGGCAGAACCTCTCAGACACAGTACCTTAGAACCACGGCAGAACCACTCAGACACACAGTACCTTAGAACCACGGCAGAACCACTCAGACACACAGTACCTTAGAACTACGGCAGAACCACTCAGACACACAGTACCTTAGAACCACGGCAGAACCTCTCAGACACAGTACCTTAGAACCACGGCAGAACCACTCAGACACACAGTACCTTAGAACCACGGCAGAACCACTCAGACACGGAGAGAGGGGAGAGAGGAGAGGGGAGAGAGGGAGAGGGGAGAGAGGGAGAGGGGAGAGGGGGAGAGAGGAGAGAGGGAGAGGGAGAGGGGAGAGGGGAGAGAGGGAGAGGTGGAGGTGGGAGAGGAAATGAAGGAGTTACTGGGCTGTGTTTAAGTCAATGGTTTGGTCTGAGTGTAGAGAGATGGATTGAGTGGAACTGAGCATCAATGTTCAGTATGAGGACGCAGTACTTTGGGGCGTTGTAATGCTTCCAGTACTAAATGTTCAGTATGAGGACGCAGTACTTTGGGGCGTTGTAATGCTTCCAGTACTAAATGTTCAGTATGAGGACGCAGTACTTTGGGGCGTTGTAATGCTTCCAGTACTAAATGATCAGTATGAGGACGCAGTACTTTGGGGCGTTGTAATGCTTCCAGTACTAAATGATCAGTATGAGGACGCAGTACTTTGGGGCGTTGTAATGCTTCCAGTACTAAATGATCAGTATGAGGACGCAGTACTTTGGGGCGTTGTAATGCTTCCAGTACTAAATGTTCAGTATGAGGACGCAGTACTTTGGGGCGTTGTAATGCTTCCAGTACTAAATGTTCAGTATGAGGACGCAGTACTTTGGGGCGTTGTAATGCTTCCAGTACTAAATGTTCAGTATGAGGACGCAGTACTTTGGGGCGTTGTAATGCTTCCAGTACTAAATGATCAGTATGAGGACGCAGTACTTTGGGGCGTTGTAATGCTGCCAGTACTAAACGCAGTACTTTGGGGCGTTGTAATGCTGCCAGTACTAAACGCAGTACTTTGGGGCGTTGTAATGCTGCCAGTACTAAACGCAGTACTTTGGGGCGTTGTAATGCTTCCAGTACTAAATGTTCCATTAGTACCTTCTCCTGTGAAACGTTGGCTTTCCTTCCGCGGGACTTTGTGTGGTCCTGAAGGAGATGGATAGAAGATGAGGGATGAGAGGAACGATAGAGAGATTAAATGGATTTCTACACGCATCAAGATCACAGCCTTGCATGTTATGATCAGTGATCAGAACTGATGGATGACTGTGGAAAGTACAGTAACGTCCAGTAAATTACAGTAACGTACAGTAAATTACAGTAACGTACAGTAACGTACAGTAACGTACAGTAAATTACAGTAACGTACAGTAAATTACAGTAAAGTACAGTAAGGTACAGTAACATACAGTAAATTACAGTAACGTACAGTAAATTACAGTAAAGTACAGTAACGTACAGTAAAGTACAGTAACGTACAGTAAAGTACAGTAAAGTACAGTAACGTACAGGAAATTACAGTAACGTACAGTAACGTACAGTAAATTACAGTAAAGTACAGTAACGTACAGTAACGTACAGTAAATTACAATAAAGTACAGTAACGTACAGTAAAGTACAGTAACGTACAGGAAATTACAGTAACGTGCAGTAACGTACAGTAAAGTACAGTAACGTACAGGAAATTACAGTAAAGTACAGTAACGTACAGGAAATTACAGTAACGTACAGTAACGTACAGTAAATTACAGTAACGTACAGTAACATACAGTAAATTACAGTAAAGTACAGTACCGTACAGTAAAGTGCAGTAAAGTGTAACCACATGACTGCAACTGTTGTGCTGGTAAAAGTTATGCCTCAACAGACCCTCCTCAGACCCCCTAACGCCCTGATCAGCCCCTCCTCAGACCCCCTAAACCCCTGATCAGCCCCTCCTCAGACCCCCTAACCCCCTGATCAGCCACCCCTCAGACCCTCCCGCCCCCTGATCAGACCCTCCTCAGACCCCCTAATCAGCCCCTCCTCAGACCCCCTAACCCCCTGATCAGACCCTCCTCAGACCCCCTAACCCCCTCATCAGTTCAGCTCCAGTCCCCAGGATCTGTACCTGCATTGGTTCATGTCTCCGTTTCCTGCTGTGTTCTTCCCTGCTCCCCAGCTGTGGCGTCTGAATGGGGACAGAGACCTGACGCTGGGTGGATGTTTAGCTGGGCGCCGTGTCACCTCCGTCAGTCTGTCCTTCACCTCCTCCGCTGCCTCTCCTCCTCCTCCTCCTCCTCCTTCTCCTGGACCTTCTCTTGCGGTGGGCCCTTGTGTGTGGCCCTCTACAGGGTTCCAGCGGCGGCCATGGCCCCTGTCCCCCTGGTCCCCTGGGCCCCCCTCCACACAGCTCTCTGGGCTGGAGCTGGTCGGACCCACACTGGCCGTGTCGTCTGTGGAGGAACAGGATACAGACACCTCACTGGTGCTGTCCCCCATCATCGTATCGTCCCCCTGGAAACAGAGAGCAGTTAGATTCATTCCTACAGAGCAGGGGAAGCTTAGTTTACCAGAGAGAGAGAGAGAGAGACAGAGAGAGAGAGAGAGAGAGAGAGACATAGAGAGACAGAGAGAGCGACAGAGAGAGAGACAGAGACAGAGAGACAGAGAGAGAGACAGAGAGAGAGACAGAGAGAGGTGTTATGTGGGAGATGACAGGAGAGAGACCAATAACAGAGAGGACTGAGTGATACTTAAAACCTGTTGGGGCTAGGGGGCAGTATTGAGAATTTTGAAAAAAAGATGTGCCCATTTTTAACTGCCACCTACACCAACTCAGAAGCTAGGATATGCATATTATTACCAGATTTGGATAGAAAACACTCTGAATTTTCTAAAACTGTTTGAATGGTGTCTGTAAGTATAACAAAACTCATATGGCAGGCAAAAACCTGAGAAAACCTGAGAGAAAAAAAGAATTTTGTGGCTGTACTATTTTTTTTTATCATTGTTTAATAGATACCACAGTGAGAAAGGATTCATTTCGCAACTCCTACGGCTTCCACTAGATGTCAGCGATCTTTATCAAGTTGTTTGAAGCGTCTATGATGAACAGAGACCGGATGACAAGGAAGGGAAGTTGACCTCCCTGGGATGTCGTCACTTCATTATTGGCTGCACCTGCGCAATCATGTGATGCGATACATTTTTCAAAGACGTTTTTCAACACACAGGAGAGGTCGGGTTGAAACATTACTGATGTTTCACGTTAAAAATGGCTCTAAAGATTGATGCTAAACAACGTTTGACATGTTTGAACGAACGTAAATAGATTATTTTTTGTACTTTTCGCCGTGACTTCCCCCCCGCGCTACTTTTTAGTAGCCTACCGAAGCGCTAACAACATGGAACAACTTGGAGTTATTTGGACATCAATTATGAACTTTGTTGAAAGAAACCACATTTGTTGTGAACCTGGGATTCCTGGAAGTGCCAATGGATGAAGATAATCAAAGGTAAGGGATTATTGACAATAGTAATTTTGATATTACTTGGTTACAAGATGGTGCTAACCTGTATAGCCTAGCCTATTGTTCTTAGCACAGCACCCGGTTTATTGCGAATTGTGATTTCCCAGTAAAGTTATTTTGAAATCTGGCAATGCAGTAGCATTTACGAAATGTTAAACTATGAATATTTGAATGACAATATTATAATTTACCAATGTTTTCGAATAGTGATTTTGTAATTTGTAACGTTGTTCACCGGAAGCATTTCAGAGAAGAAAAAAATCTGAATTTCACCGCTACTGTAAAATGCTGTTTTTGGATATAAATATGAACTTGATGGAACAAAAAATGCATATATTGTATAACATAATGTCCTAGGAGTGTCATCTGATGGAGATTGTCAAAGGTTAGTGCTGCATTTAGCTGGTTTCTGCTTTTGGTGACGCCTGACCTTGAATTGAAAATGGATGTTTGTACTTTTGTGGCTATGTACTGTCCTAACATAATCTAACTTTATGCTTTTGCCGTAAAGCCTCTTTGAAAATCGAACAATGTGGTTAGATTAAGGAGATGTTTATCTTTTAAATTGTGTAAAATAGTTGATTGTTTGAGAAATTGAAATTATTAGATTTTTGATGTTTTGAATTTCCAGCCTTGCTAGCAATCCCGTCTCAGGGTTCATTGCTAACCTGTACAACAGGTTATTAAGGGATACACTGGACTGCCATGAGTCTACCATCCTCCTAGTGGTTCACTGGACTGTATGTAATAAACTCAGCACATATTACGAGTTAAATCCCCCCTCCACCCACATATGAATTTAAATACAATATAACATGAACTCAGCAAAAAAATAAACGTCCTCTCACTGTTAACTGTGTATATTTTCAGCAAACTTAACATGTGTAAATATTTGTATGAACATCACAAGATTCGACAACTGAGACATAAACTGAACAAGTTCCACAGACATGTGACAAACAGAAATGGAATAATGTGTCCCTGAACAAAGGGGGGGGTCAAAATTAAAAGTAACAGTCAGTATCTGGTGTGGCCACCAGCTGCATTAAGTACTGCAGTGCATCTCCTCCTCATGGACTGCACCAGATTTGCCAGTTCTTGCTGTGAGATGTTACCCCACTCTTCCACCAAGGCACCTGCAAGTTCCAGGACATTTCTGGGGGGAATGTTAGAGGTCCTGTTAGAGTGGAGTAGGCTAGAGGACCAGGCTGAGACAGGTCCTGTTAGAGTGGAGTAGGCTAGAGGACCAGGCAGAGACAGGTCCTGTTGTTAGAGTGGAGTAGGCTAGAGGACCAGACAGAGACAGGTCCTGTTAGAGTGGAGTAGGCTAGAGGACCAGGCAGAGACAGGTCCTGTTAGAGTGGAGTAGGCTAGAGGACCAGGAAGAGACAGGTCCTGTTAGAGTGGAGTAGGCTAGAGGACCAGACAGAGACAGTTCCTGTTAGAGTGGAGTAGGCTAGAGGACCAGACAGAGACAGGTCCTGTTGTTAGAGTGGAGTAGGCTAGAGGACCAGACAGAGACAGGTCCTGTTAGAGTGGAGTAGGCTAGAGGACCAGGCAGAGACAGGTCCTGTTAGAGTGGAGTAGGCTAGAGGACCAGGCAGAGACAGGTCCTGTTGTTAGAGTGGAGTAGGCTAGAGGACCAGACAGAGACAGGTCCTGTTAGAGTGGAGTAGGCTAGAGGACCAGGCAGAGACAGGTCCTGTTGTTAGAGTGGAGTAGGCTAGAGGACCAGGCAGAGACAGGTCCTGTTAGAGTGGAGTAGGCTAGAGGACCAGGCAGAGACAGGTCCTGTTGTTAGAGTGGAGTAGGCTAGAGGACCAGGCAGAGACAGGTCCTGTTAGAGTGGAGTAGGCTAGAGGACCAGGCAGAGACAGGTCCTGTTAGAGTGGAGTAGGCTAGAGGACCAGGCTGAGACAGGTCCTGTTAGAGTGGAGTAGGCTAGAGGACCAGGCAGAAGTCCATCCATCCTCCATTAGGAGCGGAGAGGAGAGAGCAGGAGTCATCCAACGAGAAGTCCATCCATCCTCCATTATCAAACCCCCCTGAAGCCACAGTTTGACCAGCAGTTTTTAATCATCTCTATTATTTTTATTCTCTATTCAAACAACATCAAACTATTACAGTGACAAATATCTGATCCATGGGATAGGGGGCAGTATTTTCACGGCCGGATAAAAAACGTACCCGATTTAATCTGGTTACTACTCCTGCCCAGAAACTAGAATATGCATATAATTAGTAGATTTGGATAGAAAACACTCTAAAGTTTCTAAAACTGTTTGAATGGTGTCTGTGAGTATAACAGAACTCATATGGCAGGCAAAAACCTGAGAAGATTCCATGCAGGAAGTGCCCTGTCTGACAATTTGTTCTCCTTCTAGGGCATCTCTATCAAAAATACAGCATCTCTGCTGTAACGTGACATTTTCGAAGGCTTTCATTGGCTCTCAGAAGGCGCCAGAAAGTGGAATGAGAGCTCTCCAGTCTCTGGGTGAAAAACAGCAGGGGTTTTGGAGAGTGGTCCTTCTGAGAACAATGACACTGAGGCGCGCGTGCATGAGACGACTCCATTTTTTTCTTTCAGTGTTTGAACGAATACAACGTCGCCCGGTTGGAATATTATCGCTATTTTACAAGAAAAATAGCATAAACATTTATTTTAAACAGCGATTGACATGCTTCGAAGTACGGTAATGGAATATTTTGAAATCGTTTGTCACGAAATGCGCCGGCGTGTCACCCTTCGGATAGTGACTTGAACGCACGAACAAAACGGAAGTATTTGGATATAACTATGGATTATTTGGAACCAAAACAACATTGGGTGTTGAAGTAGAAGTCCTGGGAGTGCATTCTGACGAAGAACAGCAAAGGTAATCCAATTTTTCTTATAGTAATTCTGAGTTTGGTGAGTACCAAACTTGGTGGGTGTCAAAATAGCTAGCCGTGATGGCCGGGCTATCTACTCAGAATATTGCAAAATGTGCTTTCACCGAAAAGCTATTTTAAAATCTGACACCGCGATTGCATAAAGGAGTTCTGTATCTATAATTCTTAAAATAATTGTTATGTATTTTGTGAACGTTAATCGTGAGTAATTTAGTAAATTCACCGGAAGTTTTCGGTGGGTATGCTAGTTCTGAACAAAACATGCTAATGTAAAAAGCTGGTTTTTGATATAAATATGAACTTGATTGAACAAAACATGCATGTATTGTATTAACATAATGTCCTAGGAGTGTCATCTGATGAAGATCATCAAAGGTTAGTGCTGCATTTAGCTGTGGTTTGGGTTTTTGTGAGATATATACTAGCTTGAAAAATGTCTGTGATTATTTTTGGAAGGGTACTCTGCTGACATAATCTAATGTTTTGCTTTTTGAAATCGGACAATGTGGTTGGATTAACGAGAGTCTTGTCTTTCAAATGGTGTAAAATAGTAATATGTTTGAGAAATTGAAATTATAGCATTTTTTAAGGTTTTTTGTATTTCGCACCAGGCGCTACCATAGGATATTGGTGAGGCGTTCCGCTAGAGGAACGTCTGTCCTTATAGAAAAGTCTTGCCTTGCTGAAAACACTGTCCTCTCCTGTGCTGAAGAAGCTCTCGGTGTCGCTGTCTGAGTCTTTCAGGAGAGTAGAGCTGAAACTGCTCACACTCTGACAGTCTGCAACCAGAACAACACAACAAGGACAACAGGTTAGAGACGGGAACAGACGACAGGTATCAGAAGGTCGTATCGTTACCCTGGTAAGAGGAACACCTAACCCAGACGCAGGAACACCTAACACTGTCATACTCTTTGCTGTGTACTGTAAAGGAGGAGATCATCTGAGCTTATTTCTTTCGTGTTCTTTTCTACGTCTGTTTCTGTCATAAAGAGGAAGTCATTGTTTTTGTTTTTCCAATTTGGAACAAGAGGTTTAGTTTATCTTTCACTTCTCATGTCACCCAGTGGAAGTGATTTATCTCGTTTGTCTAGAGGACTGAGGTCTGTCTAGAGGACTGGGGTCTGTCTAGTTTATCTAGAGGACTGAGGTCTGTCTAGAGGACTGGGGTCTGTCTAGAGGACTGGGGTCTGTCTAGAGGACTGAGGTCTGTCTAGAGGACTGAGGTCTGCCTAGAGGACTGGGGTCTGCCTAGAGGACTGGGGTCTGTCTAGAGGGCTGAGGTCTGCCTAGAGGACTGGGGTCTGCCTAGAGGTCTGTCTAGAGGACTGAGGACTGCCTAGAGGACTGGGGTCTGTCTAGAGGACTGGGGTCTGTCTAGAGGACTGAGGTCTGTCTAGAGGACTGGGGTCTGTCTAGAGGACTGGGGTCTGTCTAGTTTATCTAGAGGACTGAGGTCTGTCTAGAGGACTGGGGTCTGTCTAGAGGACTGAGGTCTGTCTAGAGGACTGGGGTCTGCCTAGAGGACTGGGGTCTGCCTAGAGGACTGGGGTCTGTCTAGAGGACTGAGGTCTGTCTAGTCTGTCTAGAGGGCTGAGGTCTGCCTAGAGGACTGGGGTCTGCCTAGAGGTCTGTCTAGAGGACTGAGGACTGCCTAGAGGACTGGGGTCTGTCTAGAGGACTGGGGTCTGTCTAGAGGACTGGGGTCTGTCTAGTTTATCTAGAGGACAGGTCTGTCTAGAGGACTGGGGTCTGTCTAGAGGACTGGGGTCTGTCTAGAGGACTGGGGTCTGTCTAGTTTATCTAGAGGACTGAGGTCTGTCTAGAGGACTGAGGTCTGTCTAGAGGACTGGGGTCTGTCTAGAGGACTGGGGTCTGTCTAGAGGACTGAGGTCTGTCTAGAGGACTGAGGTCTGCCTAGAGGACTGGGGTCTGCCTAGAGGACTGGGGTCTGCCTAGAGGACTGGGGTCTGTCTAGAGGACTGAGGTCTGTCTAGTCTGTCTAGAGGGCTGAGGTCTGCCTAGAGGACTGGGGTCTGCCTAGAGGTCTGTCTAGAGGACTGAGGTCTGCCTAGAGGACTGGGGTCTGCCTAGAGGACTGGGGTTCTGCCTAGAGGACTGGGGTCTGCCTAGAGGACTGGGGTCTGTCTAGAGGACTGGGGTCTGTCTAGAGGACTGGGGTCTGCCTAGAGGACTGGGGTCTGTCTAGAGGACTGAGGTCTATCTAGAGGACTGGGGTCTGCCTAGAGGACTGGGGTCTGTCTAGAGGACTGAGGTCTGTCTAGAGGACTGAGGTCTGTCTAGAGGACTGAGGTCTGTCTAGAGGACTGGGGTCTGTCTAGAGGACTGGGGTCTGTCTAGAGGACTGGGGTCTGTCTAGAGGACTGGGGTCTGTCTAGAGGACTGAGGTCTGCCTAGAGGACTGAGGTCTGCCTAGAGGACTGGGGTCTGCCTAGAGGACTGGGGTCTGTCTAGTCTGCCTAGAGGACTGGGGTCTGTCTAGAGGACTGGGGTCTGTCTAGAGGACTGGGGTCTGTCTAGAGGACTGGGGTCTGCCTAGAGGACTGGGGTCTGTCTAGAGGACTGGGGTCTGCCTAGAGGACTGAGGTCTATCAAGAGGACTGGGGTCTGTCTAGAGGACTGGGGTCTGTCTAGAGGACTGGGGTCTGTCTAGAGGACTGGGGTCTGCCTAGAGGACTGGGGTCTGTCTAGATGACTGGGGTCTGTCTAGAGGACTGGGGTCTGTCTAGAGGACTGAGGACTGCCTAGAGGACTGGGGTCTGTCTAGTCTGTCTAGAGGACTGGGGTCTGTCTAGAGGACTGGGGTCTGTCTAGTCTGTCTAGAGGACTGGGGTCTGTCTAGAGGACTGGGGTCTGTCTAGAGGACTGGGGTCTGTCTAGAGGACTGGGGTCTGTCTAGTCTGTCTAGAGGACTGGGGTCTGTCTAGAGGACTGGGGTCTGCCTAGAGGACTGGGGTCTGCCTAGAGGACTGGGGTCTGTCTAGAGGACTGGGGTCTGTCTAGAGGACTGGGGTCTGCCTAGAGGACTGGGGTCTGCCTAGAGGACTGGGGTCTGTCTAGAGGACTGAGGTCTATCAAGAGGACTGAGGTCTGTCTAGAGGACTGGGGTCTGTCTAGAGGACTGGGGTCTGTCTAGAGGACTGGGGTCTGTCTAGAGGACTGAGGTCTATCAAGAGGACTGAGGTCTGTCTAGAGGACTGGGGTCTGTCTAGAGGACTGGGGTCTGTCTAGAGGACTGAGGTCTGTCTAGAGGACTGAGGTCTATCAAGAGGACTGGGGTCTGTCTAGAGGACTGAGGTCTGTCTAGAGGACTGGGGTCTGTCTAGAGGACTGGGGTCTGTCTAGTCTGTCTAGAGGACTGGGGTCTGTCTAGAGGACTGAGGTCTGTCTAGAGGACTGAGGTCTGTCTAGAGGACTGGGGTCTGCCTAGAGGACTGGGGTCTGTCTAGTCTGTCTAGAGGACTGGGGTCTGTCTAGAGGACTGGGGTCTGTCTAGAGGACTGAGGTCTGTCTAGAGGACTGGGGTCTGCCTAGAGGACTGGGGTCTGTCTAGTCTGTCTAGAGGACTGGGGTCTGTCTAGAGGACTGAGGTCTGTCTAGAGGACTGGGGTCTGTCTAGAGGACTGGGGTCTGTCTAGAGGACTGAGGTCTGTCTAGAGGACTGGGGTCTGCCTAGAGGACTGGGGTCTGTCTAGTCTGTCTAGAGGACTGGGGTCTGTCTAGAGGACTGAGGTCTGTCTAGAGGACTGGGGTCTGCCTAGAGGACTGGGGTCTGTCTAGTCTGTCTAGAGGACTGGGGTCTGTCTAGAGGACTGGGGTCTGTCTAGAGGACTGAGGTCTGTCTAGAGGACTGGGGTCTGCCTAGAGGACTGGGGTCTGTCTAGAGGACTGGGGTCTGTCTAGAGGACTGGGGTCTGTCTAGAGGACTGAGGTCTGTCTAGAGGACTGAGGTCTGTCTAGAGGACTGGGGTCTGTCTAGAGGACTGAGGACTGCGTAGAGGACTGGGGTCTGTCTAGAGGACTGGGGTCTGTCTAGAGGACTGGGGTCTGTCTAGAGGACTGAGGTCTGCCTAGAGGACTGGGGTCTGTCTAGAGGACTGGGGTCTGTCTAGAGGACTGGGGTCTGTCTAGAGGACTGAGGTCTGTCTAGAGGACTGAGGTCTGTCTAGAGGACTGGGGTCTGTCTAGTCTGTCTAGAGGACTGAGGTCTATCAAGAGGACTGAGGACTGCCTAGAGGACTGGGGTCTGCCTAGAGGACTGGGGTCTGTCTAGTCTGTCTAGAGGACTGAGGACTGTCTAGAGGACTGGGGTCTGTCTAGAGGACTGAGGTCTGTCTAGAGGACTGGGGTCTGTCTAGAGGACTGAGGACTGTCTAGAGGACTGGGGTCTGCCTAGAGGACTGGGGTCTGCCTAGAGGACTGGGGTCTGTCTAGAGGACTGGGGTCTGTCTAGAGGACTGGGGTCTGCCTAGAGGACTGGGGTCTGTCTAGAGGACTGAGGACTGCCTAGAGGACTGGGGTCTGTCTAGAGGACTGAGGACTGCCTAGAGGACTGGGGTCTGTCTAGAGGACTGGGGTCTGCCTAGAGGACTGGGGTCTGTCTAGAGGACTGGGGTCTGTCTAGAGGACTGGGGTCTGTCTAGAGGACTGGGGTCTGTCTAGAGGACTGAGGACTGTCTAGAGGACTGGGGTCTGTCTAGAGGACTGGGGTCTGTCTAGAGGACTGAGGACTGCCTAGAGGACTGGGGTCTGTCTAGAGGACTGGGGTCTGTCTAGAGGACTGAGGACTGCCTAGAGGACTGGGGTCTGTCTAGAGGACTGAGGACTGCCTAGAGGACTGGGGTCTGTCTAGTTTATCTAGAGGACTGGGGTCTGCCTAGAGGACTGGGGTCTGTCTAGAGGACTGGGGTCTGTCTAGAGGACTGAGGTCTGTCTAGAGGACTGAGGTCTGTCTAGAGGACTGGGGTCTGTCTAGAGGACTGGGGTCTGCCTAGAGGACTGGGGTCTGCCTAGAGGACTGAGGACTGTCTAGAGGACTGGGGTCTGTCTAGAGGACTGGGGTCTGTCTAGTCTGTCTAGAGGACTGGGGTCTGTCTAGAGGACTGGGGTCTGTCTAGAGGACTGAGGACTGCCTAGAGGACTGGGGTCTGTCTAGAGGACTGAGGACTGTCTAGAGGACTGGGGTCTGTCTAGAGGACTGGGGTCTGTCTAGAGGACTGAGGACTGCCTAGAGGACTGGGGTCTGTCTAGAGGACTGAGGACTGTCTAGAGGACTGGGGTCTGTCTAGAGGACTGAGGACTGTCTAGAGGACTGGGGTCTGCCTAGAGGACTGGGGTCTGCCTAGAGGACTGGGGTCTGTCTAGAGGACTGAGGTCTGCCTAGAGGACTGGGGTCTGTCTAGAGGACTGAGGACTGTCTAGAGGACTGGGGTCTGTCTAGAGGACTGGGGTCTGTCTAGAGGACTGAGGACTGCCTAGAGGACTGGGGTCTGCCTAGAGGACTGGGGTCTGTCTAGAGGACTGAGGACTGCCTAGAGGACTGGGGTCTGTCTAGAGGACTGGGGTCTGCCTAGAGGACTGGGGTCTGTCTAGAGGACTGGGGTCTGTCTAGAGGACTGAGGACTGCCTAGAGGACTGGGGTCTGTCTAGAGGACTGGGGTCTGTCTAGAGGACTGGGGTCTGCCTAGAGGACTGGGGTCTGCCTAGAGGACTGGGGTCTGTCTAGAGGACTGGGGTCTGTCTAGAGGACTGGGGTCTGCCTAGAGGACTGAGGACTGCCTAGAGGACTGGGGTCTGTCTAGTCTGTCTAGAGGACTGGGGTCTGTCTAGAGGACTGAGGTCTGTCTAGTCTGTCTAGAGGACTGGGGTCTGTCTAGAGGACTGGGGTCTGTCTAGTCTGTCTAGAGGACTGGGGTCTGCCTAGAGGACTGGGGTCTGTCTAGAGGACTGGGGTCTGTCTAGAGGACTGGGGTCTGCCTAGAGGACTGGGTTCTGCCTAGAGGACTGGGGTCTGCCTAGAGGACTGGGGTCTGTCTAGAGGACTGGGGTCTGTCTAGAGGACTGGGGTCTGTCTAGTCTGCCTAGAGGACTGAGGTCTGTCTAGAGGACTGGGGTCTGTCTAGAGGACTGGGGTCTGTCTAGTCTGCCTAGAGGACTGAGGTCTGTCTAGAGGACTGGGGTCTGTCTAGAGGACTGGGGTCTGTCTAGAGGACTGGGGTCTGTCTAGTCTGCCTAGAGGACTGAGGTCTGTCTAGAGGACTGGGGTCTGTCTAGAGGACTGGGGTCTGTCTAGTCTGCCTAGAGGACTGAGGTCTGTCTAGAGGACTGAGTGTCTAGTCTGTCTAGAGGACTGGGGTCTGTCTAGAGGACTGGGGTCTGTCTAGTCTGTCTAGAGGACTGGGGTCTGCCTAGAGGACTGAGGTCTGCCTAGAGGACTGGGGTCTGCCTAGAGGACTGGGGTCTGTCTAGAGGACTGGGGTCTGTCTAGTCTGTCTAGAGGACTGGGGTCTGTCTAGAGGACTGAGGTCTGCCTAGAGGACTGGGGTCTGCCTAGAGGACTGGGGTCTGTCTAGATGACTGGGGTCTGTCTAGTCTGTCTAGAGGACTGGGGTCTGTCTAGAGGACTGGGGACTGCCTAGAGGACTGGGGTCTGTCTAGAGGACTGGGGTCTGTCTAGAGGACTGGGGTCTGCCTAGAGGACTGGGGACTGCCTAGAGGACTGGGGTCTGTCTAGAGGACTGGGGTCTGTCTAGAGGACTGGGGTCTGCCTAGAGGACTGGGGTCTGCCTAGAGGACTGGGGTCTGTCTAGAGGACTGGGGTCTGTCTAGAGGACTGGGGTCTGTCTAGAGGACTGGGGTCTGCCTAGAGGACTGGGGTCTGTCTAGAGGACTGGGGTCTGTCTAGTCTGCCTAGAGGACTGGGGTCTGTCTAGAGGACTGGGGTCTGTCTAGAGGACTGGGGTCTGTCTTATACCCACTATACCGAATAGACCTTCATTCTGTCTTACCTGTTTGGTTGTTGCTGTGTCTGTGGTCAGTGCTGCTGCGTGTCTGTGTGTCGGGAATACAACAGGGTTCAGGATAGACAGCCTCCTCCTCTTTGTGGATCTGGCATCAGACAGAGGACGACAGACAATAAGACACTGGTTTAGACTCACACTCATTCATGTGATTTACTGTCCACTGTCTCCTCCTGCTCAATTATAGGACTATTATGATGATAATGAGCTCTAGTGACACACGTCACTATTACAGTTAGCAGGGAGACCTTCTCATTTAAACCAGCTCATCTCTCTCTCTCACACATACAGCACAAAGAGGGAGAAAAATGCTCTATCGCCCTCTATTGGTGACAATAGGCACGTCAAGGCTCTATCGCCCTCTATTGGTGACAATAGGCACTTCAAGGCTCTATCGCCCACTATTGGTGACAAGACTCAGCTTCAATAGGCACGTCAAGGCTCTATCGCCCTCTATTGGTGACAATAGGCACGTCAAGGCTCTATCGCCCTCTATTGGTGACAATAGGCACGTCAAGGCTCTATCGCCCTCTATTGGTGACAATAGGCACGTCAAGGCTCTATCGCCCTCTATTGGTGACAATAGGCACGTCAAGGCTCTATCGCCCTCTATTGGTGACAATAGGCACGTCAAGGCTCTATCGCCCACTATTGGTGACAATAGGCACGTCAAGGCTCTATCGCCCTCTATTGGTGACAATAGGCACGTCAAGGCTCTATCGCCCTCTATTGGTGACAATAGGCACGTCAAGGCTCTATCGCCCTCTATTGGTGACAATAGGCACGTCAAGGCTCTATCGCCCTCTATTGGTGACAATAGGCACGTCAAGGCTCTATCGCCCTCTATTGGTGACAAGACTCAGCTTCAATAGGCACGTCAAGGCTCTATCGCCCTCTATTGGTGACAATAGGCACGTCAAGGCTCTATCGCCCTCTATTGGTGACAATAGGCACGTCAAGGCTCTATCGCCCACTATTGGTGACAAGACTCAGCTTCAATAGGCACGTCAAGGCTCTATCGCCCTCTATTGGTGACAATAGGCACGTCAAGGCTCTATCGCCCTCTATTGGTGACAATAGGCACGTCAAGGCTCTATCGCCCTCTATTGGTGACAATAGGCACGTCAAGGCTCTATCGCCCTCTATTGGTGACAATAGGCACGTCAAGGCTCTATCGCCCTCTATTGGTGACAATAGGCACGTCAAGGCTCTATCGCCCTCTATTGGTGACAATAGGCACGTCAAGGCTCTATCGCCCACTATTGGTGACAATAGGCACGTCAAGGCTCTATCGCCCTCTATTGGTGACAATAGGCACGTCAAGGCTCTATCGCCCTCTATTGGTGACAATAGGCACGTCAAGGCTCTATCGCCCTCTATTGGTGACAATAGGCACGTCAAGGCTCTATCGCCCTCTATTGGTGACAATAGGCACGTCAAGGCTCTATCGCCCTCTATTGGTGACAAGACTCAGCTTCAATAGGCACGTCAAGGCTCTATCGCCCTCTATTGGTGACAATAGGCACGTCAAGGCTCTATCGCCCTCTGTTGGTGACAATAGGCACGTCAAGGCTCTATCGCCCACTATTGGTGACAAGACTCAGCTTCAATAGGCACGTCAAGGCTCTATCGCCCTCTATTGGTGACAATAGGCACGTCAAGGCTCTATCGCCCTCTATTGGTGACAAGACTCAGCTTCAATAGGCACGTCAAGGCTCTATCGCCCTCTATTGGTGACAATAGGCACGTCAAGACTCTATCGCCCTCTATTGGTGACAATAGGCACGTCAAGGCTCTATCGCCCTCTATTGGTGACAATAGGCACGTCAAGGCTCTATCGCCCTCTATTGGTGACAATAGGCACGTCAAGGCTCTATCGCCCACTATTGGTGACAATAGGCACGTCAAGGCTCTATCGCCCACTATTGGTGACAAGACTCAGCTTCAATAGGCACGTCAAGGCTCTATCGCCCTCTATTGGTGACAATAGGCACGTCAAGGCTCTATCGCCCACTATTGGTGACAATAGGCACGTCAAGGCTCTATCGCCCACTATTGGTGACAAGACTCAGCTTCAATAGGCACGTCAAGGCTCTATCGCCCTCTATTGGTGACAATACAGTGTCTTACAGGGAAGAGGGTAGTGGGGGTCATATATTGTGTGGGGTGAGGGTCTATATAGAGGGTAGTGGGGGTGATATATTGTGTGGGTTGAGGGTCTATATAGAGGGTAGTGGGGGTGATATATTGTGGGTTGAGGGTCTATATAGAGGGTAGTGGGGTGAGGGTCTATATAGAGGGTAGTGGGGGTGATATATTGTGGTTGAGGGTCTATATAGAGGGTAGTGGGGGTGATATATTGTGGGTTGAGGGTCTATATAGAGGGTAGTGGGGGTGATATATTGTGTGGGTTGAGGGTCTATATAGAGGGTAGTGGGGTGATGTATTGTGGGGTGAGGGTCTATATAGAGGGTAGTGGGGGTGATATATTGTGTGGGTTGAGGGTCTATATAGAGGGTAGTGGGGGTGATATATTGTGTGGGTTGAGGGTCTATATAGAGGGTAGTGGGGGTGATATATTGTGTGGGTTGAGGGTCTATATAGAGGGTAGTGGGGTGATATATTGTGGGTTGAGGGTCTATATAGAGGGTAGTGGGGGTGATATATTGTGTGGGTTGAATGTCTATATAGAGGGTAGTGGGGGTGATATATTGTGGGTTGAGGGTCTATATAGAGGGTAGTGGGGGTGATATATTGTATGGGTTGAGGGTCTATATAGAGGGTAGTGGGGGTGATATATTGTGGGTTGAGGGTCTATATAGAGGGTAGTGGGGTGAGGGTCTATATAGAGGGTAGTGGGGGTGATATATTGTGTGGGTTGAGGGTCTATATAGAGGGTAGTGGGGGTGATATATTGTGGGTTGAGGGTCTATATAGAGGGTAGTAGGGGTGATATATTGTGGGTTGAGGGTCTATATAGAGGGTAGTGGGGGTGATATATTGTGTGGGTTGAGGGTCTATATAGAGGGTAGTGGGGTGATATATTGTGGGTTGAGGGTCTATATAGAGGGTAGTGGGGGGGTATATTGTGGGTTGAGGGTCTATATAGAGGGTAGTGGGGGTGATATATTGTGGGTTGAGGGTCTATATAGAGGGTAGTGGGGGTGAAATATTGTGTGGGTTGAGGGTCTATATAGAGGGTAGTGGGGGTGATATATTGTGTGGGTTGAGGGTCTATATAGAGGGTAGTGGGGGTGATATATTGTATGGGTTGAGGGTCTATAGAGAGGGTAGTGGGGGTGATATATTGTGAGTTGAGGGTTTATATAGAGGGTAGTGGGGGTGATATATTGTGTGGGTTGAGGGTCTATATAGAGGGTAGTGGGGGTGATATATTGTGTGGGGTGAGGGTCTATATAGAGGGTAGTGGGGGGATATATTGTGTGGGTTGAGGGTCTATATAGAGGGTAGTGGGGTGATATATTGTGTGGGTTGAGGGTCTATATAGAGGGTAGTGGGGGTGATATATTGTGTGGGTTGAGGGTCTATATAGAGGGTATTGGGGTGAGGGTCTATATAGAGGGTAGTGGGGGTGATATATTGTGTGGGTTGAGGGTCTATATAGAGGGTAGTGGGGGTGATATATTGTGGGTTGAGGGTCTATATAGAGGGTAGTGGGGTGATATATTGTGGGTTGAGGGTCTATATAGAGGGTAGTGGGGTGAGGGTCTATATAGAGGGTAGTGGGGGTGATATATTGTGTGGGTTGAGGGTCTATATAGAGGGTAGTGGGGGTGATATATTGTGGGTTGAGGGTCTATATAGAGGGTAGTGGGGTGAGGGTCTATATAGAGGGTAGTGGGGGTGATATATTGTGTGGGTTGAGGGTCTATATGGAGGGTAGTGGGGGTGATATATTGTGTGGGTTGAGGGTCTATATAGATGGTAGTGGGGGTGATATATTGAGTGGGTTGAGGGTCTATATAGAGGGTAGTGGGGGTTATATATTGAGTGGGTTGAGGGTCGATATAGAGGGTTGTGGGTTGAGGGTCTATATAGAGGGTAGATTGGGTGATATATTGTGGGTTGAGGGTCTATATAGAGGGTAGTGGGGTGATATTTTGTGGGGTGAGGGTCTATATAGAGGGTAGTGGGGGTGATATATTGTGGGTTGAGGGTCTATATAGAGGGTAGTGGGGTGATATATTGTGTGTGTTGAGGGTCTATATAGAGGGTAGTGGGGGTGATATATTGTGTGGGTTGAGGGTCTATATAGAGGGTAGTGGGGGTGATATATTGTATGGGTTGAGGGTCTATATAGAGGGTAGTGGGGGTGATATATTGTATGGGTTGAGGGTCTATATAGAGGGTAGTGGGGTGATATATTGTGGGTTGAGGGTCTATATAGAGGGTAGTGGGGGTGATATATTGTGTGGGTTGAGGGTCTATATAGAGGGTATTGGGGTGAGGGTCTATATAGAGGGTAGTGGGGGTGATATATTGTGTGGGTTGAGGGTCTATATAGAGGGTAGTGGGGGTGATATATTGTGGGTTGAGGGTCTATATAGAGGGTAGTGGGGGTGATATATTGTGTGGGTTGAGGGTCTATATAGAGGGTAGTGGGGGTGATATATTGAGTGGGTTGAGGGTCGATATAGAGGGTTGTGGGTTGAGGGTCTATATAGAGGGTAGATTGGGTGATATATTGTGGGTTGAGGGTCTATATAGAGGGTAGTGGGGTGATATTTTGTGGGGTGAGGGTCTATATAGAGGGTAGTGGGGGTGATATATTGTGTGGTTTGAGGGTCTATATAGAGGGTAGTGGGGGTGATATATTGTGTGGGTTGAGGGTCTATATAGAGGGTAGTGGGGGTGATATATTGTGTGGGGTGAGGATCTATATAGAGGGTAGTGGGGTGATATATTGTGGGTTGAGGGTCTATATAGAGGGTAGTGGGGTGATATATTGTGGGTTGAGGGTCTATATAGAGGGTAGTGGGGTGAGGGTCTATATAGAGGGTAGTGGGGGTGATATATTGTGTGGGTTGAGGATCTATATAGAGGGTAGTGGGGTGATATATTGTGGGTTGAGGGTCTATATAGAGGGTAGTGGGGGTGATATATTGTGGGTTGAGGGTCTATATAGAGGGTAGTGGGGTGATGGTCTATATAGAGGGTAGTGGGGTGATATATTGTGTGGGTTGAGGATCTATATAGAGGGTAGTGGGGTGATATATTGTGGGTTGAGGGTCTATATAGAGGGTAGTGGGGGTGATATATTGTGAGGGTTGAGGGTCTATATAGAGGGTAGTGGGGGTGATATATTGTGTGGGTTGAGGGTCTATATAGAGGGTAGTGGGGTGATATATTGTGTGGGGTGAGGGTCTATATAGAGGTTAGTGGGGGTGATATATTGTGTGGGTTGAGGGTCTATATAGAGGGTAGTGGGGGTGATATATTGTGTGGGGTGAGGGTCTATATAGAGGGTAGTGGGGGTGATATATTGTGTGGGTTGAGGGTCTATATAGAGGGTAGTGGGGGTGATATATTGTGGGTTGAGGGTCTATATAGAGGGAAGTGGGGTGAGGGTCTATATAGAGGGTAGTGGGGGTGATATATTGTGTGGGTTGAGGGTCTATATGGAGGGTAGTGGGGGTGATATATTGTGTGGGTTGAGGGTCTATATAGATGGTAGTGGGGGTGATATATTGAGTGGGTTGAGGGTCTATATAGAGGGTAGTGGGGGTGATATATTGAGTGGGTTGAGGGTCGATATAGAGGGTTGTGGGTTGAGGGTCTATATAGAGGGTAGTGGGGTGATATTTTGTGGGGTGAGGGTCTATATAGAGGGTAGTGGGGGTGATATATTGTGTGTGTTGAGGGTCTATATAGAGGGTAGTGGGGGTGATATATTGTATGGGTTGAGGGTCTATATAGAGGGTAGTGGGGGTGATATATTGTGGGTTGAGGGTCTATATAGAGGGTAGTGGGGGTGATATATTGTATGGGTTGAGGGTCTATATAGAGGGTAGTGGGGGTGATATATTGTGTGGGTTGAGGGTCTATATAGAGGGTAGTGGGGTGATATATTGTGGGTTGAGGGTCTACATAGAGGGTAGTGGGGGTGATATATTGTGGGTTGAGGGTCTATATAGAGGGTATTGGGGTGAGGGTCTATATAGAGGGTAGTGGGGGTGATATATTGTGTGGGTTGAGGGTCTATATAGAGGGTAGTGGGGGTGATATATTGTGTGGGTTGAGGGTCTATATTGAGGGTAGTTGGGGTGATATATTGAGTGGGTTGAGGGTCGATATAGAGGGTTGTGGGTTGAGGGTCTATATAGAGGGTAGATTGGGTGATATATTGTGGGTTGAGGGTCTATATAGAGGGTAGTGGGGTGATATATTGTGGGTTGAGGGTCTATATAGAGGGTAGTGGGGGTGATATATTGTGGGTTGAGGGTCTATATAGAGGGTAGTGGGGGTGATATATTGTGGGTTGAGGGTCTATATAGAGGGTAGTGGGGGTGATATATTGTGTGGGTTGAGGGTCTATATAGAGGGTAGTGGGGGTGATATATTGTGTGGGTTGAGGGTCTATATAGAGGGTAGTGGGGGTGATATATTGAGTGGGTTGAGGGTCGATATAGAGGGTTGTGGGTTGAGGGTCTATATAGAGGGTAGTGGGGTGATATTTTGTGGGGTGAGGGTCTATATAGAGGGTAGTGGGGGTGAAATATTGTGTGGGTTGAGGGTCTATATAGAGGGTATTGGGGTGAGGGTCTATATAGAGGGTAGTGGGGGTGATATATTGTGTGGGTTGAGGGTCTATATAGAGGGTAGTGGGGGTGATATATTGTGTGGGTTGAGGGTCTATATTGAGGGTAGTTGGGGTGATATATTGAGTGGGTTGAGGGTCGATATAGAGGGTTGTGGGTTGAGGGTCTATATAGAGGGTAGATTGGGTGATATATTGTGGGTTGAGGGTCTATATAGAGGGTAGTGGGGTGATATATTGTGGGTTGAGGGTCTATATAGAGGTTAGTGGGGGTGATATATTGTGGGTTGAGGGTCTATATAGAGGGTAGTGGGTGTGATATATTGTGGGTTGAGGGTCTATATAGAGGGTAGTGGGGGTGATATATTGTGTGGGTTGAGGGTCTATATAGAGGGTAGTGGGGGTGATATATTGTGTGGGTTGAGGGTCTATATAGAGGGTAGTGGGGGTGATATATTGTGGGTTGAGGGTCTATATAGAGGGTAGTGGGGTGAGGGTCTATATAGAGGTTAGTGGGGGTGATATATTGTGGGTTGAGGGTCTATATAGAGGGTAGTGGGGGTGATATATTGAGTGGGTTGAGGGTCGATATAGAGGGTTGTGGGTTGAGGGTCTATATAGAGGGTAGATTGGGTGATATATTGTGGGTTGAGGGTCTATATAGAGGGTAGTGGGGTGATATTTTGTGGGGTGAGGGTCTATATAGAGGGTAGTGGGGGTGATATATTGTGGGTTGAGGGTCTATATAGAGGGTAGTGGGGGTGATATATTGTGTGGGGTGAGGGTCTATATAGAGGGTAGTGGGGGTGATATATTGTGTGGGTTGAGGATCTATATAGAGGGTAGTGGGGTGATATATTGTGGGTTGAGGGTCTATATAGAGGGTATTGGGGGTGATATATTGCGGGTTGAATATCTATATAGAGGGTAGTGGGGTGAGGGTCTATATAGAGGGTAGTGGGTTGAGGGTCTATATAGAGGGTAGTGGGGTGATATATTGTGGGTTGAGGGTCTATATAGAGGGTAGTGGGGGTGATATATTGTGTGGGGTGAGGGTCTATATAGAGGGTAGTGGGGGTGATATATTGTGTGGGTTGAGGATCTATATAGAGGGTAGTGGGGTGATATATTGTGGGTTGAGGGTCTATATAGAGGGTATTGGGGGTGATATATTGCGGGTTGAATATCTATATAGAGGGTAGTGGGGTGAGGGTCTATATAGAGGGTAGTGGGTTGAGGGTCTATATAGAGGGTAGTGGGGTTATATATTGTGGGTTGAGGGTCTATATAGAGGGTAGTGGGGTGATATATTGTGGGTTGAGGGTCTATATAGAGGGTAGTGGGGGTGGGGGGTGAGGGTATATGGGGTGTGGGGTGGGGGTTGAGGGTCTATATAGAGGGTAGTGGGGGTGATATATTGTGTGGGTTGAGGGTCTATATAGAGGGTAGTGGGGGTGATATATTGTGGGTTGAGGGTCTATATAGAGGGTAGTGGGGTGAGGGTCTATATAGAGGGTAGTGGGGGTGATATATTGAGTGGGTTGAGGGTCTATATAGAGGGTAGTGGGGGTGATATATTGAGTGGGTTGAGGGTCGATATAGAGGGTTGTGGGTTGAGGGTCTATATAGAGGGTAGATTGGGTGATATATTGTGGGTTGTGGGTCTATATAGAGGGTAGTGGGGTGATATTTTGTGGGGTGAGGGTCTATATAGAGGGTAGTGGGGGTGATATATTGTGTGGGTTGAGGGTCTATATAGAGGGTAGTGGGGGTGATATATTGTGTGGGTTGAGGGTCTATATAGAGGGTAGTGGGGGTGATATATTGTGTGGGGTGAGGGTCTATATAGAGGGTAGTGGGGGTGATATATTGAGTGGGTTGAGGGTCGATATAGAGGGTTGTGGGTTGAGGGTCTATATAGAGGGTAGTGGGGGTGATATATTGTGTGGGTTGAGGGTCTATATAGAGGGTAGTGGGGGTGATATATTGTGGGTTGAGGGTCTATATAGAGGGTATTGGGGGTGATATAGTGCGGGTTGAATATCTATATAGAGGGTAGTAGGGTGAGGGTCTATATAGAGGGTAGTGGGGTGAGGGTCTATATAGAGGGTAGTGGGGGTGATATATTGTGTGGTTTGAGGGTCTATATAGAGGGTAGTGGGGTGATATATTGTGAGGGTTGAGGGTCTATATAGAGGGTAGTGGGGGTGATATATTGTGTGGGGTGAGGGTCTATATAGAGGGTAGTGGGGGTGATATATTGTGTGGGTTGAGGGTCTATATAGAGGGTAGTGGGGGTGATATATTGTGGGTTGAGGGTCTATATAGAGGGTATTGGGGGTGATATAGTGCGGGTTGAATATCTATATAGAGGGTAGTAGGGTGAGGGTCTATATAGAGGGTAGTGGGGTGAGGGTCTATATAGAGGGTAGTGGGGGTGATATATTGTGTGGGTTGAGGGTCTATATAGAGGGTAGTGGGGGTGATATATTGTGAGGGTTGAGGGTCTATATAGAGGGTAGTGGGGGTGATATATTGTGTGGGGTGAGGGTCTATATAGAGGGTAGTGGGGGTGATATATTGTGTGGGTTGAGGGTCTATATAGAGGGTAGTGGGGGTGATATATTGTGGGTTGAGGGTCTATATAGAGGGTAGTGGGGGTGATATATTGTGGGTTGAGGGTCTATATAGAGGGTAGTGGGGGTGATATATTGTATGGGTTGAGGGTCTATATAGAGGGTAGTGGGGTGATATATTGTGTGGGTTGAGGGTCTATATAGAGGGTAGTGGGGGTGATATATTGTGTGGGTTGAGGGTCTATATAGAGGGTAGTGGGGGTGATATAGTGCGGGTTGAGGGTCTATATAGATGGTAGTGGGGGTGATATATTGTGTGGGTTGAGGGTCTATATAGAGGGTAGTGGGGGTGATATATTGTGTGGGTTGAGGGTCTATATAGAGGGTAGTGGGGGTGATATATTGTGGGTTGAGGGTCTTGTCTGCAGTCTTGGGATGAACTGACCGTAGATATATTCTCTGTTGATTGGTCTTCCTGACAATCTGCCGTTTCCTCTGCTGCTGGAACATCCAGGTCTGTAGGACAACACCACACACAACCAATCAGAACACACCACACACAACCAATCAGAACACAACACACTAAACACACACAACCAATCAGAACACACCACACTAAACACACACAACCAATCAGAACACAACACACTAAACACACACAACCAATCAGAACACACCACACACAACCAATCAGAACACAACACACTAAACACACACAACCAATCAGAACACACCACACTAAACACACACAACCAATCAGAACACAACACACTAAACACACACAACCAATCAGAACACAACACACTAAACACACAACCAATCAGAACACACCACACACAACCAATCAGAACACACCACACACAACCAATCAGAACACAACACACTAAACACACACAACCAATCAGAACACAACACACTAAACACACAACCAATCAGAACACAACACACTAAACACATACAACCAATCAGAACACATCACACACAACCAATCAGAACACAACACACTAAACACACACAACCAATCAGAACACAACACACACAACCAATCAGAACACAACACACTAAACACACACAACCAATCAGAACACAACACACTAAACACACACAACCAATCAGAACACAACACACTAAACACACACAACCAATCAGAACACAACACACTAAACACACACAACCAATCAGAACACAACACACTAAACACAACCAATCAGAACACACACAACACACACAACCAATCAGTTGGAACTAATCCCATACTGTCATCTCATCTGAAATGGAACTAATCCATACTGTCATCTCATCTGAAATGGAACTAATCCATACTGTCATCTCATCTGAAATGGAACTAATCCATACTGTCATCTGAAATGGAACTAATCCATACTGTCATCTCCGAAATGGAACTAATCCATACTGTCATCTCCGAAATGGAACTAATCCATACTGTCATCTCATCTGAAATGGAACTAATCCATACTGTCATCTCCGAAATGGAACTAATCCATACTGTCATCTCATCTGAAATGGAACTAATCCATATTGTCATCTCATCTGAAATGGAACTAATCCATACTGTCATCTCATCTGAAATGGAACTAATCCATACTGTCATCTCATCTGAAATGGAACTAATCCATACTGTCATCTCATCTGAAATGGAACTAATCAGAAGGTAAGAAGCCTTACCTTCAACAGGAGCAGTAAGGTGACTTGATATAAGAAGCCTTACCTTCAACAGGGACAGTAAGGTGACTTGCAGAACAGACAGCATCTGTTAGGTTCTCAGGTAGTATCTCAGGTAGGTTCCCAGGTAGGATCCCAGGCAGGTTCCCAGGTAGGTTCCCAGGTAGGTTCTCAGGTGGGTTCCCAGGCGGGATCTCAGGCGGGTTCCCAGGCAGGATCCCAGGCAGGATCCCAGGTACGTTCTCAGGTAGGTTCCCAGGTAGGATCCCAGGTTGGATCCCAGGTAGGTTCCCAGGTAGGTTCCCAGGTAGGTTCCCAGGTAGGATCCCAGGTTGGATCCCAGGTAGGTTCTCAGGTAGGTTCCCAGGTAGAATCCCAGGCGGGATCTCAGGTAGGTTCTCAGGTAGAATCCCAGGCGGGATCTCAGGTAGGTACTCAGGTAGGTTCCCAGGTAGGTTCCCAGGCAGGATCTCAGGCAGGATCTCAGGTGCGTTCTCAGGTAGGTTCGCAGGTGCATTCTCAGGTAGGATCTCAGGTGTGTTCTCAGGTAGGATCTCAGGTGCGATCTCAGGTGCGTTCTCAGGTAGAATCTCAGGTAGGTTCTCAGGTAGGTTCGCAGGTGCGTTCTCAGGTAGGTTCGCAGGTGCGATCTCAGGTAGGTTCTCAGGTGCGTTCTCAAGTAGGTTTTCAGGTAGGTTCTCAGGTGACGCTGGACTGTTAGGTGGGACATCCCCTGTATATGTGGACACCACTACAGCAGTGACATCATCTCCATCTCCACAGTCTGACCACGTCACAGAGGGGTCGAGGGTCAGGGTTAGGGTTACAGAGGGGTCGAGGGTTACAGAGGGGTCGAGGTGGAGGGCTTGGTCTGTAGCAGGTTGACTGTCTGAGTGTTCTGACCCCTCCTCTGTCCTGGTGCCACAGGATCCCTGATCCACTGTCCTGTCAGAGTGGTCTCCGCTGTGTTCCCCTAGAACCAAGGGGGCCTCACTCCGTCTCCGTAGGACCTCTGTTATCTCCATCGCTACACCCTCTCCACCCTCCTCTCCACCCTCCATCTCTCCACCTGCTCCACCAGACGCTCCCCCAGAGTTGGAACCTGTTTCTGGGGGCGGGAAGTCTCCGTCCATGGGGGTAGTCCCATCCCTGGTCTCTGGAGGGTGCTCACTGTCTGACTGGCGGTCAATCTGGTGGTATTTCTGGAGGTCTGCAGGTACAGACACTATCCCTTCTGTTACCTCTGACCCTAACACACCCTCCTTAGTCTCAGCTCTGAGGCCAGAGTCACCAGCCTCTATGGGCTTACCCTGTCTGGCACCCTGTCTCTCGCCTTCTCTGTCACCCTGTCTGTCACCCTGTCTCTCACCTTCTCTGCCACCCTGTCCGACACCCTGTCTGTCACCTTCTCTGTCACCCTGTCTCTCACCTTCTCTGTCACCCTGTCTGTCACCCTGTCTGTCACCTTCTCTGTCACCATGTCTGGCACCCTGTCTCTCACCTTCTCTGTGACCCTGTCTGTCACCCTGTCTCTCACCTTCTCTGTCACCCTGTCTGGCACTGCCCTCTAGTGGCAGATCCCCCTCGGACACCTGCTCTGACTGAGGCTCTGATGAGGACTCTGAGCGATGCTCTATTGCGGGCTCTAGTGTCGGCTCTAACCGGGGTTGAGGCTCTAACAGGGGTTCTGGGGGTGTAGGCTCTAACAGGGGTTCTGGTGGTGTAGGCTCTAACAGGGGTTCAGGCTCTAACAGGGGTTCAGGCTCTAACAGGGGTTCAGGCTCTAACAGGGGTTCTGGTGGTGTAGACTCTAACAGGGGTTCTGGTGGTGTAGGCTCTAACAGGGGTTCAGGCTCTAACAGGGGTTCAGGCTCTAACAGGGGTTCTGGTGGTGTAGGCTCTAACAGGGGTTCTGGGGGTGTAGGCTCTAACAGGGGTTCAGGCTCTAACAGGGGTTCAGGCTCTAACAGGGGTTCTGGTGGTGTAGGCTCTAACAGGGGTTCTGGTGGTGTAGGCTCTAACAGGGGTTCTGGTGGTGTAGACTCTAACAGGGCTTCAGGCTCTAACAGGGGTTCTGGTGGTGTAGACTCTAACAGGGGTTCTGGTGGTGTAGGCTCTAACAGGGGTTCTGGTGGTGTAGGCTCTAACAGGGGTTCTGGTGGTGTAGGCTCTAACAGGGGTTCAGGCTCTAACAGGGGTTCTGGTGGTGTAGGCTCTAACAGGGGTTCTGGGGGTGTAGACTCTAACAGGGCTTCAGGCTCTAACAGGGGTTCTGGTGGTGTAGGCTCTAACAGGGGTTCTGGTGGTGTAGGCTCTAACAGGGGTTCAGGCTCTAACAGGGGTTCTGGTGGTGTAGGCTCTAACAGGGGTTCAGGCTCTAACAGGGGTTCAGGCTCTAACAGGGGTTCAGGCTCTAACAGGGGTTCTGGTGGTGTAGGCTCTAACAGGGGTTCTGGTGGTGTAGGCTCTAACAGGGGTTCTGGTGGTGTAGGCTCTAACAGGGGTTCTGGTGGTGTAGGCTCTAACAGGGGTTCAGGCTCTAACAGGGGTTCTGGTGGTGTAGGCTCTAACAGGGGTTCTGGTGGTGTAGGCTCTAACAGGGGTTCTGGTGGTGTAGGCTCTAACAGGGGTGGTGGGAGGGGGGGCTCTAACAGGGGTTCTGGGGGTGTAGGCTCTAACAGGGGTTCTGGGGGTGTAGGCTCTAACAGGGGTTCTGGTGGTGTAGGCTCTAACAGGGGTTCAGGCTCTAACAGGGGTTCTGGCTCTAACAGGGGTTCTGGTGGTGTAGGCTCTAACAGGGGTGTAGGCTCTAACAGGGGTTCTGGTGGTGTAGGCTCTACCAGGGGTTCTGGTGGTGTAGGCTCTAACAGGGGTGTAGGCTCTACCAGGGGTTCTGGGGGTGTAGGCTCTAACAGGGGTTCTGGTGGTGTAGGCTCTAACAGGGGTTCAGGCTCTAACAGGGGTTCTGGGGGTGTAGGCTCTAACAGGGCTTCAGGCTCTACCAGGGGTGTAGGCTCTACCAGGGGTTCTGGTGGTGTAGGCTCTACCAGGGGTTCTGGGGGTGTATTAGCAGGTTCTCTATCAGTAGTCCCGCTACCTGAGAACAGCAGCGCTCCACAGTTTGATACTGCTGTTACTGTAACGTCCACAGAGCCACTGATATCTGAGACGTCAGCTGCATGATCCAGAGATGTTTCATCAGGGTCATAGGCATCTCCCATTTCTCTATCATCACAGTCCCCAGAATGGAGTCCAGTTTCCTGAGTCCCATGGCTGCCCTTCTCAGAGGGGTGAAACTGTTGCTCTGTGGAGCCACCAGAGCCCTCCCCAGCCATAGCAGAAGCTGTTTTCTTACTTTGTTCCAATGGAAGTTCACCCTCACTGAGGCCCTCTATTCCAACAGGACACGATATCACAGAGTCCGCTGTTCCCTCTTGCATCTCCTGACCGTTGTCCGGCGTAGAAGGGTCTGACACGGGAGAGGGGTCAGCGTCTGACAGACCCTTAGGGTGGTAAGGTACCAGGGGTAGTGTTAGGGTGGTAAGGTACCAGGGGTAGTGTTAGGGTGGTAAGGTACCAGGGGTAGTGTTAGGGTGGTAAGGTACCAGGGGTAGAGTAGTGTTAGGGTGGTAAGGTACCAGGGGTAGTGTAGTGTTAGGGTGGTAAGGTACCAGGGGTAGAGTAGTGTTAGGGTGGTAAGGTACCAGGGGTAGAGTAGTGTTAGGGTGGTAAGGTACCAGGGGTAGGGTAGTGTTAGGGTGGTAAGGTACCAGGGGTAGTGTTAGGGTGGTAAGGTACCAGGGGTAGAGTAGTGTTAGGGTGGTAAGGTACCAGGGGTAGAGTAGTGTTAGGGTGGTAAGGTACCAGGGGTAGAGTAGTGTTAGGGTGGTAAGGTACCAGGGGTAGTGTTAGGGTGGTAAGGTACCAGGGGGTAGTGTTAGGGTGGTAAGGTACCAGGGGTAGGTAGTGTTAGGGTGGTAAGGTACCAGGGGTAGTGTAGTGTTAGGGTGGTAAGGTACCAGGGGTAGAGTAGTGTTAGGGTGGTAAGGTACCAGGGGTAGTGTTAGGGTGGTAAGGTACCAGGGGTAGTGTTAGGGTGGTAAGGTACCAGGGGTAGAGTAGTGTTAGGGTGGTAAGGTACCAGGGGTAGTGTAGTGTTAGGGTGGTAAGGTACCAGGGGTAGTGTTAGGGTGGTAAGGTACCAGGGGTAGAGTAGTGTTAGGGTGGTAAGGTACCAGGGGTAGTGTAGTGTTAGGGTGGTAAGGTACCAGGGGTAGTGTTAGGGTGGTAAGGTACCAGGGGTAGTGTTAGGGTGGTAAGGTACCAGGGGTAGTGTTAGGGTGGTAAGGTACCAGGGGTAGTGTAGTGTTAGGGTGGTAAGGTACCAGGGGTAGGGTAGTGTTAGGGTGGTAAGGTACCAGGGGTAGTGTTAGGGTGGTAAGGTACCAGGGGTAGTGTTAGGGTGGTAAGGTACCAGGGGTAGAGGTAGTGTTAGGGTGGTAAGGTACCAGGGGTAGAGTAGTGTTAGGGTGGTAAGGTACCAGGGGTAGAGTAGTGTTAGGGTGGTAAGGTACCAGGGGTAGAGTAGTGTTAGGGTGGTAAGGTACCAGGGGTAGTGTTAGGGTGGTAAGGTACCAGGGGTAGTGTTAGGGTGGTAAGGTACCAGGGGTAGTGTAGTGTTAGGGTGGTAAGGTACCAGGGGTAGAGGTAGTGTTAGGGTGGTAAGGTACCAGGGGTAGTGTAGTGTTAGGGTGGTAAGGTACCAGGGGTAGAGTAGTGTTAGGGTGGTAAGGTACCAGGGGTAGTGTTAGGGTGGTAAGGTACCAGGGGTAGTGTAGTGTTAGGGTGGTAAGGTACCAGGGGTAGAGTAGTGTTAGGGTGGTAAGGTACCAGGGGTAGAGGTAGTGTTAGGGTGGTAAGGTACCAGGGGTAGTGTAGTGTTAGGGTGGTAAGGTACCAGGGGTAGAGTAGTGTTAGGGTGGTAAGGTACCAGGGGTAGAGTAGTGTTAGGGTGGTAAGGTACCAGGGGTAGAGTAGTGTTAGGGTGGTAAGGTACCAGGGGTAGTGTTAGGGTGGTAAGGTACCAGGGGTAGTGTTAGGGTGGTAAGGTACCAGGGGTAGTGTAGTGTTAGGGTGGTAAGGTACCAGGGGTAGTGTAGTGTTAGGGTGGTAAGGTACCAGGGGTAGAGCAGTGTTAGGGTGGTAAGGTACCAGGGGTAGTGTAGTGTTAGGGTGGTAAGGTACCAGGGGTAGAGTAGTGTTAGGGTGGTAAGGTACCAGGGGTAGTGTTAGGGTGGTAAGGAACCAGGGGTAGAGTAGTGTTAGGGTGGTAAGGTACCAGGGGTAGTGTTAGGGTGGTAAGGTACCAGGGGTAGTGTTAGGGTGGTAAGGTACCAGGGGTAGTGTTAGGGTGGTAAGGTACCAGGGGTAGGAGTGTTAGGGTGGTAAGGTACCAGGGGTAGAGTAGTGTTAGGGTGGTAAGGTACCAGGGGTAGTGTAGTGTTAGGGTGGTAAGGTACCAGGGGTAGTGTAGTGTTAGGGTGGTAAGGTACCAGGGGTAGTGTTAGGGTGGTAAGGTACCAGGGGTAGTGTAGTGTTAGGGTGGTAAGGTACCAGGGGTAGTGTAGTGTTAGGGTGGTAAGATACCAGGGGTAGAGTTAGGGTGGTAAGGTACCAGAGGTAGAGTAGTGTTAGGGTGGTAAGGTACCAGGGGTAGTGTTAGGGTGGTAAGGTACCAGGGTTAGTGTTAGGGTGGTAAGGTACCAGGGGTAGTGTTAGGGTGGTAAGGTACCAGGGGTAGTGTTAGGGTGGTAAGGTACCAGGGGTAGAGTAGTGTTAGGGTGGTAAGGTACCAGGGGTAGAGTAGTGTTAGGGTGGTAAGGTACCAGGGGTAGTGTTAGGGTGGTAAGGTACCAGGGGTAGTGTTAGGGTGGTAAGGTACCAGGGGTAGTGTAGTGTTAGGGTGGTAAGGTACCAGGGGTAGTGTAGTGTTAGGGTGGTAAGGTACCAGGGGTAGTGTAGTGTTAGGGTGGTAAGGTACCAGGGGTAGAGTAGTGTTAGGGTGGTAAGGTACCAGGGGTAGTGTTAGGGTGGTAAGGTACCAGGGGTAGTGTAGTGTTAGGGTGGTAAGGTACCAGGGGTAGGTAGTGTTAGGGTGGTAAGGTACCAGGGGTAGTGTAGTGTTAGGGTGGTAAGGTACCAGGGGTAAGGTAGTGTTAGGGTGGTAAGGTACCAGGGGTAGAGTAGTGTTAGGGTGGTAAGGTACCAGGGGTAGTGTTAGGGTGGTAAGGTACCAGGGGTAGTGTTAGGGTGGTAAGGTACCAGGGGTAGTGTAGTGTTAGGGTGGTAAGGTACCAGGGGTAGAGGTAGTGTTAGGGTGGTAAGGTACCAGGGGTAGTGTTAGGGTGGTAAGGTACCAGGGGTAGTGTTAGGGTGGTAAGGTACCAGGGGTAGAGTAGTGTTAGGGTGGTAAGGTACCAGGGGTAGTGTTAGGGTGGTAAGGTACCAGGGGTAGTGTAGTGTTAGGGTGGTAAGGTACCAGGGGTAGAGTAGTGTTAGGGTGGTAAGGTACCAGGGGTAGTGTTAGGGTGGTAAGGTACCAGGGGTAGAGTAGTGTTAGGGTGGTAAGGTACCAGGGGTAGAGGTAGTGTTAGGGTGGTAAGGTACCAGGGGTAGTGTAGTGTTAGGGTGGTAAGGTACCAGGGGTAGAGTAGTGTTAGGGTGGTAAGGTACCAGGGGTAGTGTTAGGGTGGTAAGGTACCAGGGGTAGTGTTAGGGTGGTAAGGTACCAGGGGTAGAGTAGTGTTAGGGTGGTAAGGTACCAGGGGTAGAGTAGTGTTAGGGTGGTAAGGTACCAGGGTAGAGCAGTGTTAGGGTGGTAAGGTACCAGGGGTAGAGGTAGTGTTACGGTGGTAAGGTACCAGGGGTAGTGTTAGGGTGGTAAGGTACCAGGGGTAGAGTAGTGTTAGGGTGGTAAGGTACCAGGGGTAGAGTAGTGTTAGGGTGGTAAGGTACCAGGGTGTAGTGTTAGGGTGGTAAGGTACCAGGGGTAGAGTAGTGTTAGGGTGGTAAGGTACCAGGGGTAGTGTTAGGGTGGTAAGGTACCAGGGGTAGAGTAGTGTTAGGGTGGTAAGGTACCAGGGGTAGTGTAGTGTTAGGGTGGTAAGGTACCAGGGTTCGTGTTAGGGTGGTAAGGTACCAGGGGTAGTGTAGTGTTAGGGTGGTAAGGTACCAGGGGTAGTGTAGTGTTAGGGTGGTAAGGTACCAGGGGTAGTGTTAGGGTGGTAAGGTACCAGGGGTAGTGTAGTGTTAGGGTGGTAAGGTACCAGGGGTAGAGTAGTGTTAGGGTGGTAAGGTACCAGGGGTAGAGTAGTGTTAGGGTGGTAAGGTACCAGGGGTAGTGTAGTGTTAGGGTGGTAAGGTACCAGGGGTAGAGTAGTGTTAGGGTGGTAAGGTACCAGGGGTATAGTAGTGTTAGGGTGGTAAGGTACCAGGGGTAGTGTTAGGGTGGTAAGGTACCAGGGGTAGAGTAGTGTTAGGGTGGTAAGGTACCAGGGGTAGTGTTAGGGTGGTAAGGTACCAGGGGTAGAGTAGTGTTAGGGTGGTAAGGTACCAGGGTTAGTGTAGTGTTAGGGTGGTAAGGTACCAGGGGTAGTGTTAGGGTGGTAAGGTACCAGGGGTAGTGTTAGGGTGGTAAGGTACCAGGGGTAGTGTTAGGGTGGTAAGGTACCAGGGGTAGTGTTAGGGTGGTAAGGTACCAGGGGTAGTGTAGTGTTAGGGTGGTAAGGTACCAGGGGTAGAGTAGTGTTAGGGTGGTAAGGTACCAGGGGGTAGTGTTAGGGTGGTAAGGTACCAGGGGTAGTGTTAGGGTGGTAAGGTACCAGGGGTAGTGTTAGGGTGGTAAGGTACCAGGGGTAGGGTAGTGTTAGGGTGGTAAGGTACCAGGGGTAGTGTTAGGGTGGTAAGGTACCAGGGGTAGAGTAGTGTTAGGGTGGTAAGGTACCAGGGGTAGTGTTAGGGTGGTAAGGTACCAGGGGTAGGTAGTGTTAGGGTGGTAAGGTACCAGGGGTAGTGTTAGGGTGGTAAGGTACCAGGGGTAGTGTTAGGGTGGTAAGGTACCAGGGGTAGAGTAGTGTTAGGGTGGTAAGGTACCAGAGGTAGAGTAGTGTTAGGGTGGTAAGGTACCAGGGGTAGTGTAGTGTTAGGGTGGTAAGGTACCAGGGGTAGTGTTAGGGTGGTAAGGTACCAGGGGTAGAGTAGTGTTAGGGTGGTAAGGTACCAGGGGTAGAGTATTGTTAGGGTGGTAAGGTACCAGGGGTAGTGTAGTGTTAGGGTGGTAAGGTACCAGGGGTAGTGTAGTGTTAGGGTGGTAAGGTACCAGGGTAGTGTTAGGGTGGTAAGGTACCAGGGGTAGTGTTAGGGTGGTAAGGTACCAGGGGTAGAGTAGTGTTAGGGTGGTAAGGTACCAGGGGTAGAGTAGTGTTAGGGTGGTAAGGTACCAGGGGTAGTGTTAGGGTGGTAAGGTACCAGGGGTAGTGTTAGGGTGGTAAGGTACCAGGGGTAGAGTAGTGTTAGTGTGGTAAGGTACCAGGGGTAGAGTAGTGTTAGGGTGGTAAGGTACCAGGGATAGGGTAGTGTTAGGGTGGTAAGGTACCAGGGGTAGAGGTAGTGTTAGGGTGGTAAGGTACCAGGGGTAGTGTTAGGGTGGTAAGGTACCAGGGGTAGAGTAGTGTTAGGGTGGTAAGGTACCAGGGATAGGGTAGTGTTAGGGTGGTAAGGTACCAGGGGTAGTGTTAGGGTGGTAAGGTACCAGGGGTAGAGTAGTGTTAGGGTGGTAAGGTACCAGGGGTAGAGTAGTGTTAGGGTGGTAAGGTACCAGGGGTAGTGTTAGGGTGGTAAGGTACCAGGGGTAGTGTTAGGGTGGTAAGGTACCAGGGGTAGAGGTAGTGTTAGGGTGGTAAGGTACCAGGGGTAGTGTAGTGTTAGGGTGGTAAGGTACCAGGGGTAGAGTATTGTTAGGGTGGTAAGGTACCAGGGGTAGTGTAGTGTTAGGGTGGTAAGGTACCAGGGGTAGTGTTAGGGTGGTAAGGTACCAGGGTAGTGTAGTGTTAGGGTGGTAAGGTACCAGGGGTAGTGTTAGGGTGGTAAGGTACCAGGGGTAGTGTTAGGGTGGTAAGGTACCAGGGGTAGAGTAGTGTTAGGGTGGTAAGGTACCAGGGGTAGAGTATTGTTAGGGTGGTAAGGTACCAGGGGTAGTGTTAGGGTGGTAAGGTACCAGGGGTAGAGTAGTGTTAGGGTGGTAAGGTACCAGGGGTAGTGTAGTGTTAGGGTGGTAAGGTACCAGGGGTAGTGTTAGGGTGGTAAGGTACCAGGGGTAGAGTAGTGTTAGGGTGGTAAGGTACCAGGGGTAGTGTAGTGTTAGGGTGGTAAGGTACCAGGGGTAGAGTAGTGTTAGGGTGGTAAGGTACCAGGGGTAGTGTTAGGGTGGTAAGGTACCAGGGGTAGTGTAGTGTTAGGGTGGTAAGGTACCAGGGGTAGTGTAGTGTTAGGGTGGTAAGGTACCAGGGGTAGTGTAGTGTTAGGGTGGTAAGGTACCAGGGGTAGAGTAGTGTTAGGGTGGTAAGGTACCAGGGGTAGTGTTAGGGTGGTAAGGTACCAGGGGTAGAGTAGTGTTAGGGTGGTAAGGTACCAGGGGTAGAGTAGTGTTAGGGTGGTAAGGTACCAGGGGTAGTGTTAGGGTGGTAAGGTACCAGGGGTAGAGTAGTGTTAGGGTGGTAAGGTACCAGGGGTAGAGTAGTGTTAGGGTGGTAAGGTACCAGGGGTAGAGTAGTGTTAGGGTGGTAAGGTACCAGGGGTAGAGTAGTGTTAGGGTGGTAAGGTACCAGGGGTAGAGTAGTGTTAGGGTGGTAAGGTACCAGGGGTAGTGTTAGGGTGGTAAGGTACCAGGGGTAGTGTTAGGGTGGTAAGGTACCAGGGGTAGAGTAGTGTTAGGGTGGTAAGGTACCAGGGGTAGAGTAGTGTTAGGGTGGTAAGGTACCAGGGGTAGAGTAGTGTTAGGGTGGTAAGGTACCAGGGGTAGAGTAGTGTTAGGGTGGTAAGGTACCAGGGGTAGAGGTAGTGTTAGGGTGGTAAGGTACCAGGGGTAGTGTTAGGGTGGTAAGGTACCAGGGGTAGTGTAGTGTTAGGGTGGTAAGGTACCAGGGGTAGAGTAGTGTTAGGGTGGTAAGGTACCAGGGGTAGTGTAGTGTTAGGGTGGTAAGGTACCAGGGGTAGTGTAGTGTTAGGGTGGTAAGGTACCAGGGGTAGAGTAGTGTTAGGGTGGTAAGGTACCAGGGGTAGAGTAGTGTTAGGGTGGTAAGGTACCAGGGGTAGTGTTAGGGTGGTAAGGTACCAGGGGTAGAGTAGTGTTAGGGTGGTAAGGTACCAGGGGTAGTGTTAGGGTGGTAAGGTACCAGGGGTAGTGTAGTGTTAGGGTGGTAAGGTACCAGGGGTAGTGTAGTGTTAGGGTGGTAAGGTACCAGGGGTAGAGTAGTGTTAGGGTGGTAAGGTACCAGGGGTAGAGTAGTGTTAGGGTGGTAAGGTACCAGGGGTAGAGTAGTGTTAGGGTGGTAAGGTACCAGGGGTAGTGTTAGGGTGGTAAGGAACCAGGGGTAGAGTAGTGTTAGGGTGGTAAGGTACCAGGGGTAGTGTAGTGTTAGGGTGGTAAGGTACCAGGGGTAGTGTAGTGTTAGGGTGGTAAGGTACCAGGGGTAGTGTTAGGGTGGTAAGGTACCAGGGGTAGTGTAGTGTTAGGGTGGTAAGGTACCAGGGGTAGAGTAGTGTTAGGGTGGTAAGGTACCAGGGGTAGAGTAGTGTTAGGGTGGTAAGGTACCAGGGGTAGAGTAGTGTTAGGGTGGTAAGGTACCAGGGGTAGTGTAGTGTTAGGGTGGTAAGGTACCAGGGTTAGTGTAGTGTTAGGGTGTTGCAAGGGGATCACAGCTCACCCTGACCAGGGGTCTCAGCTCCTCCACCAGTCTCTGGAGGGTAGGGGGGGCTGTGCCCGGTGCTGTGCCCACTGTCAGGGTGTGGGTGTTCAGCCTGGGAAGGTTACACACCACCCTGGAGCTGGTAGAGGATGGATGGACCGTCCCTCTGCATGTCTTGGTCTCCGCTCTGTGTGGACCAAAATAAACAACGTGAAGACTCTGGGGCATGTGATTGGCCAACACAGCGGGGGGAGGTCATGTGATTGGCCAACACAGCGGGGGGAGGTCATGTGATTGGCCAACACAGCGGGGGGAGGTCATGTGATTGGCCAACACAGCGGGGGGAGGTCATGTGATTGGCCAACACAGCAGGGGGAGGCCATGTGATTGGCCAACACAGCAGGGGGAGGTCATGTGATTGGCCAACACAGCGGGGGGAGGTCATGTGATTGGCCAACACAGCAGGGGGAGGCCATGTGATTGGCCAACACAGCAGGGGGAGGTCATGTGATTGGCCAACACAGCGGGGGGAGGTCATGTGATTGGCCAACACAGCGGGTGAAGGTCATGTGATTGGCCAACACAGCGCAGGTCAGCAGCCAGCAAGTAGTGTTATTAATTGTCTGGTTTTACTGGGATTCTGTCTGGTAGTCTGACTGGGATTCTCTGGGATTCTGTCTGGTAGTCTGACTGTGATTCTCTGGGATTCTGTCTGGTAGTCTGACTGGGATTTTCTCAGGTAGTCTGACTGTGATTCTCTGGGATTCTCTCAGGTAGTCTAACTGGGATTCTCTGGGATTCTGTCTGGTAGTCTGACTGTGATTCTCTGGGATTCTCTCAGGTAGTCTGACTGGGATTCTCTCAGGTAGTCTGACTGGGATTCTCTGGGATTCTCTCAGGTAGTCTGACTGGGATTCTCTCAGGTAGTCTGACTGGGATTCTCTGGGATTCTCTCAGGTAGTCTGACTGGGATTCTCTGGGATTCTGTCTGGTAGTCTGACTGGGATTCTCTCAGGTAGTCTGACTGTGATTCTCTGGGATTCTCTCAGGTAGTCTGACTGGGATTCTCTGGGATTCTCTCAGGTAGTCTGACTGGGATTCTCTCAGGTAGTCTGACTGGGATTCTCTGGGATTCTGTCTGGTAGTCTGACTGGGATTCTCTCAGGTAGTCTGACTGTGATTCTCTGGGATTCTCTCAGGTAGTCTGACTGGGATTCTCTGGGATTCTGTCTGGTAGTCTGACTGGGATTCTCTCAGGTAGTCTGACTGTGATTCTCTGGGATTCTCTCAGGTAGTCTAACTGGGATTCTCTGGGATTCTCTCAGGTAGTCTGACTGGGATTCTCTGGGATTCTCTCAGGTAGTCTAACTGGGATTCTCTGGGATTCTGTCTGGTAGTCTGACTGTGATTCTCTGTGATTCTCTCAGGTAGTCTGACTGGGATTCTCTGGGATTCTCTCAGGTAGTCTGACTGTGATTCTCTCAGGTAGTCTGACTGTGATTCCCCCTGGCTACTAGTCTCTGTAGACAGACAGTTTGCCTTCCACAATGTACCAATGTTCTGATTTTCGCGTCTGTAGAAGTTCCTGTATCAGTTGGGACAGAGAGAAGTCGGAAGTTGGACTCATGTCACAGGTGACGTCACTGCCGTATCCGCCTGTTGCCCTAGTGTAAACATCCCCGCCCGGACACAGTGTTAGCTAGCTAGCTAGATGGAGAACACTGAGGCTATTTTAATGACACAAAGTGTTAGCTAGCTAGCTGGAGAACACTGAGGTTATTTTAATGACACAAAGTGTTAGCTAGCTAGCTAGCTGGAGAACACTGGGGTTATTTTAATGACACAAAGTGCTAGCTAGCTAGATGGAGAACACTGAGGTTATTGTAATGACACAAAGTGTTAGCTAGCTAGCTAGCTGGAGAACACTGAGGTTATTTTAATGACACAAAGTGTTAGCTAGCTAGCTGGAGAACACTGAGGTTATTTTAATGACACAAAGTGTTAGCTAGCTAGCTAGCTGGAGAACACTGAGGTTATTTTAATGACACAAAGTGTTAGCTAGCTAGCTGGAGAACACTGAGGTTATTTTAATGACACAAAGTGTTAGCTAGCTAGCTGGGAGAACACTGAGGTTATTGTAATGACACAAAGTGTTAGCTAGCTAGCTAGATGGAGACTAAAATGTAAAATGTTTAATGACACAAAGTGTTAGCTAGCTAGATGGAGAACACTGAGGTTATTTTAACGACACAAAGTGTTAGCTAGCTAGCTAGATGGAGAACACTGAGGTTATTTTAACGACACAAAGTGTTAGCTAGCTAGATGGGAAACACTGAGGCTATTGTAATGACACAAAGTGTTAGCTAGCTAGCTAGATGGAGAACACTGAGGTTATTTTAACGACACAAAGTGTTAGCTAGCTAGCTAGCTGGAGAACACTGAGGCTATTTTAACGACACAAAGTGTTAGCTAGCTAGCTAGCTGGAGAACACTGAGGCTATTTTAATGACACAAAGTGTTAGCTAGCTAGCTGGAGAACACTGAGGTTATTTTAATGAGTGCATTTCACAGATGCCATCATCTACCTTCATCTAAAACCACTGCAAAGGTTTCGCCCGCTAACATTGGTTCTGAACAGCTACGTTCTGGCCCACCTACCCTAACATTGGTTCTGAACAGCTACGTTCTGGCCCGCCTACCCTAACATTGGTTCTGAACAGCTACGTTCTGGCCCGCCTATCCTAACATTGGTTCTGAACAGCTGCGTTCTGGCCCGCCTATCCTAACATTGGTTCTGAACAGCTATGTTCTGGCCCACCTACCCTAACATTGGTTCTGAACAGCTGCGTTCTGGCCCGCCTACCCTAACATTGGTTCTGAACAGCTGCGTTCTGGCCCGCCTATCCTAACATTGGTTCTGAACAGCTGCGTTCTGGCCCGCCTACCCTAACATTGGTTCTGAACAGCTGCGTTCTGGCCCGCCTACCCTAACATTGGTTCTGAACAGCTGCGTTCTGGCCCGCCTACCCTAACATTGGTTCTGAACAGCTATGTTCTGGCCCGCCTATCCTAACATTGGTTCTGAACAGCTGCGTTCTGGCCCGACTATCCTAACTGGTTATTTGTTTGAAGAGTTGTCCGTCTGAAGAGGACCCTCTCCAGAACAATATATTATCATATAATCTAGCATTTTCTCCATATCGAGTGCTGCTGTTTGTTTAGGTCTGGGGTTTCAGAGACTAGTGCATCGCTAACATACAGCTATCACTAGCTAACAAATGTGACTTGGCTTCCATTTGTTGCTTTTTCCTGTCTCTTTCTGGCAGATAATGGTGCTTCATTCTTTTGGCATGTACTAAAGATGAACAAGCTTGGTGTTGAACAAGGGCATGAGAGTTGAACATCTTGGTATTAAAATGGGCATGAGAGTTGAACATCTTGGTGTTAACGAGGGCATGAGAGTTGAACATCTTGGTGTTAACGAGGGCATGAGAGTTGAACATCTTGGTGTTAACGAGGGCATGAGAGTTGAACAGCTTGGTGTTAACGAGGGCATGAGAGTTGAACATCTTGGTGTTAACGAGGGCATGAGAGTTGAACATCTTGGTGTTAACAAGGGCATGAGAGTTGAACATCTTGGTGTTAACGAGGGCATGAGAGTTGAACATCTTGGTGTTAACGAGGGCATGAGAGTTGAACAGCTTGGTGTTAACGAGGGCATGAGAGTTGAACATCTTGGTGTTAACGAGGGCATGAGAGTTGAACATCTTGGTGTTAACGAGGGCATGAGAGTTGAACATCTTGGTGTTAACGAGGGCATGAGAGTTGAACATCTTGGTGTTAACGAGGGCATGAGAGTTGAACAAGCTTGGTGTTAATGAGGGCATGAGAGTTGAACATCTTGGTGTTAACGAGGGCATGAGAGTTGAACATCTTGGTGTTAACGAGGGCATGAGAGTTGAACATCTTGGTGTTAACGAGGGCATGAGAGTTGAACAAGCTTGGTGTTAACGAGGGCATGAGAGTTGAACATCTTGGTGTTAACGAGGGCATGAGAGTTGAACATCTTGGTGTTAACGAGGGCATGAGAGTTGAACATCTTGGTGTTAACGAGGGCATGAGAGTTGAACATCTTGGTGTTAACGAGGGCATGAGAGTTGAACAGCATGAGAGTTGAACATCTTGGTGTTAACGAGGGCATGAGAGTTGAACATCTTGGTGTTAGAGAGTTGAACATCTTGGTGTTAACGAGGGCATGAGAGTTGAACATCTTGGTGTTAACGTGGGCATGAGAGTTGAACATCTTGGTGTTAACGAGGGCATGAGAGTTGAACAGCTTGGTGTTAACGAGGGCATGAGAGTTGAACATCTTGGTGTTAACGAGGGCATGAGAGTTGAACATCTTGGTGTTAACGAGGGCATGAGAGTTGAACATCTTGGTGTTAACGAGGGCATGAGAGTTGAACATCTTGGTGTTAACGAGGGCATGAGAGTTGAACATCTTGGTGTTAACGAGGGCATGAGAGTTGAACAGCTTGGTGTTAACGAGGGCATGAGAGTTGAACATCTTGGTGTTAGAGAGTTGAACATCTTGGTGTTAACGAGGGCATGAGAGTTGAACATCTTGGTGTTAACGAGGGCATGAGAGTTGAACATCTTGGTGTTAACGAGGGCATGAGAGTTGAACAGCTTGGTGTTAACGAGGGCATGAGAGTTGAACATCTTGGTGTTAACGAGGGCATGAGAGTTGAACAGCTTGGTGTTAACGAGGGCATGAGAGTTGAACATCTTGGTGTTAACGAGGGCATGAGAGTTGAACATCTTGGTGTTAACGAGGGCATGAGAGTTGAACATCTTGGTGTTAACGAGGGCATGAGAGTTGAACATCTTGGTGTTAACGAGGGCATGAGAGTTGAACATCTTGGTGTTAACGAGGGCATGAGAGTTGAACAGCTTGGTGTTAACGAGGGCATGAGAGTTGAACAGCTTGGTGTTAACGAGGGCATGAGAGTTGAACAGCTTGGTGTTAACGAGGGCATGAGAGTTGAACATCTTGGTGTTAACGAGGGCATGAGAGTTGAACAGCTTGGTGTTAACGAGGGCATGAGAGTTGAACATCTTGGTGTTAACGAGGGCATGAGAGTTGAACATCTTGGTGTTAACGAGGGCATGAGAGTTGAAAAGGCTTGTTAGTTTCCTTCCACCATGTTTGTTGTACCAGTCTAATCCTTCTGAATCCGAGTCACATTGATGGTGCGTTGAAGGCAAAGGAATTCTCCGACCTGAAGATCAAGGATGTGACGATTTTTTTCCCCCAATCTGAGTTCGTTTCTGTTCTGAGTTCCCAATTGTCAGACATCACCACAACATCAAGCTAGGAGAAACTATTCCAAACACTTTTGAAAACAACAACATGACCTGTCCTTACTTTGTGAGGAGCTGGTGCAGGTCTCGGTGGCTCCGCTGCTGAGCGACGCTTGCAGGTGTGGCCCCCTGTCTGTTAGTCAGTCTGAGGGCTTCAGCGGCTCCTGGTTGCAGTAGGAGCCACACAGCTACCCTCTTAAGACCCCGCCGTGCTGCAAAGTGGACCAAAGTCTCCTGGGGCTCTGCAGGGATGGAGGGAGAGAGGGAGAGAGGGAGAGAGAGACTCAACTAACTATGGAAATAGGGATTTTGTCCCACTCCTCTTTGCAGATCTTCTCCAAGTCATTAAGGTTTCGAGGCTGACGTTTGGCAACTCAAACCTTCAGCTCCCTCCACAGATCTCTCTCTCTCTCTCTCTCCCCCCCCCCCCCGATAAACCAAGTAAATGTTGACTGCGATGTTATACTGTAGGTGCTACCTTGAAATATATACAGTCCCTCCCTCCCTCTCTCTCTCTCTCTCTCTCTCTCTCTCTCTCTCTCCCTCCCTCCCTCTCTCTCTCTCTCTCTCTCTCTCCCTCCCTTCCTCTCTCCCTCCCTCCCTCCCTCCCTCCCTCCCTCCCTCCCTCCCTCCCTCACCAGTGCTGTTCCTGAGGTGTGTCCCCAGTAGGTTCCACCCATCAGGCAGGTGCAGGTGTCTCAGTGCCAGGGACAGACTCTCATCCAGTCTCTCACATTCCTCCGGAGGGATCTGACACTCATCGAGTAACAGCGCCCCCTCAAGGCCGCCTGGCCTCCCTGCGGTGCTCACCTAGGTTGAAGAGACCAGGTGAAGACAATGTCATATTCACGTGCAGCGAACTTTAAAAAAAAATGGGACCAGCGTTGTTCGAAATACTCTCGACTCAATCTTCATCTTTTCACACCTAGATGCTCACCAGAAACTGGGCCATGTCAAAGGCCAGGTCCTGGACGAAGTTGAACCGCTGCTCTGTCACCGCCACCACAGACACCAGGGGATCACCGGCTGGGGGGCGGCCGGGTCGGGCCCTGCACAGGGTGACCTGCACTGCCTCACAGCAGTCATGGGCTGGGGGACAGAGATGAGGAGAGTGTTAGAGCTGAGGATAGGAGAAAGGAGAGAGGCATATGGGGGAAGAGAGGTGGAGAGAGGAGAGAGGCATACGCGGAAGAGAGATGGAGAGAGGCATACGGGGAAGAGAGATGGAGAGAGACATACGGGGGAAGAGATATGAAGAGAGGAGAGAGGAGAGAGGAGAGAGATGAGGAGAGGAGAGAGGAGAGAGGAGAGAGGAGAGAGATGAGGAGAGAGGCATACGGGGAAGAGAGATGGAGAGAGGCATACGGGGGAAGAGATATGAAGAGAGGAGAGATGAGATGAGGAGAGGAGAGTAGGTGTATTTATTCCTCATATCAGAGTACTGAGTAAAGGGTCTGAATAATTATGTAAATATAATATTTATATATTTTTGTATACATTTTGCTTCATCATTATGTGGTATTGTGTTTTTTATATGATTTACTGCTTGCATCAGTTACCTGATGTGGAATAGAGTTCCATGTAGTCATGGCTCTATGTAGTACTGTGCGTCTTCCATAGTCTGTTCTGGACTTGTGAAGAGACCTCTCGTGGCATGTCTTGTGGGGTATGCATGAATTTCCAAGCTGTTTGTTAGTAGTTTAAACAGACAGCTCGGTGCATTCAGCATGTCAACACTTCTTACAAAAACAAGAGGTGATGAAGTCAATCTCTCCTCCACTTTCAGCCATGAGAGATTGACTTCCAGGGCCAGCCGTGCTGCCCTGTTCTGAACCAAATGTAATTTTCCAAGTCCCTTTTTGTGGCACCTGACCACACAACTGAACAGTAGTCCAGGTGAGACAGAACTGTCTAGGCCCCTTACATGTCGTGCCTAAATTTGCTAATCTGGCCAATGAAAAAATCATTAGTTGGTAATATCAGTGGGTTTTGTGATGAATGAGCCATCTGATTCAATGAATGAAGGAGCTGAGTTTGCCTTTTTGCCCAACATTTCATTGAAGGTGTTCCAAAGCTTTTTACTATCGTTCTTTATGTCATTTATGTTTGTTTCATAGTATAGTTGTCACGGTTGTCGTCTGGAATGGAGGACCAAAACGCAGCAGGAATGCGGATGCTCATCTTGTATATTTATTTAAATAACAAGAACACCAAAAAACAAGAAAACGAAACGTCATTTATGTTTGTTTCACTTCTTCTTTTCATTCAGTTTAGTCACATTATTTCTCAGTTTGCAGCCATTCCTTTTGCCTCTTCCCTCTCAACTATACCATTTTTCAATTCCTCATCAATCCAAAGGGATGTAAAAATGTTACAGTAATTTTCTTAATGGGTGCATGCTTTTAAAGTAAGTGGAATAAGCAATTTCACAAATGTGTCAAGTGCAGCGTCTGGTTGCTCCTCATTACGCACCACAGACCAGTAAATATTCTTTACATCATCCAACATAGGATTCACTACAAAACTTATTGTATGACCTCTTATACACTATATTAGGCCCAGCCTTTGGAACTTTGGTTTTCCTAGATATGGCTACTATATTGTGATCACTACATCCGATGGATTTGGATACTGCTTTAAAGCAAATTTCAGCAGCATTAGTAAAGATTTTAATTTAATTTATTTTATTTCGCCTTTATTTAACCAGGTAGGCCAGTTGAGAACAAATTCTCATTTACAACTGCGACCTGGCCAAGATAAAGTAAAGCAGTACGACAAAAACAACAACACAGAGTTACACGTAAACAAACGTACAGTCAATAACACAATAGAAAAATCTATGTACAGTGTGTGCAAATGTAGAAGAGTAGGGAGGTGAGGTAAGGCAATAAATAGCCAATGAGGTGAAATAATTACAATTACAATTTAGCATTAACACTGGAGTGATAGATGTGCAGATGATGATGTGCAAGTAGACATACTGAGGTGCAAAAGATCAAGAGGGTAAATAATAAAATGGGGATGAGGTAGTTGGGTGTGCTATTTACAGATTGGCTGTGTACAGGTACAGTGATCGGTAAGCTGCTCTGACAGCTGATGCTTAAAGTTAGAGAGTGATATATAAGACTCCAGCTTCAGAGATTTTTGCAATTCGTTCCAGTCATTGACAGCAGAGAACTGGAAAGAAAGGTGGCCAAAGGAAGTGTTGGCTTTGGGGATGACCAGTGAAATATACCTGCTGGAGCGCATGCTACAGGTGGGTGTTGCTATGGTGACCAGTGAGCTGAGATAGGGCGGGATTTTACCTAGCAAAGGCTTATAGATGACCTGGAACTGGTGGGTTTGGTGACGAATATGTAGTGAGGGCCAGCCAACGAGAGCATACAGGTCGCAGTGGTGGGTAGTATATGGGGCTTTGGTTAACAAACGAATGGCACTGTGATAGACTGCATCCAATTTGTTGAGTAGGGTGTTGGAGGCTATTTTGTAAACTTACATCGCCGAAGTTGAGGATCGGTAGTCAGTTTTACGAGGGTATGTTTGGCAGCATGATGAGTGAAGGATGCTTTGTTGTGAAATAGGAAGCCAATTCTAGATTTAACTTTGGATTGGAGATGTTTAATGTGAGGCTGGAAGGAGAGTTTACAGTCTAGCCAGACACCCAGGTATTTGTAGTTGTCCACATATTCTAAGTCAGAACCGTCCAGAGTAGTGATGCTGGACGGGCGGGAGGGCACGGGTAGCGATCGGTTGAAGAGCATTTAGTTTTACTAGCATTTAAGAGCAGTTGGAGGCCACGGAAGGAGAGTTGTATGGCGTTGAAGCTCATTTGGAGGTTAGTTAACACAGTGTCCAAAAAAGGGCCAGATGTATACAGAATGGTGTCATCTGCATAGAGGTGGATCAGAGAATCACCAGCTACAAATGCGACATCACTGATATATACAGAGAAAAGAGTCAATCCGAGAATTGAACCCAGTGGTACCCCCATAGAGACTGCCAGAGGTCCGGACAACAGGCCCTCCGATTTGACACATTGAACTCTATCAGAGAAGTAGTTGGTGAACCAGGCAAGGCAGTAATTTGAGAAGCCAAGGCTGTTGAGTCTGCCGATAAGAATGCGGTGATTGACAGAGTCGAAAGCCTTGGCCAGGTCAATGAAGACGGCTGCACAGTACTGTCTTTTATCGATGGCGGTTATGATATCGTTTAGGACCTTGAGCGTGGCTGAGGTGCACCCATGACCAGCTCTGAAACCCGATTGCATAGTGGAGAAGGTACGATGGGATTCGAAATGGTCGGTGATCTGAACCTGTTGGGGCTAGGGGGCAGTATTTTCACGGCCGGATAAAAAACATACCCGATTTAAACTGGTTACTGCTCTTGCCCAGAAATGAGAATATGCATATTATTATTAGATTTGGATAGAAAACACTCTAACGTTTCTAAAACTGTTTGAATGGTGTCTGTGAGTATAACAGAACTCATATGGCAGTCAAAACCCTGAGACAAATCCTAACAGGAAGTGGAAATCTGATTTGTGGAATCACCTTCAACACTTTGCCTATGAAACACACTGTGAGTTAGGATTCATTTAGCACCTCCTAAGGATTCCACTAGATGTCAACAGTCTTTACAAAGTGGTTTGAGTCTTCTCCTGTAAAAACTGACCGAACGAGAGGCCTGGAAAGTTTGTCATAGGGGGAGGGCCATTACTACTATGATGCGCGTGCATGTGGGTACTCTTTCGTTCCGAAACGTTTTGTAAGACAATGCAATCGTCCTCCTTGAATATTATTGAAGTTCTGATTGAAAAAGGCCCTAAAGATTTATGCTATACAACGTTTGACATGTTTGAACGAACATAAATAAAAAAAAATTGTACTTTCGTGGCAACATATTCCGCTCGCTTCATACATTTTGAGTAGCCTTCGGAACGCGCTAACAAGAAGGAGCTATTTAGACATAAATTATGAACTTCTTCGAACAAAACAACATTTGTTGTGGACCTGGGATCCCAGGAAGTGCCTTCTGATGAACATAATCAAAGGTAAGGGAATTTTTACAATAGTATATTTGATTTTAGATGACTCTAAGATGGCGCTAGTCTGTATCGCCTAGCCTATTTTTCTGAGCATAGTACCTCGTTTATTGCAATGTGTGATTTCCCAGTAAAGTTATTTTGAAATCTGGCAATGCGGTTGCATTCACGAGATGTTAATCTATAATTCTTTGAATGACAATATTATATTTTACCAATGTTTTCGAATAGTAATTTTGTAAATTGTAGCGCTTATTCACCGGCAGTTTTGGAGGTTAAATATTTTCTGAACATCACCGCCATTGTAAAATGCTGTTTTTGGATATAAATATGAACTTGATAGAACAAAACATGCATGTATTGTCTAACATAATGTCCTAGGAGTGTCATCTGATGAAGATTGTCAAAGGTTAGTGCATAATTTTAGCTGGGTTTCTGCTTTTGGTGACGCCTGTCTTTGCATTGAAAATAGCTGTGTGTAATGTTTTGTCAATGTACTGTCCTAACATAATCTAACTTTATGCTTTCGCCGTAAAGCCTTTTTGAAATCGGACAACGTGGTTAGATTAAGGAGATGTTTATCTTTCAAAGGGTGTAAAATAGTTAATTGTTTGAGAAATTTAAATTATTAGATTTTTGCTGTTTTGAATTTCGCGCCATGTATCTTGTCAAGCAATCCCGTTACCAGGATCCGAACAGGAAGGGGTGGCCCCAACAGGTTAACTTGGCTTTCGAAGATTATAGAAAGGCAGGGTAGGATGGATATAGGTCTACAACAGTTTGGGTCTAGAGTGTCTCCCCCTTTGAAGAGGGGGATGACCACGGCAACTTTCCAATCTATGGGGATCTCAGACGATACGAAAGAGAGGTTGAACAGGCTAGTGATAGGGGTTACAACAATTTCGTCAGACAATTTTAGAAAGAGAGGGTCCAGATTGTTGGGGGCTTGGGCGAGTTGCTGCAGGGGGTGCTGAGATGTTGGTAGGGGTAGCATGGCCAGCCGTAGAAAAAGGCTTATTGAAATTATCGATTATCGTAGATTTATCGGTGATGACAGTGTTTCCTATCCTCAGTGCAGTGGGCAGCTGGGAGGAGGTGCTCTTATTCTCCTTGGACTTTACAGTGTCCCAGAACTTTTTGGAATTAGTGCTACAGGATGCAAATTTCTGTTTGAAAAAGCTAGCCTTTGCTTTCCTAACTGACTGAGTATATTGGTTCCTAACTTCCCTGAAAAGTTGCATATCGCGGGGGCTATTCGATGCTAGTGCAGAACACCACAGGATGTTTTTGTGCTGGTCAAAGGCAGTCACGTCTGGGGTGATTCAAGGGCTATATCTGTTCTTAGTTCTACATTTTTTGAATGGCGCATGCTTATTTAACCTGTTGGGTCTAGGGGGCAGCATTTGCACGTCTGGATAAAAAAAATGTACCCGATTTAATCTGGTTACTAATCCTACCCAGTAACTAGAATATGCATATACTTATTATATATGGATAGAAAACACTCTAAAGTTTCCAAAACTGTTTGAATGGTGTCTGTGAGTATAACAGAACTCATTTGGCAGGCAAAACCCTGAGACATTTTCTGACAGGAAGTGGATACCTGATGTGTTGTATTGACTTTAAACCTATCCCATTGAAAAACACAGGGGTTTAGGAATATTTTGGCACTTCCTATTGCTTCCACTAGATGTCACCAGCCTTTACAAAGTGTTTTGAGTCTTCTGGAGGGAGATCTGACCGAACAAGAGCCATGGAACGATGATGTCCCATTAGTCACCTGGCGCGCGAGTTCATGTTGGGTACCCTCGTTCCAATACGTTATAAAAGAGTATGCATTCGTCCACCTTGAATATTATTCATGTTCTGGTTAAAAAAGGCCCTAATGATTTATGCTATACAACGTTTGACATGTTTGAACGAACGGAAATATATTTTTTCCCCTCGTTCATGACGAGAAGTCCGGCTGGCTTACATCATGTGCTAACGAGACGGAGATTTTTGGACATAAATGATGAGCTTTTTTGAACAAAACTACATTCGTTATGGACCTGTGATACCTGGAAGTGACATCTGATGAAGAGAATCAAAGGTAATGGATTATTTACATAGTATTTTCGATTTTAGATCTCCCCAACATGACGTCTAGTCTGTATCGCAACGCGTATTTTTCTGGGCGCAGTGCTCAGATTATTGCAAAGTGTGATTTCCCAGTAAGGTTATTTTTAAATCTGGCAAGTTGATTGCGTTCAAGAGATGTAAATCTATAATTCTTTAAATGACAATATAATATTTTACCAATGTTTTCTAATTTTAATTATTTAATTTGTTACGCTGACTTGACTGCCGGTTATTGGAGGGAAACGATTTCCTCAACATCAATGCCATAGTAAAACGCTGTTTTTGGATATAAATATGAACTTGATAGAACTAAAAATGCATGCATTGTCTAACATAATGTCCTAGGAGTGTCATCTGATGGAGATTGTAAAAGGTTAGTGCATCATTTTAGCTGGTTTTATGGTTTTGGTGACCCTGTCTTTGACTTGACAAAACATTACACACAACTCTTGTAAATGTACTGTCCTAACATACTCTAAATTTATGCTTTCGCCGTAAAACCTTTTTGAAAATCGTAAAACGTGGTTAGATTAAGGAGATGTTTATCTTTCAAATGGTGTAAAATAGTTGTATTTTTGAAAAATTGGAATTTTGACATTTATTTGGATTCAAATTTGCCGCTCTTGAAATGCACCTGCTGTTGATGGAGTGCACCACGGGTGGCACGCTAGCGTCCCACCTAGCCCCAAGAGGTTAACCTGTTAGGGCTAGGGGGCAGCATTGACACGGCTGGATAAAAAACATACCCGATTTAATCTGGTTACCACTCCTACTCAGTAACTAGAATATGCATATACTTATTACATATGGATAGAAAACACCCTAAATTTTCTAAAACTGTTTGAATGGTGTCTGTGAGTATAACAGAACTCAAATGGCAGGTCAAAACCTGAGAGATTCCTTTACAGGAAGTGGCCTGTCTGACCATTTCTGGAACTTCTTTGCCATCTCTATCATTTACTAAGGATCTCTGCTCTAACGTGACACTTCCCACGTCGTCCATAGGCTCTCAGAGCCCGGGAAAAAAGAGAATGTCGTCATTCCAGCCCCAGGCTGAAACACATTATCGCCTTTCTCAAGTGGCCCATCAAGAGACACTAGCTTATGCGCGTGACCCCGACCGCCCCCGCCTTTGGGATTTTTTCCTCTGTTTGCCGAAAAGGAGATTCCCTGTCGGAATATTATCGCTTTTCTACGAGAAAAATGACGTAAAAATTGATTTTAAACAGCGGTTGACATGCTTCGACGTACGGCAATGGAATACTTTGAATTTTATTGTCAGGAATTGCGCCAAGCGCGCGACACTTCTTTACTATTTCGGATAGTGTCTGGAACGCACGAACAAAACGCCGCTATTCGGATATAACGATGGATTATTTTGGACCAAACCAACATTTGTTATTGAAGTAGACGTCCTGGGTGTGCATTCTGACGAAGACAACAAAAGGTAATGACATTTTTATAATAGTAAATATGATTATGGTGAGTGCTAAACTTGCCGGGTGTCTAAATAGCGAGCCCGTGATGCCTGGGCTATGTACTTCGAATATTGCAAAATGTGCTTTCACCAAAAAGCTATTTTAAAATCGGACATATCGAGTGCATAGAGGAGGTCTGTATCTATAATTCTTAAAATAATTGTTATGCTTTTTGTGAACGTTTATCGTGAGTAATTTAGTAAAATGTTAGCGAATTCCCCGTAAGTTTGCGGGGGGTATGCTAGTTCTGAACGTCACATGCTAATGTAAAAAGCTGGTTTTTGATATAAATATGAACTTGATTGAACAAAACATGCATGTATTGTATAACATAATGTCCTAGGGTTGTCATCTGATGAAGATCATCAAAGGTGAGTGCTGCATTTAGCTGTCTTCTGGGTTTTGGTGACATTATATGCTGGCTTGAAAAATGGGTGTCTGATTATTTCTGGCTTGGTACTCTGCTGACATAATCTAATGTTTTGCTTTCGTTGTAAAGCCTTTTTGAAATCGGACAGTGTGGTTAGATTAACGAGAGTCTTATCTTTAAATGGCTGTAAAATAGTCATATGTTTGAGAAATTTAAGTAATAGGATTTTGAAGATTTTGAAAATCGCGCCACAGGCTGGCAGTGGCTGTTACGTAGGTGGGACGAATTCGTCCCGCCGGTCCCATAGAGGTTAAGATGGTGAGGGAAGCACTTTTGAAGAGCAACCAAAGCATCCTCTACTGACGGGATGAGGTCAATATCCTTCCAGGATACCAGGGCCAGGTCAATTAGAAAGGCCTGCTCGCTGAAGTGTTTTAGGGAGCGTTTGACAGTGATGAGGGGTGGTGAGGGGTGGTCGTTTGACCGCGGACCCATTATGCACGCAGGCAATGAGGCAGTGATCACTGAGATCCTGGTTGAAGACAGCAGAGGTGTATTTAGAGGGCAGGTTGGTCAGGATGATATCTAAGAGGGTCTACATGGTTACAGATTTAGGGTTGTACCTGGTAGGTTCCTTGATAATTTGTGTAAGATTGAGGGCATCTAGCTTAGATTGTAGGAAGGCCGGGATGTTAATGTCCCAGTTTAGGTCACCTGCAAGCGGCAACGGTGAGAGACTTGTTTCTATTTCTGGAAAGGTGGATTTTTAAAAGTGGAAGCTCGAATTGTTTGGGCACAGACATGGATAGTAAGGCAGAACTCTGCAGGCTATCTCTGCTGTAGATTGCAACTCCACCCCCTTTGGCAGTTCTATCTTGTCGGAAAATGTTGTAGTTAGGGATGGAAATGTCAGGATTTTTGGTAGCCTTCCTAAGCCAGGATTCAGACATGGCTAAGACATCTGGGTTGGCGGAGTGTGCTAAACCAGTGAATAAAACAAACTTAGGGATGAGGCTTCTAATGTTAACATGCACGAAACCAAGGCTTTTACAGTTACAGAAGTCAACAAATGACAGCGCCTGGGGAATGGGAGTGATGCTGGGGGCTGCAGGGCCTGGGTTAACCTCTACAACACCAGAGGAACAGAGGAGGAGCAAGATAAGGGTAAGGTTAAAGGCTATAAGAACTTGTCGTCTAGTGTGTTCGGAACTAAGAGTAAAAGGAGCAGGTTTCTGGGCGCGGAAGAATAGATTCTAAGCATAATGTACAGACAAGGGAATGTTAGGACGTGAGTACAGTGGAGATAAACCTAGGTATTGAGTGAGGTATTGAGTGACGATGAGAGAGGTTTTGTCTTTAGAGGCACCATTTAAGCCAGGTGAGGTCCCCGCATATGTGTGGGGGTGGAACAAAAGGGCTAGCTAAGGCATATTGAGCAGGGCTGGAGGCTCTACAGTGAAATAAGACAATAATCAATAACCAAAACAGCAATAGACATGGCATATTGACATTAGGGAGAGGCACGTGTAGCCGAGTGATCATAGAGTCTAGTGAGTAGCTTGGTGAGCTGGAGACACGGCGATTCAGACAGCTAGCAGGCCGGGGCTAGCAGGCTAGCAGAAGGGCCTTAGAGGGACGTTGCAGCGGAAGAACCTGTTGAAACCCCCCTCGGACGGTAACGTCGGCAGACCAGTCGTGATGGATTGGCGGGGCTCCGCGTCGGCAGTAAAAGGTCCAGGCCAATTGGAATAAGAGGTTAATTCCCTCGTAGCCCAGGAATAAGATCGTAGCCCAGGAATAAGAGGTATCGTAGCCCAGGAATTGGCTGGTGGATCTCTTCAGGCTAGCCGGGAGATGGGCATAGCTCGAGGCTAGCTCCAGGTGCTTGCTTCGGGACAGAGACGTTAGCCAGGAGTAGCCACTCGAATAGCAGCTAGCTAGCTGCGATGATCCGGAGTAAAGGTTCAGAGCTTGCGGTAGGAATCCGGAGATGTGGTAGAGAAAAAGCAGTCCGATATGCTCTGGGTTGATATCGCGCTGTGCAGGCTGGCAGGAGTTGGCAGGAGTTGACCAGGCTGAGGCTGGCTGATGTCCGAGTTAATGGTGATGACCACTAGCATGTGGCTAACTGACTACTAGCAAGTAGCTGGTTAACTGGCTAGCTTCTGAAGGGTGTTCCGGTTCTAAAGTGTAAAAATAGCAGATCCGTACCACATTGGGTGAGGCGGGTTGCAGGAGAGTATGTTCAGTCCGTAGATGGAAATTGAGATTCAAAATATATACGAAGAAAACAATATATACACGGGACAAGACAAGACAAAACAGACTGCTACGCCATCTTGGATAATAAGGAAGATGTGATCAATACATGTTGATGATTTCATTCCTGTACTATTTGTAACTACCCTGGTAGGTTGACTGATAACCTGCAGGCTCTGGCGACAGTTTGAAGCTTTTTCTTGAGTGGGCAGCTTGATAAAAGCCAGTCAATATTGGTCATCAGTTCTCAGTCTATGTTTCTCTGGTATATGTGCATGTTGCTGTATGTGTCTGTTGACCAATCCCAATCCTCTGTGTGATTAATAAAGTTTATTACAAGTCTTACCGGGACAGAGGGTGTGCAGGGTGTCATGGCCGCTCCACAAGGCACTGGTCAGGTGACTCTGGGAGGACCCAGAGAACAACAGGAAGTACTCCTCACCCTCCTCATCCTGAGTCTGCTCTCCGTCACATAGCTGTACTGTTATCACAACCTTACCCTGCAGAGAAGGAGAGGAGGGGTTTAAGGTTATCTTGTGTAACTGCATAAAAGTGCAGAAATGCCAATGAGATTTTACAGTTGGTCTTTGTTAGTTTTCCACAAAACGGTGAGAGCTGTTTAGGTGACAGAAAATGTCCTCCTGACTGTTGTGATTAGATTTTTCATTTTATTAGGATATTTTTTTTAGTTAGAAAAACAACAAAAGCAATGTAAAAGCACAAAAACACAAAGATTTATTACCTATTATATTATATACATATTACGAGTTAAATCCATCAGCCCACCTCCTCCCCAAACTTAACATGTGTAAATATCCTATTACCTATTATATTATATACATATTACGAGTTAAATCCCCCCTCCACCCACATATGAATTTAAACACAATGTAACATGAAAGATCCTATTACCTATTATATTATATACATATTACGAGTTAAATCCATCAGCCCACCTCCTCCCCCCTCCACCCACATATGAATTTAAACACAATGTAACATAAACTCAGCAAAAAAAAGAAATGTCCTCTCACTGTCAACTGCGTGTATTTCAGCAAACTTAACATGTGTAAATATTTCTATGAACATAACAAGATTCAACAACTGAGACATAAACTGAACAAGTTCCACAGACATGTGACTAACAGAAATGGAATAATGTGTCCCTGAACAAAGGGGGGGGGGGGGGGTCAAAATTAAAAGTAACAGTCAGTATCTGGTGTGGCCACCAGCTGCATTAAGTACTGCAGTGCATCTCCTCGTCATGGACTGCACCAGATTCAGAAACAGAAATGGAATAACGTGTCCCTGAACAGTCTGGACAGTCTGATTGAGGGATTGTGTGTTCCTGGTGTAACTCGGGCAGTTGTTGTTGCCGTCGATTACCTGTCCCGCAGGTGTAATGTTCAGATGTACCGATCCTGTGCAGGTGTTGTGCCACTGCGAGGACGATCATCTTGGGCAACTTTCTTTTGGTGTTTTTCAGAATCAGTAGAAAGGCCTCTATAGTGTCCTAACTTTTCATAACTGTGACCTTAATTGCCTACCGTCTGTTAGCTGTTAGTGTCTTAAACAATCGACTACTTGGGAGAGGAGCTCCAGGCTGGAGGTCAATGGGGCAGTCGTATGGCCGATGAGGCGGCAGCAAAAAAAGAAACGTCCCTTTTTCAGGACCCTGTCTTTCAAAGATAATTCGTAAAAATCCAAATAACTTTACAGATCTTCATTATAAAGGGTTTAACCTCAGTAGGGTAGGGGGCAGTATTTTCACCTCCGGATGAAAAGCGTGCCCAAAGTAAACTGCCTGCTACTCAGGCCCAGAAAATAGGATATGGATAGAAAACACTCTGAAGTTTCCAAAACTGTTAAAATAATGTCTGTGAGTATAACAGAGCTGATATGGCAGGCGAAAACCTGAGAAAAACCCATCCAGGAAGTGGGATATTTTATGTTTGTAGTTTTCTATTGAATGCCATTACAGTATCCATTGACTTAGGACTCAAATTGCACTTCCTATGGCTTCCACTAGATGTCTAGAAAAAAGAAACGCACACCTTTAAAGGCGAGGTGCTGGCTAGCGGAGTAGAAAACTAGAAAATAAGGGAAAGCCGCACACTCTAAGAGCTCAGATGCAAAAATGTAATAACCAACGTTTCGACAGCAAAGCTGTCTTCATCAGGGTATCATCACAAACACTGCGAGATGAGTCATTTATATAGTGTCAAGAAACACACAGGTGTTTGTAATCATGGCCAAGTGTGGCCTAATATCATTGGTTAACTCAAATATTTAAAAAAATGGCATACAAAGAACATACAAAAAGACAAACAAGATGTCCACTAGATGTCAACAGTCTTTAGAAATTGTTTCAGGTATTCTGAAAAATTAGGGAGTAAGACCACTTTGAGTGAGTGGACCCTGGGAAGTCGCCAGACCTGTTTCCTGCCCACGACCGAGAGCCTTTCTTGTTTTTCTTTTATATTGACGACGCTTTTGTCCGGTTGAAATATTATCAATTATTTAGGCTAAAAACAACCTGAGGATTGATTATAAACATCGTATGACATGTTTCTACAAACTTTACGGATACTATCTGGATTTTTCGTCTGCCTGTTGTGACTGCCTTTGAGCCATTGGATTACTGAACAAAACGCGGCAACAAAACTGAGGTTTTTGGATATAAAGAGGGACTTTATCGAACAAAAAGAACATGTATTGTGTAACTGGGAGTCTTGTGAGTGCAACCATACGAAGATTAAAAGGTAAGGCATTTTTTATATCGCTATTTCTGACTTTTGTGTTGCACCTGTCTGGTTGAAATATGATTTTCATGCTTTGTATGCGGGGTGCTGTCCTCAGATAATCGCATGGTTTGCTTTCGCCGTAAAGCCTTTTTGAAATCTGACACGGCGGCTGGATTAACAAGAAGTTAAACTTTATTTTGATGTATAACACATATTTTGAATTTAGTATTTTGGAATTTCGTGCTCTGCAATTTCACTGAATGTTGGCCAGGTGAGACGGTACCGTCCCAGGTACCCATAAGAAGTTAAACACTGTTTCCCTTGCTTGTTCAATGAACCATGAACAATTAATGAACATACACCTGTGGAACGGTCGTTAAACTCTCTCGTCCCGAGCAAGGCTATGGAGAGGTACATCCAGGATTCTCTGGCTGCAGGCTATCAAGCCATCTTCCTCCATGGTGGGTGCTGGGTTTTTCTTTGAGAAGAAGAAGGATGGGTCACTGAGGTCGTGCATAAACTTCCGTGGGCTAAATAATATCACAGTAAAGAACAAGTACCCCTTGCCACTCATCAGCTCTGCTTTTTACCCCCTCCATGGTGCCACGGTGTTTACCAAACTCGACCTCCGGAATGCCTACCATCTTGTCCGCATAAGAGACGGGAGACGAGTGGAAGACTGCGTTCAACACATCACTTGGTCACTTTGAGTATTTGATCATGCCTTTTGGTCTTACTAAATCCCCTGCTGTTTTCCAGAACCTATTCATTGACGTGCTGAGGGATGTGATTGGACACTTCGTTTTTGTCTATTGAGATGACATCATGATTTTTTCCAAAGACCCTGAGGCTCACCAGCAACACGTTCGCCAAGTTCTTCAACGGCTGTTGGAGAATAAGCTTTTTGTTAAAGCTGAAATACGTGAGTTCCATGCTGCCATAGTGTCCTTCCTGGGTTATATCATTGCACAGGGACAGTTACGTATGGACCCCGCCAAGGTCATGACAGTCACAGAGGCCTGCGCCCTCCAACCTGAAGCAGCTACAATGTTTCCTGGGGTTTGCACATTTTTACAGACGTTTCATCTGCAACTACAGCCGTCTGGCAGCACCTCTCACCACTCTCACCCTTCACCTCCACTCCATTCCACTGGACTCCTGAGGCAGAGGCAGCATTCCTGGAACTCAAGCGTTGCTTCACCTCCACCCCTTACACAGCCTGACCCAGAACTCCAGTTCATCGTGGAGGTGGACGTCTCTGACACCTGGGTAGGTGCTGTTCTGTCTCAACGTTCCCCCCTCTGATCAGAAGGCCCACCCATGTGCATTCTTTTCCCGTAAGCTCTCTCGGCAGAGAGGAATTTTGACATCGGAAACCGGGAACTCCTGGCGGTTAAGCTGGCTCTGGAGGAATGGCGTCATTGGCTGGAGGGCTCTGTAACCCCCTTCAGTCTGTGGACTAACCATAAAAACCTGTCCAGACCGCCAAACATCTGAACTCCTGGCAAGCCAGGTGGGCCTTGTTCTTCGGTAGATTGAATTTTACACTCACTTATCGCCCCGGTTCGAAGAATACCAAGTCTGATGCCCTCTCTCGCCAGTTCACCACCAACAACACGGGTACCGAACCAGAAGCCATTATGCCATCCACCTGCATCGTTGCCGCCATCACCTGGGAGATCAAGTCCCGTATCCGCCAGGCTCACCCTGGTATGAACCGGACCCTCGCCTTCCTGCGTCAGTGCTTTTGGTGGCCCACTATGGAGAGAGATGTCCGGGAGTTTGTCTCAGCCTGTTCGGTTTGTGCGCGGAACAAAACTCAGCTCCAGAACTACACCCCGTTTCAAAAGGTATGACTCTCATCGAAGGACCTGCCATTGAAGGTGGCATTGAAGAAACTTTCCCCCCGATTTATTGGTCCCTTTGAAATTGACCGTGTCATTAACCCTTCCGCGGTGCTCCTGAAACTCCCAGACTCTCTCAGGATCCATCGTACCTTCCACGTATCCCTGATTAAACCTGTCTGCTCCAATCCCCTGTTTCCTCCTGCAGCAGCTCCTCCACCCCATCGTCTCATCGATGACCATTCTGCCTAAATCGTCCGGCGGCTTCTGGATGTGCGCCGTCGGGGTCGTGGCTTGCAGTACCTGGTGGACTGGGAGGGATACGGGCCTGAGGAGTGCTGCTGGGTGGCCCGCCGTCACATTATGGACCCCTCTCTCTTACGGAATTTCTATACCTCACACCCAGATGAGCCTGGACGGGCACCAAGTGGAGCCTGTAGAGGGGGGGGGGTACTGTCACATCTGCTCTTGCAACACCCTCTACTGCTCATCCTGTGTCTCCTTGACCTGCCGCCACTCCCCCAGTACTTTCTCCCTCTTCCTCTCCCTCTCTCTCTCTCTCTCTCTGTGTGTGTGATTGTGTGGCCGGAGACAAGTATGCTGGAGTCAGAGCAGATCCCCACCAGCTGCAACTCGTTCCATAATCAAGACCTCTACAAATAGTGAGCCCTGCCACTTCAGTGCTGCCAGATCGTAATCTCTGCTCAGTCAGTCTAAGTTTCTAGCCGTTTGTTACCATTAAATCCTGTTATCCTGTTGTGTCTGTCAAGAGCGTCTAAAGGAGTAGACCAAGGAGCAGCGTGCTTAGAGTTCCACATGTTTAATAAATATGAAACTCACCAAAACAATACAGAAGAAAACGAAACGTGACGTTCTGGGCAGCTCACAGGCAGCTACACAAACACAAGAATATACTGCAGCAGCCCCAGAACCTATTCACACTACTAATATACTGCAGCCACCCCAGACCCTATTCACACTACTACTAATATACTGCAGTCACCCCAGAACCTATTCACACTACTAATATACTGCAGCCACCCCAGACTCTATTCACACTACTAATATACTGCAGCCACCCAAGACCCTATTCACACTACTAATATACTGCAGCAGCCCCAGATCCTATTCACACTACTAATATACTGCAGCCACCCCAGACCCTATTCACACTACTACTAATATACTGCAGCCGCCCCAGACCCTATCCACACTACTAAAATACTGCAGCCACCCCAGACCCTATTCACACTACTACTAATATACTGCAGCCGCCCCAGACCCTATTCACACTACTACTAATATACTGCAGCCACCCCAGACTCTATTCACACTACTAATATACTGCAGCCACCCCAGACCCTATTCACACTACTAATATACTGCAGCAGCCCCAGATCCTATTCACACTACTAATATACTGCAGCCACCCAAATACCCTATTCACACTAATACTAATATACTGCAGCCGCCCCAGACCCTATTCACACTACTAATATACTGCAGCCACCCCAGACCCTATCCACACTACTAATATACTGCAGCCACCCCAGACCCTATTCACACTACTACTAATATACTGCAGCCACCCCAGACCCTATTCACACTACTAATATACTGCAGCCACCCCAGACCCTATTCACACACTACTAATATACTGCAGCCACCCCAGACCCTATTCAAACTACTACTAATATACTGCAGCCACCCCAGACCCTATTCACACTACTAATGTACTGCAGCCACCCCGGACCCTATTCACACTACTACTAATATACTGCAGCCACCCCAGACCCTATTCACACTACTACTAATATACTGCAGCCGCCCCAGACCCTATTCACACTACTAAAATACTGCAGCCACCCCAGACCCTATTCACACTACTAATATACTGCAGCCACCCCAGACCCTATTCACACTACTACTAATATACTGCAGCCACCCCAGACCCTATTCACACACTACTAATATACTGCAGCCACCCCAGACCCTATTCACACACTACTAATATACTGCAGCCACCCCAGACCCTATTCACACTACTAATATACTGCAGCCACCCCAGACCCTATTCACACTACTAATATACTGCAGCCACCCCAGACCCTATTCACACTACTAATATACTGCAGCCACCCCAGACCCTATTCACACACTACTAATATACTGCAGCCGCCCCAGACCCTATTCACACACTACTAATATACTGCAGCCACCCCAGACCCCATTCACACTACTACTAATATACTGCAGCCACCCCAGACCCTATTCACACTACTAATATACTGCAGCCACCCCAGACCCTATTCACACTACTAATATACTGCAGCCACCCCAGACCCTATTCACACTACTACTAATATACTGCAGCCACCCCATACCCTATTCACACTACTAATATACTGCAGCCACCCCAGACCCTATCCACACTACTACTAATATACTGCAGCAGCCCCAGACCCTATTCACACTACTAATATACTGCAGCCGCCCCAGACCCTATTCACACTACTACTAATATACTGCAGCCACCCCAGAACCTATTCACACTACTAATATACTGCAGCTACCCCAGACCCTATTCACACTACTAATATACTGCAGCCGCCCCAGACTCTATTCACACTACTACTAATATACTGCAGCCACCCCAGACCCTATTCACACTACTAATATACTGCAGCCGCCCCAGACTCTATTCACACTACTACTAATATACTGCAGCCACCCCAGACCCTATTCACACTACTACTAATATACTGCAGCCGCCCCAGACCCTATTCACACTACTACTAATATACTGCAGCCACCCCAGACCCTATTCAGACACTACTAATATACTGCAGCCACCCCAGACCCTGTTCACACTACTAATATACTGCAGCCACCCCAGACCCTATTCACACTACTACTAATATACTGCAGCCACCCCAGACCCTATTCACACTACTACTAATATACTGCAGCCGCCCCAGAACCTATTCACACTACTAATATACTGCAGCCACCCCAGACTCTATTCACACTACTAATATACTGCAGCCACCCCAGACCCTATTCACACTACTACTAATATACTGCAGCAGCCCCAGATCCTATTCACACTACTACTAATATACTGCAGCCGCCCCAGACCCTATTCACACTACTAATATACTGCAGCCGCCCCAGACCCTATTCACACTACTACTAATATACTGCAGCCACCCCAGACCCTATCCACACTACTAATATAATGCAGCCGCCCCAGACCCTATTCACACTACTAATATACTGCAGCCGCCCCAGACCCTATTCACACTACTAATATACTGCAGCCACCCCAGACCCTATTCACACTACTAATATACTGCAGCCACCCCAGACCCTATTCACACTACTAATATACTGCAGCCGCCCCAGACCCTATTCACACTACTAATATACTGCAGCCACCCCAGACCCTATTCACACTACTACTAATATACTGCAGCCACCCCAGACCCTATTCATACTACTACTAATATACTGCAGCCACCCCAGACCTTATTCACACTACTACTAATATACTGCAGCCGCCCCAGACCCTATTCACACTACTACTAATATACTGCAGCCACCCCAGAACCTATTCACACTACTAATATACTGCAGCTACCCCAGACCCTATTCACACTACTAATATACTGCAGCCGCCCCAGACTCTATTCACACTACTACTAATATACTGCAGCCACCCCAGACCCTATTCACACTACTAATATACTGCAGCCGCCCCAGACTCTATTCACACTACTACTAATATACTGCAGCCACCCCAGACCCTATTCAGACACTACTAATATACTGCAGCCACCCCAGACCCTGTTCACACTACTAATATACTGCAGCCACCCCAGACCCTGTTCACACTACTAATATACTGCAGCCGCCCCAGACTCTATTCACACTACTAATATACTGCAGCCACCCCAGACCCTGTTCACACTACTAATATACTGCAGCCACCCCAGACCCTATTCACACTACTAATATACTGCAGCCACCCCAGACCCTATTCACACTACTAATATACTGCAGCCACCCCAGACCCTATTCACACTACTAATATACTGCAGCCGCCCCAGACCCTATTCACACTACTACTAATATACTGCAGCCACCCCAGACCCTATTCACACTACTACTAATATACTGCAGCCACCCCAGACTCTATTCACACTACTAATATACTGCAGCCACCCCAGACCCTATTCACACTACTAATATACTGCAGCCGCCCCAGACCCTATTCACACTACTAATATACTGCAGCCACCCCAGACCCTATTCACACTACTACTAATATACTGCAGCCACCCCAGACCCTATTCACACTACTACTAATATACTGCAGCCACCCCAGACTCTATTCACACTACTAATATACTGCAGCCACCCCAGACCCTATTCACACTACTACTAATATACTGCAGCCGCCCCAGACCCTATTCACACTACTAATATACTGCAGCCGCCCCAGACCCTATTCACACTACTAATATACTGCAGCCACCCCAGACCCTATTCACACTACTAATATACTGCAGCCGCCCCAGACTCTATTCACACTACTACTAATATACTGCAGCCACCCCAGACCCTATTCACACTACTAATATACTGCAGCCGCCCCAGACCCTATTCACACTACTAATATACTGCAGCCACCCCAGACCCTATTCACACTACTAATATACTGCAGCCACCCCAGACCCTATTCACACTACTACTAATATACTGCAGCCACCCCAGACCCTATTCACACTACTAATATACTGCAGCCACCCCAGACCCTATTCACACTACTACTAATATACTGCAGCCGCCCCAGACCCTATTCACACTACTACTAATATACTGCAGCCACCCCAGACCCTATTCACACTACTACTAATATACTGCAGCCACCCCAGACCCTATTCACACTACTAATATACTGCAGCCACCCCAGACTCTATTCACACTACTACTAATATACTGCAGCCGCCCCAGACCCTATTCACACTACTAATATACTGCAGACACCCCAGACCCTATTCACACTACTACTAATATACTGCAGCCGCCCCAGACCCTATTCACACTACTACTAATATACTGCAGACACCCCAGACCCTATTCACACTACTAATATACTGCAGCCACCCCAGACCCTATTCACACTACTACTAATATACTGCAGCCACCCCAGACCCTATTCACACTACTAATATACTGCAGCCACCCCAGACCCTATTCACACACTACTAATATACTGCAGCCACCCCAGACCCTATTCACACTACTACTAATATACTGCAGCCGCCCCAGACCCTATTCACACTACTACTAATATACTGCAGCCACCCCAGACCCTATTCACACACTACTAATATACTGCAGCCGCCCCAGACCCTATTCACACTACTAATATACTGCAGCCACCCCAGACCCTATTCACACTACTAATATACTGCAGCCACCCCAGACCCTATTCACACTACTAATATACTGCAGCCACCCCAGACCCTATTCACACTACTAATATACTGCAGCCACCCCAGACCCTATTCACACTACTACTAATATACTGCAGCCGCCCCAGACCCTATTCACACTACTACTAATATACTGCAGCAGCCCCAGACCCTATTCACACTACTAATATACTGCAGCCACCCCAGACCCTATTCACACTACTACTAATATACTGCAGCCACCCCAGACCCTATTCACACTACTAATATACTGCAGCCACCCCAGACCCTATTCACACTACTAATATACTGCAGCCACCCCAGACCCTATTCACACTACTACTAATATACTGCAGCCGCCCCAGACCCTATTCACACTACTACTAATATACTGCAGCAGCCCCAGAACCTATTCACACTACTAATATACTGCAGCAGCCCCCGACCCTATTCACACTACTACTAATATACTGCAGCCGCCCCAGACCCTATTCACACTACTACTAATATACTGCAGCCACCCCAGACCCTATTCACACTACTACTAATATACTGCAGCCACCCCAGACCCTATTCACACTACTACTAATATACTGCAGCCACCCCAGAACCTATTCACACTACTACTAATATACTAGAGCCACCCCAGACCCTATTCACACTACTAATATACTGCAGCCACCCCAGACACTATTCACACTACTAATATACTGCAGCCGCCCCAGAACCTATTCACACTACTAATATACTGCAGCAGCCCCAGACCCTATTCACACCTTCATGGGATCAAGGACCAGTAGAAATACTTACATATATCGGAGCTTGATGTGGATTCAGTTTCATGACACTGGAAAGAATGAAATATAAAATCAGGAGAACATACTTAAAACAGTTGTTGTCATCCTACCTTAAGGAACACAGGTATCACCTGTCTACCTGGTATCACAGAGCCTAACGCCCCTGGTACACTGTCGTATTGGTCAGGTATAACACCGGATTTACCAATCAAAGTGGACTGTCTGTTTGCCTCCTCCTCCTGCAGTCTGAGCCGGCCAGGCTATTGGGAATACAGCCAAGTCTCTGCCTGTCCTAATTCGCTCCCTAGCCCTTCCCCCACCCCCTTGGCCCTATCCCTTCAACGTGGGGCGTCTCTAAGGTGTAACAGCATGAGCTTCACCAATACACAGCTTAGACCTATCTAGAGACTGTTAAGATCTGCAAACATTGAAGGGTAAGTGCTAAGGGGGGGAGAGGTAGGGAACGACTTGGGATCAGCAGGCAGCGGCCTACTCTCCTGCAGGACGAACAGCGTCCCGCTAAACAGACTGGAATATTCCTCCGGCCGAAGTCACAGCGGAGAGAAATAAAGGCCTGTTTGTGCTCTGAACTGAAGACAGACTGTTGGTTTGACGACTGAGTTATATCCTCTCAGCCAATCAGAGAGACAGACACGTTCCTTTTGTATGTCCCCTCGCCGCTGGTACAAGTCCTCTTGACCAGGCCCCAGTGGGACGGGGCTCAGCAGGGGAGTTATCACCTGACCCCAGTGGGACGGGGTTCAGCAGGGGAGTTATCACCTCACCCCAGTGGGACGGGGTTCAGCAGGGGAGTTATCACCTCACCCCAGTGGGACGGGGTTCAGCAGGGGAGTTATCACCTCACCCCAGTGGGACGGGGTTCAGCAGGGGAGTTATCACCTCACCCCAGTGGGACGGGGCTCAGCAGGGGAGTTATCACCCCACCCCAGTGAGACGGGGTTCAGCAGGGGAGTTATCACTCCACCCCAGTGAGACGGGGTTCAGCAGGGGAGTTATCACTCCACCCCAGTGAGACGGGGTTCAGCAGGGGAGTTATCACTCCACCCCAGTGGGACGGGGTTCAGCAGGGGAGTTATCACTCCACCCCAGTGGGACGGGGTTCAGCAGGGGAGTTATCACCTCACCCAACCCCAGTGGGGCGGGGTTCAGCAGGGGAGTTATCACTCCACCCCAGTGGGACGGGGTTCAGCAGGGGAGTTATCACCTCACCCCAGTGGGACGGGGTTCAGCAGGGGAGTTATCACTCCACCCCAGTGGGACGGGGTTCAGCAGGGGAGTTATCACTCCACCCAACCCCAGTCGGACGGGGTTCAGCAGGGGAGTTATCACTCCACCCCAGTGGGACGGGGTTCAGCGGGGGAGTTATCACTCCACCCCAGTGGGACGGGGTTCAGCAGGGGAGTTATCACTCCACCCAACCCCAGTGGGGCGGGGTTCAGCAGGGGAGTTATCACTCCACCCACCCCAGTGGGACGGGGTTCAGCAGGGGAGTTATCACTCCACCCCAGTGGGGCGGGGTTCAGCAGGGGAGTTATCACTCCACCCCCCCAGTGGGGCGGGGTTCAGCAGGGTAGTTATCACTCCAGTCAGACGCCATGCCGTCCTGTGTTCGGCGTGTCTGTTATCACGCCACGCATGCCCGTCGGCTGTGTTCGGCTGTGTCTGTTATCAGACGCATACCGTGGGCCGATGTTCGCGTGTGTCTGTCCTCGTCAGACGATACCGTCCTGTGTTCGGTGTGTCTGTTATCAGACGATACCGTCCTGTGTTCGGTGTGTCTGTTATCAGACGATGCCGTCCTGTGTTCGGTGTGTCTGTTATCAGACGATACCGTCCGATGTTCGGTGTGTCTGTTGTCAGACGATACCGTCCTGTGTTCGGTGTGTCTGTTATCAGACGTTACCGTCCGATGTTCAGGAGAGATTTAAAAAGCCTTCCCTGTGGCTCAGTTGTGTAGAGCATGGTGTTTGCAACGCCAGGGTTGTGGGTTGGATTCCCACGGGGGGCCAGTACGGAAAATAAAAAATTTAAAATAAAAAATGTATGAAATGTCTGAATTCACTACTGTAAGTCGCTCTGGATAAGAGCGACATTTCATACGTTTTCATACATTTCATACGTTTTCATACATTTCATACGTTTTCATACATTTCATACGTTTTCATACATTTCATACGTTTTCTTTTTTTTTTTTCCGTACTGGTTCCCCGTGGGAATCGAACCCACAACTGTAAGTCTCTCTGGATAAGAGCCTGGGTGAGAGCCTGGATAAGAGCCTGGATGAGAGCCTGGATAAGAGCCTGGATAAGAGCCTGGATGAGAGCCTGGGTAAGAGCCTCGATAAGAGCCTGGATAAGAGCCTGGATAAGAGCCTCGATAAGAGCCTGGATAAGAGCCTGGGTGAGAGCCTGGGTGAGAGCCTGGATAAGAGCCTGGATAAGAGCCTCGATAAGAGCCTCGATAAGAGCCTCGATAAGAGCCTGTAACATGTTTTCATCGTAAAGCGGAAGTGTAATTGTCTGGCTGTGCCCATAGCAATGTTAGAAAACGAGGTTAGATAAATCAATAGAGAAAGCTTACCCCCAACAAAGTATTCCAGAGAACAATGAACAGATATCCTTAAATATCTATCTCCACATTAGAAGCAGCAGGTGTGTTGATAACGAGGGTAATGTGTATTTCCTAGTGTTATAGACCACCTGTTTTAGTCAAGACTCTCTCTCCCCGTGGCTCATGGCTCATTACTGAGAGATAAATCTATCTTGGTTCTGCTAGCCGGCAGAGACGGTGGTGGTGGGGGGGGGGGGGGGATAAAAAGCGGATTAAAGCTGTGACATCACAGGCGGAGGGAGGAGCAGAGGAGAGAGGAGGAGCAAACTACAGGTCAGGTGTCTCTGTACATGCAGGGGAAACCCTGCTACAGAGCTGCTTCACTCTACAACTCATCCAGAACGCCGCAGCCCCGTCTGGTGTTCAACCTTCCCAAGTTCTCTCACGTCACCCCGCTCCTCCGCTCTCTCCACTGGCTTCCAGTTGAAGCTCGCATCAGCTACAAGACCATGGGTGCTTGCCTACGGAGCTGTGAGGAGCTGTGGGGTGCCCTGCTCTGGCACCCCAATGGTGGAACAAGCTCCCTCACGACGCCAGGACAGTGGAGTCAATCACCACCTTCCGGAGACACCTGAAACCCCACCTCTTTAAGGAATACCTGGGATAGGATAAAGTAATCCTTCTAACCCCCCCTTAAAAGATTTAGATGCACTATTGTAAAGTGGTTGTTCCACTGGATATCATAAGGTGAATGCACCAATTTGTAAGTCGCTCTGGATAAGAGTGTCTGCTAAATGACGTAAATGTAAATGTAAATGTAATCTAGCCTCCTTCACTGTCTATGTAACAACATGTTAGTGTTATGCTTTTGTACCTGTTTCCTCCAGCATCTTCACAAGGTCCTTTGCTGTTGTTCTGGGATTGATTTGCACTTTTCGCACCAAAGTACGTCCATCTCTAGGAGACAGAACGCGTCTCCTTCCTGAGCGGTATGACGGCTGCGTGGTCCCATGGTGTTTATACTAGCATACTATTGTTTGTACAGATGAACGTGGTACCTTCAGGCGTTTGGAAATTGCTCCCAAGGATGAACCAGACTTGTGGAGGTCTACAATTTTTTTACTGAGGTCCTGGCTGATTTCTTTTGATTTTCCCATGATGTCAAGCAAAGAGGCAGTGAGTTTGAAGGTAGGCCTTGAAATACATCCACAGGTACACCTCCAATTGACTCAAATTATGTCAATTAGCCCATCAGAAGCTTCTAAAGCCATGACAACATTTCCTGGAATTTTCCAAGCTGTTTAAAGGCACAGTCAACTTAGTGTATGTAAACTTCTGACCCACTGGAATTGTGATACAGTGAATTTATAAGTGAAATAATCTGTCTGTAAACAATAGTTGGAAAAATGACTTGCATCATGCACAAAGTAGATGTCCTAACCGACTTGCCAAAACTATAGTTTGCTAACAAGACATTTGTGGAGTGGATGAAAAAACAAGTTTTAATGACTCCAACCTAAGTGTATGTAAACTTCCGACTTCAACTGTAGTTTCGCAAGCCAATGGTAATTAGAGTTTTTATTTAACCTTTATTTAACTAGGCAAGTCGTTAAGAACAAATTCTTATTTACAATGATGGCCAACCAAAAGGCAAAAAGACCTTCTGCAGGGACGGGGGCTGGGATTTAAAAAAATAATTAAATAAATAAATAAATAACATAAATATAGGACAAAACAGACATCAGGACAAGAGAGACAACATGACACTACATAAAGAGAGACCGAAGACAACAACACAGCATGTAACGGGCGCATTGTGTTGGGTGCTCATCTTGAAGTTTAATGAAAAATTTGAACACTTTACAAAATGACAGCCGGTGAATACACTAAACAGAAAACAACTACCCACGAAAAAACAAAACAGGCTGCCTAAGTATGGTTCCCAATCAGAGACAACGATAGACAGCTGCCTCTGATTGGAAACCATACACGGCCAAAACATAGAAAAACAAAACATAGAATGCCCACCCACCATTCACACCCTGACCTAACTAAACAGAGGAAACACAGCTCTCCTAGGTCAGAGCTTGACAATAGCAAGGCAGCAACACATGACAACACAGCATGGTAGCAACACAACATGACAACACAGCATGGTAGCAACACAACATGGTAGCGGCACAAAACATGGTGCAAACATTATTGGACACAGACAACAGCACAAAGGGCAAGAAGGTAGAGACAATACATCACGCAAAGCAGCCACAACTGTCAATAAGAGTGTCCATGATTGAGTCTTTGAATGAAGCGATTGAGAAAAAAACTGTCCAGTTTGAGTGTTTGTTGCAGCTCGTTCCAGTCGCTAGCTGCAGCAAACTGAAAAGACGAGCGACCCAGGGATGTGTGTGCTTTGGGGACCTTTAACAGAATGTGACTGGCAGAACGGGTGTTGTATGTGGAGGATGAGGGCTGCAGTAGATATCTCAGATAGGGGGGAGTGAGGCCTAAGTCTAAGGATATTTGCTAGCTATCAGATACTCATAGACTTCCAGCAATTTAACTAGTGCTGAACTCAGCAAAAAAACAAACGTCCCTTTTTCAGGACCCTGTCTTTCAAAGATAATTCGTAAAAATCCAAATAAGTTCACAGATCTTTATTGTAAAGGGTTTAAACACTGTTTCCCATGCTTGTTCACCCAACACCTCTCATCACCCCTCTCAAATCAAATCAAATGTATTTATATAGCCCTTCGTACATCAGCTGATATCTCAAAGTGCTGTACAGAAACCCAGCCTAAAACCCCAAACAGCAAGCAATGCATGTGAAAGAAGCACGGTGGCTAGGAAAAACTCCCTAGGAAAAACTCCCTAGAAAGGCCAAAAACCTAGGAAGAAACCTAGAGAGGAACCAGGCTATGAGGGGTGGCCAGTCCTCTTCTGGCTGTGCCGGGTGGATATTATAACAGAACATGGTCAAGATGTTAAAATGTTCATAAATGACCAGCATGGTCAAATAATAATAATCATAGTAGTTGTCGAGGGTGCAACAAGCACGTCCGGTGAACAGGTCAGGGTTCCATAGCCGCAGGCAGAACAGTTGAAACTGGAGCAGCAGCACGGCCAGGTGGACTGGGGACAGCAAGGAGTCATCATACCAGGTAGTCCTGAGGCATGGTCCTAGGGCTCAGGTCTTCCGAGAGAAAGAAAGAAAGAGAGAAAGAGAGAATTAGAGAGAGCATATTTAAATTCACACAGGACACCGGATAAGACAAGAGAAATACTCCAGATGTAACAGACTGTAACGGCTGTCTGGAAGAGGGGACCAAGGTGCAGCAGAGGATGTGTTCATCATTAGAATTATAATTCAAAAAACAAGAGAACACTACAAAATGAACAAAAACGACAGCAAACAGTCCTGTTAGGAAAATACTCAGAACAGAAACAATTACCCACAAAACCCAAAGGAAAAACATGCTCCTTATGTGTGACTCCCAATCAGCAACAACGAGCTTCAGCTGTGCCTGATTGGGAGCCACACACACACGGCCCAAAACAAAGAAATACCAAAACATAGAAAAAGGAACATAGAACGCCCACTCAATGTAACACCCTGGCCTAACCAAAATAAAGAACAAAAAAAAACCTCTCTATGGCCAGGGCGTTACACAGACTGACCCTAGCCCCCCGACACATAAACTACTGCAGCATAAATACTGGAGGCTGAGACAGGAGGGATCAGGAGACACTGAGACACTCTCATCATTCCGAGAACACCATTTCATGTTTTTCATAGGCAGGTACTGGGAAACTGGGAAACCGGTCAGAATTAAAGGAATGATGGATGGCGCTAAATACAGGGAATTTCTTGAGGGCAACGTGTTTCGGTCTTCCAGAGATTTGAGAGTGGGACAGGTTCACCTTCCAGCAGGACAATGACCCTAAGCATACTGCTAAAGCAACACTCGAGTGGTTTAAGGGGAAACATTTAAAAGTCTTGGAATGGCCTAGTCAAAGCCCAGACCTCAATCCAATTGAGAATCTGTGGTATGACTTAAAGATTGCTGTACACCAGCGGAACCCATCCAACTTGAAGGTGCTGGAGCAGTTTTGCCTTGAAGAATGGGCAAACATCCCAGTGGCTAGATGTGCCAAGCTTATAGAGACATATCCCAACAGACTTGCAGCTGTAATTGCTGGAGGAGATTTTGCTCTCAAGTTTTCAGGTTTTTTTTTGTCTTAATTGTTCTTTATTTCACAATAAAAAATATTTTTCATCTTCAAAGTGGTTGTTGTGTAAATCAAATGATACAAACCCCCCATTATCCATTTTAATTCCAGGTTGTAAGGCAACAAAATAGGAAAAATACCAAGGGGGTGAATACTTTCGCAAGCCACTTTATGTCTACTGGAAATCACGGACTACAAAAACAAAAACAGCCACATCACACCGACGTCACGCTTCCAGGCAAACTAAACACCTTCTTTGCCCGCTTTGAGGATAATACAGTGCCACCGTCGCGGCTACCGAAGACCTTTTCCATGGCTGACGTGAGTTAAAACCTTTAAATATGTTAACCCTCACAAGGCTGCTGGCCCAGACGGTATCCCTAGCCGCATCCTCAGAGCATACGCAGACCAGCTGACCAGCTGGCTGGTGTGTTTACAGACATATTCAATCTCTCCCTATCCCAGTCTGTCATCCCCACATGCTTCAAGATGGCAACCATTGGTCCTGTACCCAAGAAGGCAAAGATAACTGATCTAAATGACTACCGCCTTCTGTCATCATGAAGTGCTTTGAGAGGTTAGTCAAGGATCATATCACCTCCACCCTAGACCCACTTCAGTTTGCATACCGCCCCAACAGGTCCACAGATGAAGCAATCGCCATCACACTGCACACTGCCCTATCCCATCTGGACAAAAATAATACCTATGTAAGAATGCTGTTGATTGACTATAGCTCAGTATTTAACACCATAGGACCCTCCAAGCTCATCATCAAGCTGGAGGCCCTGGGTCTCAACCCCGCCCTGTGCAATTGGGTTCTGGACTTTCTGACAGGCAGCCCCCAGGTGGTGAAGGTAGGAAACATCTCCATTTTGCTGACCCTCAACACTGGGGCCCCACAAGGGTGTGTTCTCAGCTCTTTGCTGTACTCCCTGTTCACCCATGACTGCGTGGCCATGCACACCTCCAGCTCAATCATGAAGTTCGCAGACGACAGTAGTGGACTTAATCACCACCAACAACGAGACGGCCTACAGGGAGGAGGTGAGGGCACTCGGAGTGTGGTGTCAGGAAAACAACCTCTCACTCAACGTCAACAAAACAAAGGAGACAGGAGGCTGAAGAAATTTGGCTTGTCACCCAAAACCCTGACTAACTTTTACAAATTCACAATTGAGAGCATCCTGTCGGGCTGTATCACAGCCTGGTACGGCAGCTGCACCGCCCATAACAGCAAGGCTCTCCAGAGGGTGGTGCGGTCTGCACAACGCATCGCCGGGGGCAAACTACCTGCCCTCCCTGACACCTACACCACCCAATGTAACAGGAAGGCCAAAAATATCATCAAGGACATCAACCACCCGAGCCACTGCCTGTTCACCCCGCTACCATCCAGAAGGCGAGGTTAGTACAGGTGCATCAAAGCTGGGACTGAGAGACTGAAAAACAGCTTCTATCTCAAGGCCATCAGACTGTTAAACAGAAATCACTCACTCAATGAGGCTGCTGCCTACACTGAGACCCAATGGGCTAGGGGGCAGTATTTACACCGCCGGATAAAAAACGTACCCGATTTAATCTGGTTACTACTCCTACCCAGTAACTAGAATATGCATATATATATACTTATTAGATATGGATAGAAAACACCCTAACGTTTCTAAAACTGTTTGAATGGTGTCTGTGAGTATAACAGAACTCAAATGGCAGGTCAAAACCTGAGAGATTCCTTTACAGGAAGTGGCCTGTCTGACCATTTATTGGCTTTCTTTGACATCTCTATCATTTACTAAGGATCTCTGCTCTAACGTGACACTTCCCACGGCTCCAATAGGCTCTCAGAGCCCGGGAAAAACCTGAATGTCGTCATTCCAGCCCCAGGCTGAAACACATTATCGCCTTTGTCAAGTGGCCGATCAGGGGACAGTGGGCTTAGGCGCGTGCACTGGTCGCCCCCGTCTTTCTTTTTTTTCCTCTGTTTACCTAATTGCAGATTCCCGGTCGGAATATTATCGCTTTTTTACGAGATAAATTGCATAAAAAATGATTTTAAACAGCGGTTGACATGCTTCGAAGTACGGTAATGGAATATTTAGAATTTTTTTGTCACGAAATGCGCCATGCTCGTAACCCTGATTTACCATTTCGGATAGTGTCTAGAACGCACGAACAAAACACCGCTTTTTGGATATAACGATGGATTATTTGGGACCAAACCAACATTTGTTATTGAAGTAGAAGTCCTGGGAGTGCATTCTGACGAAGAACAACAAAGGTAATCAAACTTTTGTAATAGTAAATCTGACTTTGGTCAGGGCTAAACTTGGTGGGTGTCTAAATAGCTAGCCCGTGATGGCTGGGCTATGTACTTAGAATATTGCAAAATGTGCTTTCACCAAAAAGCTATTTTAAAATCGGACACATCGAGTGCATAGAGGAGTTCTGTATCTATAATTCTTAAAATAATTGTTATGCTTTTTGTGAACGTTTATCCTGAGTAATTTAGTAAATTGTTAGTAAATTTCCCGGAAGTTTGCGGGGGGTATGCTAGTTCTGAACGTCACATGCTAATGTAAAAAGCTGTTTTTTGATATAAATATGAACTTGATTGAACAAAACATGCATGTATTGTATAACATAATGTCCTAGGGTTGTCATCTGATGAAGATCATCAAAGGTTAGTGCTGCATTTGGCTGTGGTTTGGGTTTATGTGACATTATATGCTAGCTTGAAAAATGGGTGTCTGATTATTTCTGGCTGGGTACTCTGCTGACATAATCTAATGTTTTGCTTTCGTTGTAAAGCCTTTTTGAAATCGGACAGTGTGGTTAGATTAACGAGAGTCTTGTCTTTAAATAGCTGTAAAATAGTCATATGTTTGAGAAATTGAAGTAATAGCATTTCTAAGGTATTTGAAAATCGCGCCACAGGATTCAACTGGCTGTTACGTAGGTGGGACGATTTGGTGCCCAGAGAGGTTAATAAATGGATCACTAGCCACTTTAAATAATGCCACTTTAATGATGTTTAATTATCATTACTCATATCACATGTGTATATACTGTATTTTATACCATCTATTGCACTTGCCTATGCCGCTGTCATATCGTTGTATTGGTTAATGTGACGACTGTTGCTCATCGAATGATTTAAGGTTTCTAATTGCGTGATTAAATGAATCAAGCAATTATTAACTCATTAACCTGGGCCATGTCACGTCCTGACCAGCAGAGGGCGTATTGCTTAGTCTTGGTCAGGATGTGGCAGGTGGTTTGTGTTTGTTAAATGTTGTGTTGGTGATTGGGACTTCCAATTGAAGGCAGGTGTGTATAGTTGCCTTTGATTGGAAGTCCTATATAGGTGTGTGTGTTTTTCTTTGGGGTTGTGGGGAATTGTTCTTGCACTGCGTTTGCATAGCCTGTAAGACTGTCCATGTTGTGAGTATTATTTATTGTTTTGTTTTCCGGTGGATGCTTTGCCTTTTACCATTAAAAGAAAATGAGTATCCACAATCCCGCTGCGCCTTGGTCCTTCTCTCTCACATACGACATATTCGCCGAAGAGTACGACATTTTCTGTGACAGGGCACCGTGGGAAATTTAGTTTTATTGAGTTTCTCTTTCCCAAATTAACTCAAAGTATATCAGAATATCGATTTTACAACAGTCGCTAATTAATCAATTTCCTCTACAGTCTCATTCTGAACGTCGCATAATCCGGGAATCTGCACGGACCCGGGTCCCACCAATGAGTTCGTACCACACCAATCTTAGTTGATTATTTATTTACTAGCAAGCTAAAATGATAATAAAAATACACATACACAAAACACAGTATAGCTATTGATTAGGACTTAGTATAACGGGCCAACACACTATGGCGCGTGTTACCCAAAATGGGGATTTAAAAGAGAGAGAAACAAAGGAAGTACACGAGAGAAATATACATTTGGGTTCATTTGTCAGCCATGCTTATTTAAACCTAGCCTTGCCCCGAACTGCCGCTCTTATGGGTCAGAATATAATGATGTAATTACGTGTTGAAGGTCTCAGGTGGGAAGCTCCGCGTGGGCCGTTTCGGCTTCTCGGATGGCACACTTCTCTGACGCAACTCTCTGGTTGTCCTCACGGTGTCAGTGTCCTTTTTGGCTTAGCGGTCTGATTCCTCGCCCTTGCTCCGGAAGGGGTCTTCTGAGGACAGACAGCTCTGTAGCTCAGAGCTCACAGCGTAGGGCTCGAACGGTGTAGATACCACGATTCAATGGAGAGTGGAGGCTGGGTGGTTCGGCTTGAATTCACCCGCTTAGACACAGCTACTCATCCGTAGCTTGGGTAGAAAAAAAGATTTCTTTGTCTTCAACCTTGTGTTGCGTTTTGGGGTTCGTTGACTTTTTAGACCTCGGCTGCATCTTGGGGTCAATTAGTCTCCTATGTTCATTCTTAACTCCCATGTCTTATACCCTCGGGTCAGAAGTGGGCGTATCCGCCTTTAGGGCAGTTCTCTGGGCGTACCAAGTTACGAGGCAAGGTCTAGATTTAACTAGTTATGAGGCAAGGTCTGGATTTAACTAGTTATGAGGCAAGGCCTAGATTTAACTAGTTATGAGGCAAGGTCTAGATTTAACTAGTTATGAGGCAAGGCCTGGATTTAACTAGTTATGAGGCAAGGTCTGGATTTAACTAGTTATGAGGCAAGGTCTAGATTTAACTAGTTACGAGGCAAGGTCTAGATTTAACTAGTTATGAGGCAAGGTCTAGATTTAACTAGTTATGAGGCAAGGTCTAGATTTAACTCAAATCCAATTTTAGACCAATAACTTCACATTTCATCTTTACCAAAACATTCTCTTTGATTTGGACATTTTCCACACAACGTACAATGTAGAAACATCAGGCATATACTGGGAAAACTCTTAAAGGTACAATGTTTTCATAATAACGTCATCTCTTAACCTTTAATAACAAAACAAAAGTTACATACATTTTCATATTCCACCTCTCGTCATGACCACCATTGTGGCTGACGGAAACCATTGTTCCAAAGTCCCTTTATTGCGTGTTTAATGTTCTGAGGCCAGTTCTCCATTGTGAGGACAAAGGAATTTCTCTGTGGCCTAAGATTTATCATGGGCGTGAGGGGTCATAAAACTCCCACATCTTCAGACCCCTAGATCTCTCCTCCTCTGTTGGGGTTGAGAGATAATCTGTAGGGTTGTGGTCTCCTGTAACCTGACCTGATCGGGACAGTCATGACACCGCTCGGCCATTGCTCATCCATATACTATATGTACATATTCCTTATTCACCCCTTTAGATGTGTGTGTATTAGGTAGTTGTTGGGGAATTGTTAGATTACTTTGTTAGATATTACTGAACTGTCGGAACCAGAAGCACAAGCATTTCGCTACACTCGCATTAACATACTATGTGTACGTATGTGACATATAAAAATTTGATTTGATTTAGATAAAGCCTCTCGAAGACTTTCTCCTGGTTGGACGTCAACATAGCACTGATAAACGATGGGGAATTGTAGCCTGCTCGTCCTTCTGCCGCTTGCCTGTCACAGGTGTCGTAGGGTTTAGACCAAAACGCAGCGGGAAAATGTACACTCATCTTCTTTTATTTTAGTGAAGAAGGAAAAACACAAACAACGTACACAAAAACAAACGAACTGGACAGTCTCGTCAGGCACACTGCAAAACAAGAAACAATCTCCTACAAAATCCCATGACAAACAAACTCCTAATTATAGGACCTTCAATCAGAGGCAATGATAACCAGCTGCCTCTGATTGAAGGTCCAACCCCAATTAACTAAACATAGAACTACAATAGACTAGACAGAACATAGAAATACACTAACATAGAACATAGACTAACAAACCCCGAACCACATAAAACAAACACCCCCTGCCACGTCGTGACCAAACTACAATAACAAATAACCCCTATTACTGGTCAGGACGTGACATTGCCTGTCAATCCCAACCCACGTTTTGTCAGCAAACTTACCTGCCTTCCCATTTGATCGATGCCAAATACATTTGATTTGTCAACTAAGTGTGCGTTTGGTAAATTGCCTTCAGTGTGTCAGAACACATAATGAGAGAACACCTCTCTCTGACCATTTGACTCACCCTAGCAGAGCAGGTTAGGCTGTTGACCTGGGGAATAGTCACAGGAATGATTGAGCCAAATGGAAGCTGGGGGAGGTTAGGCTGTCGACCTGGGGAATAGTTACAGGAATGATTGATCCAAATGGAAGCTGGGTCAGGTTAGGCTGTCGACCTGGGGAATAGTTACAGGAATGATTGATCCAAATGGAAGCTGGGTCAGGTTAGGCTGTCGACCTGGGGAATAGTTACAGGAATGATTGATCCAAATGGAAGCTGGGTCAGGTTAGACTGTCGACCTGGGGAATAGTTACAGGAATGATTGATCCAAATGGAAGCTGGGGAGGTTAGGCTGTCGACCTGGGGAATAGTTACAGGAATGATTGAGCCAATTGGAAGCTGGGTAGGGTTAGGCTGTCGACCTGGGGAATAGTCACAGGAATGATTGATCCAAATGGAAGCTGGGAATGGTTAGGCTGTCGACCTGGGGAATAGTTACAGGAATGATTGAGCCAATTGGAAGCTGGGTAGGGTTAGGCTGTCGACCTGGGGAATAGTCACAGGAATGATTGATCCAAATGGAAGCTGGGAATGGTTAGGCTGTCGACCTGGGGAATAGTCACAGGAATGATTGAGCCAAATGGAAGCTGGGAATGGTTAGGCTGTCGACCTGGGGAATAGTCACAGGAATGATTGATCCAAATGGAAGCTGGGAATGGTTAGGCTGTCGACCTGGGGAATAGTTACAGGAATGATTGAGCCAATTGGAAGCTGGGTAGGGTTAGGCTGTCGACCTGGGGAATAGTCACAGGAATGATTGATCCAAATGGAAGCTGGGAATGGTTAGGCTGTCGACCTGGGGAATAGTCACAGGAATGATTGAGCCAAATGGAAGCTGGGAATGGTTAGGCTGTCGACCTGGGGAATAGTCACAGGAATGATTGATCCAAATGGAAGCTGGGAATGGTTAGGCTGTCGACCTGGGGAATAGTTACAGAAATGATTGATCGAAATGGAAGCTGGGGATGAGTAGGTAGACATGATGGTATGAGGGACAGATTGGGAATTTAGCCAGGACACCAAGGTTAACATCCCTACTCTTATGATAAGTACCATGGGATCTTTAGTGACCACAGAGAGCCAGGACACCCATTTAATGTCCCATCTGAAAAGTCTGCACCCTAAACAGGGAAGGAGTGCCTCCTACTGGCCCTCCAACACCACTTCCAGCAGCATCTGGTCTCCTATCCAGGGACCGACCAGGACCAACCAGGCCCAACCAGGACCAACCAGGACCAACCAGGGACCGACCAGGACCATTCAGGACCATCCACGACCAACTAGGACCAACCAGGACCATCCATGACCAACCAGGACCATCCATGACCAACCAAGACCATCCAGGACCAACCAGGACCAACCAGGACCATCCAGGACCATCCAGGACCATCCAGGACCAACCAGGACCAACCAGGACCATCCAGGACCATCCAGGACCAACCAGGACCATCCAGGACCATCCAGGACCAACCAGGACCATCCAGGACCAACCAGGACCAACCAGGACCATCCAGGACCATCCAGGACCATCCAGGACCAACCAGGACCATCCAGGACCAACCAGGACCAACCCTGCGTAGCTACTGAGGTCTGTCAGCAGTGGGCTGCAGCGTGGTATGCTGCTGGCTAAATCAGTTGCGCACTGATGATAACTCTGATGCTGTCTATATGGATGTATGGTCTCTATGGTAACTCTGATGCTGTCTGTATGGATGTATGGTCTCTATGGTAACTCTGATGCTGTCTATATGGATGTATGGTCTCTATGGTAACTCTGATGCTGTCTGTATGGATGTATGGTCTCTATGGTAACTCTGATGCTGTCTATATGGATGTATGGTCTCTATGGTAACTGTTCTCTGATGGTAACTCTGATGCTGTCTATATGGGTGTATGGTCTCTATGGTAACTCTGATGCTGTCCTATATGGATGTATGGTCTCTATGGTAACTCTGATGCTGTCCTATATGGATGTATGGTCTCTATGGTAACTGTTCTCTGATGCTGTCTATATGGATGTATGGTCTCTATGGTAACTCTGATGCTGTCCTATATGGATGTATGGTCTCTATGGTAACTGTTCTCTGATGCTGTCTATATGGATGTATGGTCTCTATGGTAACTCTGATGCTGTCTATATGGATGTATGGTCTCTATGGTAACTGTTCTCTGATGATAACTCTGATGCTGTCTGTATGGATGTATGGTCTCTATGGTAACTGTTCTCTGATGGTAACTCTGATGCTGTCTGTATGGATGTATAGTCTCTATGGTAACTCTGATGCTGTCCTATATGGATGTATGGTCTCTATGGTAACTGTTCTCTGATGATAACTCTGATGCTGTCTGTATGGATGTATGGTCTCTATGGTAACTGTTCTCTGATGCTGTCTATATGGATGTATGGTCTCTATGGTAACTCTGATGCTGTCTATATGGATGTATAGTCTCTATGGTAACTGTTCTCTGATGATAACTCTGATGCTGTCTGTATGGATGTATGGTCTCTATGGTAACTGTTCTCTGATGCTGTCCTATATGGATGTATAGTCTCTATGGTAACTCTGATGCTGTCCTATATGGATGTATGGTCTCTATGGTAACTGTTCTCTGATGATAACTCTGATGCTGTCTGTATGGATGTATGGTCTCTATGGTAACTGTTCTCTGATGCTGTCTATATGGATGTATGGTCTCTATGGTAACTCTGATGCTGTCTATATGGATGTATAGTCTCTATGGTAACTGTTCTCTGATGCTGTTTATATGGATGTATGGTCTCTATGGTAACTGTTCTCTGATGATAACTATGATGCTGTCTGTATGGATGTATGGTCTCTATGGTAACTCTGATGCTGTCCTATATGGATGTATGGTCTCTATGGTAACTCTGATGCTGTCTGTATGGATGTATGGTCTCTATGGTAACTCTGATGCTGTCTGTATGGATGTATGGTCTCTATGGTAACTCTGATGCTGTCCTATATGGATGTATGGTCTCTATGGTAACTCTGATGCTGTTTATATGGATGTATGGTCTCTATGGTAACTCTGATGCTGTCTGTATGGATGTATGGTCTCTATGGTAACTCTGATGCTGTCCTATATGGATGTATGGTCTCTATGGTAACTCTGATGCTGTTTATATGGATGTATGGTCTCTATGGTAACTCTGATGCTGTCTGTATGGATGTATGGTCTCTATGGTAACTCTGATGCTGTCTATATGGATGTATGGTCTCTATGGTAACTCTGATGCTGTCTGTATGGATGTATGGTCTCTATGGTAACTCTGATGCTGTTTAAATGGATGTATGGTCTCTATGGTAACTCTGATGCTGTCTGTATGGATGTATGGTCTCTATGGTAACTCTGATGCTGTCTGTATGGATGTATGGTCTCTATGGTAACTCTGATGCTGTCTATATGGATGTATGGTCTCTATGGTAACTCTGATGCTGTCCTATATGGATGTATGGTCTCTATGGTAACTCTGATGCTGTTTATATGGATGTATGGTCTCTATGGTAACTCTGATGCTGTCTGTATGGATGTATGGTCTCTATGGTAACTCTGATGCTGTCCTATATGGATGTATGGTCTCTATGGTAACTCTGATGCTGTCTGTATGGATGTATGGTCTCTATGGTAACTCTGATGCTGTCCTATATGGATGTATGGTCTCTATGGTAACTTGTATCTGTACAGGGTGAACTCTGAATGACTCTATCAGGCGAACAGGGTTTTATTGTCCTCTAAGGAATGATGTGTTATTTACATTGTGTCTCATCCCCTCATCACACAAGCCATTAAACGCTGTGACACCCTATGGAGATTGGGCCTGGGAGTGTTTTAGTTACTGGAAACTTGGTATGGTTTGGTTTGTTCATGCTTATAAGAATGACTTGTATTGTTTATTTAGTCAGTCCTTGTAACTTGTGCTTTATAACTTGTATGTGAATCCATTGGTTAAACAAAGTGATTAAAATCCACTTGTATTTATAATCCATTCTCAAACATTTCTTCGTTTTCTATTACTGTAACTCAACCGTAGTCTCTGGCATATTGCTAATTATCTCTATGGAGTCAGATAAACATTTTTTTTATAGGCCAATTGCTTCGTCTTACTACGAGTCGCACGTGAGGTACAGTATTTATAATATCATACATACCTTACATACGCGTTTTAAACACATTACTACCCACTACAATGATGGATAAGGTCCAGAGATACTGACTACATTGACATTGTAGTCATTTAGCAGACGCTCTATTCCAGAGCGACTTACAGTAGTGAATTCATACATTTCATTTCATGCATTTATTTTATTTTTTTTGTTTTTTTTTGTACTGGCCCCCCCGTGGGAATCGAACCCACAACCCTGGCGTTTCAAACACCATGCCGGCGTTGCAAACACCACGCTGGGAAAGACTACAGCATTTCAACTCCAAATAGACAGAAACGAGCCACACGTTACAACACAATTTAATTGTTTTACCATCACAAAACAAAAACAAAAAGGTATGTTTTCTTGTCTACCATCTCATAGTGGTGTTCTGCAGGTCAAGGGGTTATAACAATGGGTTAAGGCTGACTCCAAATAACACACCTGGCTGCAGGTATCCAGAAAGAAAGTAGCTAATTAAAAGATGAGGTTTGTAATTAGTAAACTTTCGTTCTGCTCTGAACTTCCCTCCCTTTTTACTAGGACCCCATTGTTCCTTTAGTGAATCAAGACATTGAGTGAATAGAACGTGTCCTGATATGAAGGGTTGATGTGACTGTTATTTTACAACGGGTCTAATATTGTACAACGACAAATACAACAACGGTCCTCAAACTAAAGTATTTAAGTAAATAAACAGAAAGCGTTTGGATTTAAAACACACACACACACTCAATCAAGTCAAAAAAGTACCGTACTCCTTAGAAATGTGGATAAATGATTGATGTAGATATAGCACATGCTGGAAAGCAGTGTTTCCCAACCCTGAGGGGGGGGTACTGGAGGACCAGGGGGGTACTGGAGGACCAGGGGGGTACTGGAGGACCAGGGTTGGGCTGTTGGGGATACTGGAGGACCAGGGTGGTACTGGAGGACCAGGGGGGTACTGGAGGACCAGGGGGTACTGGAGGACCAGGGGGGTACTGGAGGACCAGGGTTGGGCTGTTGGGGATACTGGAGGACCAGGGGGGTACTGGAGGACCAGGGGGGTACTGGAGGACCAGGGGGGTACTGGAGGACCAGGGTTGGGCTGTTGGGGATACTGGAGGACCAGGGTGGTACTGGAGGACCAGGGGGGTACTGGAGGACCAGGGGGTACTGGAGGACCAGGGGGGTACTGGAGGACCAGGGTTGGGCTGTTGGGGATACTGGAGGACCAGGGGGGTACTGGAGGACCAGGGGGGTACTGGAGGACCAGGGGGGTACTGGAGGACCAGGGTTGGGCTGTTGGGGATACTGGAGGACCAGGGTGGTACTGGAGGACCAGGGGGGTACTGGAGGACCAGGGGGGTACTGGAGGACCAGGGGGGTACTGGAGGACCAGGGTTGGGCTGTTGGGGATACTGGAGGACCAGGGGGGTACTGGAGGACCAGGGTTGGGCTGTTGGGGATACTGGAGGACCAGGGGGGTACTGGAGGACCAGGGGGGTACTGGAGGACCAGGGTTGGGCTGTTGGGGATACTGGAGGACCAGGGGGGTACTGGAGGACCAGGGTTGGGATGTTGGGGGTACTGGAGGACCAGGGTTGGGATGTTGGGGGGTACAGGAGGACCAGGGTTGGGGGGTACTGGAGGACCAGGGGGGTACTGGAGGACCAGGGTTGGGGGTACTGGAGGACCAGGGTTGGGGGGTACTGGAGGACCAGGGTTGGGGGGTACTGGAGGACCAGGGTTGGGGGGGTACTGGAGGTACTGGAGGACCAGGGTTGGGGGGTACTGGAGGACCAGGGTTGGGGGGGTACTGGAGGACCAGAGTTGGGAAACACTGCTGTAAACAATACTTAGCGACTTTAAAAACAGAGTAAAATATAAAAATGTCTAAACTCAGATTTTCACATAATTTTAGAAAAAAAGTATTACATTGTCATGGCAACAGACAACCAAGACATGATTTACTAGAATCAGAATCTAGAACACAGTTCTTCTGGAAAAGGAGAGACTGAACACAGACTAGACAGGATTTAATAGAATCAATATCGTTCTACTGGAAAAGTAGAGACTGAACACAGACTAGACAGGATTTAATAGAATCAATATCGTTCTACTGGAAAAGGAGAGACTGAACACAGACTAGACAGGATTTAATAGAATCAATATCGTTCTACTGGAAAAGTAGAGACTGAACACAGACTAGACAGGATTTAGTAGAATCAGTAGCTAGAACACAGTTCTTCTGGAAAAGGAGAGACTGAACACAGACTAGACAGGATTTAATAGAATCAATATCGTTCTACTGGAAAAGTAGAGACTGAACACAGACTAGACAGGATTTACTAGAATCAATATCGTTCTACTGGAAAAGTAGAGACTGAACACAGACTAGACAGGATTTAGTAGAATCAGTAGCTAGAACACAGTTCTTCTGGAAAAGGAGAGACTGAACACAGACTAGACAGGATTTAATAGAATCAATATCGTTCTACTGGAAAAGTAGAGACTGAACACAGACTAGACAGGATTTACTAGAATCAGTAGCTAGAACACAGTTCTTCTGGAAAAGGAGAGACTGAACACAGACTAGACAGGATTTAATAGAATCAATATCGTTCTACTGGAAAAGTAGAGACTGAACACAGACTAGACAGGATTTAATAGAATCAATATCGTTCTACTGGAAAAGTAGAGACTGAACACAGACTAGACAGGATTTACTAGAATCAGTAGCTAGAACACAGTTCTTCTGGAAAAGGAGAGACTGAACACAGACTAGACAGGATTTAATAGAATCAATATCGTTCTACTGGAAAAGTAGAGACTGAACACAGACTAGACAGGATTTAGTAGAATCAGTAGCTAGAACACAGTTCTTCTGGAAAAGGAGAGACTGAACACAGACTAGACAGGATTTAATAGAATCAATATCGTTCTACTGGAAAAGGAGAGACTGAACACAGACTAGACAGGATTTAGTAGAATCAGTAGCTAGAACACAGTTCTTCTGGAAAAGGAGAGACTGAACACAGACTAGACAGGATTTAATAGAATCAATATCGTTCTACTGGAAAAGTAAAGACTGAACACAGACTAGACAGGATTTAGTAGAATCAGTAGCTAGAACACAGTTCTTCTGGAAAAGGAGAGACTGAACACAGACTAGACAGGATTTAATAGAATCAATATCGTTCTACTGGAAAAGTAGAGACTGAACACAGACTAGACAGGATTTAGTAGAATCAGTAGCTAGAACACAGTTCTTCTGGAAAAGGAGAGACTGAACACAGACTAGACAGGATTTAATAGAATCAATATCGTTCTACTGGAAAAGGAGAGACTGAACACAGACTAGACAGGATTTAATAGAATCAATATCGTTCTACTGGAAAAGTAGAGACTGAACACAGACTAGACAGGATTTACTAGAATCAGTAGCTAGAACACAGTTCTTCTGGAAAAGGAGAGACTGAACACAGACTAGACAGGATTTAATAGAATCAATATCGTTCTACTGGAAAAGTAGAGACTGAACACAGACTAGACAGGATTTACTAGAATCAGTAGCTAGAACACAGTTCTTCTGGAAAAGGAGAGACTGAACACAGAACAATACAACAAACATATTGGTACGTCACCACATGCATCCACTGTA
>NC_138316.1:56100000-56107500 GCF_965601325.2 Salmo salar | reverse complement strand
ATACTAGTTGTCCAGTCAAAAATATCCCATCGTGTCCATCACTGTGACATACTTGTCGTGAACATATTCTCCCTCTTTGTGGATCTGGTTAACCAGGGAGAAGTTGAAGTGGAATCGCTCCACTCGTTCTCGATGGAAGAGTTTCACCTTGGACTCGTACTCCTCGTACTGCATGTACTTGATCATGTCAGGGAACCACACCGAGAGCCCGTGGTAGCTGAGACACAGAAGGAACAGTCACCCATCGTGATTGACACGTCCGACTGTGACTTAACAGGCGCTCTCGACACGTAGCAAAGCTATCACGTTATAGTTTTAGATACGCAGACGTTCACCATCTGGAAAGCTTTTTGACTGGATTGGATATCTCCTGTGTTGGTTTAGGAGCACCTGATGGAATAACACAGGGGGATGTGTTGGATATTACTCACAACACAAGGTTACTACGGTTTGTTTTACCTGAAGGCCATGGTGAACCAGACGATAGCCAGGAAGAGACTCTGCAGTCTGAGGTCTGGTGCTGCCAGGGATATCACATTCTGCATCACCTGTACAGGCAACAACACACTCCTGGTTCAGATACACTCTTATCAGCAGTGCTATAGGCAGTTATCAACACAGTCCTGGTTCAGATGCACTCTTATCAGCAGTGCTATAGACAGTTATCAACACAGTCCTGGTTCAGATGCACTCTTATCAGCAGTGCTATAGACAGTTATCAACACAGTCCTGGTTCAGATACACTCTTATCAGCAGTGCTATAGGCAGTTATCAACACAGTCCTGGTTCAGATGCACTCTTATCAGCAGTGCTATAGGCAGTTATCAACACAGTCCTGGTTCAGATGCACTCTTATCAGCAGTGCTATAGACAGTTATCAACACAGTCCTGGTTCAGATACACTCTTATCAGCAGTGCTATTGACAGTTATCAACACAGTCCTGGTTCAGATGCACTCTTATCAGCAGTGCTATTGACAGTTATCAACACAGTCCTGGTTCAGATGCACTCTTATCAGCAGTGCTATTGACAGTTATCAACACAGTCCTGGTTCAGATGCACTCTTATCAGCAGTGCTATAGACAGTTATCAACACAGTCCTGGTTCAGATACACTCTTATCAGCAGTGCTATAGACAGTTATCAACACAGTCCTGGTTCAGATACACTCTTATCAGCAGTGCTATAGGCAGTTATCAACACAGTCCTGGTTCAGATACAGTCTTATCAGCAGTGCTATTGACAGTTATCAACACAGTCCTGGTTCAGATGCACTCTTATCAGCAGTGCTATTGACAGTTATCAACACAGTCCTGGTTCAGATACACTCTTATCAGCAGTGCTATTGACAGTTTTCAACACACTCTTTTAAGAGCAGTGCATTTGGCAATGTTCAAAAACTCTCAAACATTTTGAATCAAGAATATGTATTGTATCCATCTAAATCCAACACCTAGCGTCCTCCTAGTGACTAGGATCTCTTGGTGTAACGTCTGAGGTGTTGGGTTGACAGTCGTTGGATGCTGATTGAATCCCGGTTGGGGCTCCCCTCTGAAATGGATACTATATGTTACCTGTTTCAGGAGGTTGGTGTCTGACAGTCCAGCTGTTACCTGTTTCAGGAGGTTGGTGTGTCTGACAGTCCAGCTGTTACCTGTTTCAGGAGGTTGGTGTCTGACAGTCCAGCTGTTACCTGTTTCAGGAGGTTGGTGTCTGACAGTCCAGCTGTTACCTGTTTCAGGAGGTTGGTGTGTCTGACAGTCCAGCTGTTACCTGTTTCAGGAGGTTGGTGTGTCTGACAGTCCAGCTGTTACCTGTTTCAGGAGGTTGGTGTCTGACAGTCCAGCTGTTACCTGTTTCAGGAGGTTGGTGTCTGACAGTCCAGCTGGTACCTGTTTGAGGAGGTTGGTGTCTGACAGTCCAGCTGGTACCTGTTTCAGGAGGTTGGTGTCTGACAGTCCAGCTGTTACCTGTTTCAGGAGGTTGGTGTGTCTGACAGTCCAGCTGTTACCTGTTTCAGGAGGTTGGTGTCTGACAGTCCAGCTGTTACCTGTTTCAGGAGGTTGGTGTCTGACAGTCCAGCTGTTACCTGTTTCAGGAGGTTGGTGTCTGACAGTCCAGCTGTTACCTGTTTCAGGAGGTTGGTGTCTGAAAGTCCAGCTGTTACCTGTTTCAGGAGGTTGGTGTCTGACAGTCCAGCTGTTACCTGTTTCAGGAGGTTGGTGTCTGACAGTCCAGCTGTTACCTGTTTCAGGAGGTTGGTGTCTGACAGTCCAGCTGGTACCTGTTTCAGGAGGTTGCTGTGTCTGACAGTCCAGCTGTTACCTGTTTCAGGAGGTTGGTGTGTCTGACAGTCCAGCTGTTACCTGTTTCAGGAGGTTGGTGTCTGACAGTCCAGCTGTTACCTGTTTGAGGCGGTTGGTGTCTGACAGTCCAGCTGTTACCTGTTTCAGGAGGTTGGTGTCTGACAGTCCAGCTGTTACCTGTTTCAGGAGGTTGGTGTCTGACAGTCCAGCTGTTACCTGTTTCAGGAGGTTGGTGTGTCTGACAGTCCAGCGCTGGAAGGATGTCCCAGTGTCACTCTGTATCTCAATGAACTCGTCTTCCTGGGTCTTAGGAGTCGTGATGTTGGACACCTGACAGGAGGGACAGGAGAGATTATATTACATTATATTGTTGTAGAACTAGGAGTATGGTTCTCATGACTGTACTAGAGGAGAGTTGTTGGTTTTGACCGGCGGTGTACTCACAGTGAATACCCTCTCTGGTTGACTGTACTAAAGGAGAGTTGTTGGTTTTGACCGGTGGTGTACTCACAGTGAATACCCTCTCTGGTTGTCTGTACTAGAGGAGAGTTGTTGGTTTTGACCGGTGGTGTACTCACAGTGAATACCCTCTCTGGTTGACTGTACTAGAGGAGAGTTGTTGGTTTTGACCGGTGGTGTACTCACAGTGAATACCCTCTCTGGTTGACTGTACTAGAGGAGAGTTGTTGGTTTGACCATTGGTGTACTCACAGTGAATACCCTCTCTGGTTGACTGTACTAGAGGAGAGTTGTTGGTTTTGACCGTTGGTGTACTCACAGTGAATACCCTCTCTGGTTGACTGTACTAGAGGAGAGTTGTTGGTTTTGACCGGTGGTGTACTCACAGTGAATACCCTCTCTGGTTGACTGTACTAGAGGAGAGTTGTTGGTTTGACCGGTGGTGTACTCACAGTGAATACCCTCTCTGGTTGACTGTACTAGAGGAGAGTTGTTGGTTTTGACCGTTGGTGTACTCACAGTGAATACCCTCTCTGGTTGACTGTACTAGAGGAGAGTTGTTGGTTTTGACCGGTGGTGTACTCACAGTGAATACCCTCTCTGGTTGACTGTACTAGAGGAGAGTTGTTGGTTTGACCGGTGGTGTACTCACAGTGAATACCCTCTCTGGTTGACTGTACTAGAGGAGAGTTGTTGGTTTTGACCGGTGGTGTACTCACAGTGAATACCCTCTCTGTTTGACTGTACTAGAGGAGAGTTGTTGGTTTTGACCGGTGGTGTACTCACAGTGAATACCCTCTCTGGTTGACTGTACCAGAGGAGAGGTGTTGGTTTGACCGGTGGTGTACTCACAGTGAATACCCTCTCTGGTTGACTGTACTAGAGGAGAGTTGTTGGTTTGACCGGTGGTGTACTCACAGTGAATACTCTCTCTGGTTGACTGTACTAGAGGAGAGTTGTTGGTTTTGACCGTTGGTGTACTCACAGTGAATACCCTCTCTGGTTGACTGTACTAGAGGAGAGTTGTTGGTTTTGACCGGTGGTGTACTCACAGTGAATACCCTCTCTGGTTGACTGTACTAGAGGAGAGTTGTTGGTTTTGACCGGTGGTGTACTCACAGTGAATACCCTCTCTGGTTGACTGTACCAGAGGAGAGGTGTTGGTTTTGACCGGTGGTGTACTCACAGTGAATACCCTCTCTGGTTCTCCCTTGGCTTTCCAGTTGGTATCATGGACCTGTCTCAGAATCATCCAGGCCTCGTCATGTCTCCCATTCTGACAGAGACAGACAGAAACATCTGTCATCCTATCACATGTAGCTACTGGAATATACAACGCCATAGAAAGTGGAATGTACAGCTACGCTCTTAGAAAAAAAGGTGCTTTCTAGAACCTAAAAGGGTTCTTCAGCTGTACCAACAGGAGAACCCTTTTTGGTTCAAGGTAGAACTCTTTTGGGTTCCAGATAGAACCCTTTTTGGTTCCACGTAGGAACTGTCCCCGTAGGAGAACCCTTTGAAGAACCCTTTTTGCTTCCAGTTGGAACCCTTCTGGTTCTACATGGAACCCAACAGAGTTCTACCTGGAACCAAAGGTGGTTATCATACGGGGAAAGCCGAAGAACCTTTTTGGAACCCTGTTTTCTAAGAGTGTAGAAGGAATAAGGGCCCGGAGGAGATGTTTCAACTATTTCAACTCTGTGTGAAACAACAAAGCAGTGTGATTTACTTCTGGTTTTATTTTCAGAGGCTGAACGCTACATGGCTGCTGAGTCATCCTAATATCAGAACGCTACGTGGCTGCTGAGTCATCCTAATATCAGAACGCTATGTGGCTGCTGAGTCATCCTAATATCAGAATGCTATGTGGCTGCTGAGTCATCCTAACATCAGAATGCTATGTGGCTGCTGAGTCATCCTAATATCAGAATGCTATGTGGCTGCTGAGTCATCCTAACATCAGAATGCTATGTGGCTGCTTAGTCATCCTAATATCAGAATGCTATGTGGCTGCTGAGTCATCCTAACATCAGAATGCTATGTGGCTGCTGAGTCATCCTAATATCAGAATGCTATGTGGCTGCTGAGTCATCCTAACATCAGAATGCTATGTGGCTGCTTAGTCATCCTAATATCAGAATGCTATGTGGCTGCTGAGTCATCCTAATATCAGAATGCTATGTGGCTGCTGAGTCATCCTAATATCAGAATGCTATGTGGCTGCTGAGTCATCCTAACATCAGAATGCTATGTGGCTGCTTAGTCATCCTAATATCAGAATGCTATGTGGCTGCTGAGTCATCCTAATATCAGAATGCTACATGGCTGCTGAGTCATCCTAATATCAGAATGCTATGTGGCTGCTGAGTCATCCTAATATCAGAATGCTACATGGCTGCTTAGTCATCCTAATATCAGAATGCTATGTGGCTGCTGAGTCATCCTAATATCAGAACGCTACATGGCTGCTGAGTCATCCTAATATCAGAATGCTACGTGGCTGCTGAGTCATCCTAATATCAGAACGCTACATGGCTGCTGAGTCATCCTAATATGAGAATGCTACGTGGCTGCTGAGTCATCCTAATATCAGAATGCTACATGGCTGCTGAGTCATCCTAATATCAGAATGCTATGTGGCTGCTGAGTCATCCTAACATCAGAATGCTATGTGGCTGCTGAGTCATCCTAATATCAGAATGCTACATGGCTGCTGAGTCATCCTAATATCAGAATGCTATGTGGCTGCTGAGTCATCCTAACATCAGAATGCTATGTGGCTGCTTAGTCATCCTAATATCAGAATGCTATGTGGCTGCTGAGTCATCCTAATATCAGAATGCTATGTGGCTGCTGAGTCATCCTAATATCAGAATGCTACATGGCTGCTGAGTCATCCTAATATCAGAATGCTATGTGGCTGCTGAGTCATCCTAATATCAGAATGCTATGTGGCTGCTGAGTCATCCTAATATCAGAATGCTATGTGGCTGCTGAGTCATCCTAATATCAGAACGCTATGTGGCTGCTGAGTCATCCTAATATCAGAATGCTATGTGGCTGCTGAGTCATCCTAATATCAGAACGCTACATGGCTGCTGAGTCATCCTAATATCAGAATGCTATGTGGCTGCTGAGTCATCCTAATATCAGAATGCTATGTGGCTGCTGAGTCATCCTAATATCAGAATGCTATGTGGCTGCTGAGTCATCCTAATATCAGAACGCTATGTGGCTGCTGAGTCATCCTAATATCAGAATGCTATGTGGCTGCTGAGTCATCCTAATATCAGAACGCTACGTGGCTGCTGAGTCATCCTAATATCAGAATGCTACGTGGCTGCTGAGTCATCCTAATATCAGAATGCTATGTGGCTGCTGAGTCATCCTAATATCAGAATGCTATGTGGCTGCTGAGTCATCCTAATATCAGAATGCTATGTGGCTGCTGAGTCATCCTAATATCAGAACGCTACGTGGCTGCTGAGTCATCCTAATATCAGAATGCTACGTGGCTGCTGAGTCATCCTAATATCAGAATGCTATGTGGCTGCTGAGTCATCCTAATATCAGAACGCTATGTGGCTGCTGAGTCATCCTAATATCAGAACGCTATGTGGCTGCTGAGTCATCCTAATATCAGAATGCTACATGGCTGCTGAGTCATCCTAATATCAGAATGCTATGTGGCTGCTGAGTCATCCTAATATCAACAATCTCATCCTGATTCTTCCAATTGACTGCCTGTTGGTTCATTAAATCCCCCCCCCTCCTCTCCCCTGAAACTATTCCCCAGGTTGTTGCTGTAAATGAGAACGTGTTGTCAGTCAACTTACCTGGTAAAATATGGGTAAAAAAAGCTGCATACTGTACATTTACATTTTACATGTTAGTCATTTAGCAGACGCTCTTATCCAGAGCGACTTACAGTAGTGAATTCAGACATTTCATACGTTTAATCCTCTTTTTTTTTTCTTTTTTTTTCTTGCATTGGCCCCCCGTGGGAATCGAACCCACAACCCTGGCGTTGCAAACACCATGCTGGCGTTGCAAACACCATGCTCTACCAACTGAGCCACAGGGAAGCCGAAGCTGTACACACACACACGCATGCACGCACGCACGCTCACACACACTAACACTCACACACATACACACACACACACACACACACAGTCTGTTACCTCCAGGAAGAAGCGTGGGCTCTCTGGCATGAAGACCAGTCCAATGAGGGCAATGATGGCTGGAAACATACACACCAGGATGAATACTCTCCAGGTGTGGATCTGGTACTGTGTCCCCAGGCTGATGCCCCAGCCTGCAACAACAACACCATCAACAATAACAACAACATTATCAACAACAACAACAACATCAACAATAACAACAACATCATCATCAATAACAATAACAACAACATCATCATCAACATCAACAATAACAACAACATCAACAATAACAACAACATCATCATCAATAACAACAACAACAACATCAACAACAACAACAACATCAACAATAACAACATCAACAATAACAACAACAACATCAACAATAACAACAACATCAACAATAACAACATCAACATACATCAACAACAATAACAACAACATCAACAATAACAACATCATCAACAACAACAACATCAACAATAACAACATCAACAATAACAACAACATCAACAATAACAACATCAACATCAACAATAACAACATCAACAACAACAACATCATCAA
>NC_138316.1:56042500-56095000 GCF_965601325.2 Salmo salar | reverse complement strand
CTGACCACACAAAACCCCAGCTCTTCTGTTGCTGTATAACTAACATGGGGACTCGTTCTGACCACACAAAACCCCAGCTCTTCTGTTGCTGGGTAACTAACATGGGGACTCGTTCTGACCACACAAAACCCCAGCTCTTCTGTTGCTGTATAACTAACATGGGGACTCGTTCTGACCACACAAAACCCCAGCTCTTCTTTTGCTGTGTAACTAACATGGGGACTCGTTCACGTTCTGACCACACAAAACCCCAGCTCTTCTGTTGCTGTGTAACTAACATGGGGACTCGTTCTGACCACACAAAACCCCAGCTCTTCTGTTGCTGGGTAACTAACATGGGGACTCGTTCTGACCACACAAAACCCAAGCTCTTATGTCGCTGTATAACTAACATGGGGACTCGTTCTGACCACACAAAACCCCAGCTCTTCTGTTGCTGTGTAACTAACATGGGGACTCGTTCACGTTCTGACCACACAAAACCCCAGCTCTTCTGTTGCTGTGTAACTAACATGGGGACTCGTTCACGTTCTGACCACACAAAACCCCAGCTCTTCTGTTGCTGTATAACTAACATGGGGACTCGTTCACCTTCTGACCACAGAAAACCCCAGCTCTTCTGTTGCTGTGTAACTAACATGGGGACTCGTTCACGTTCTGACCACACAAAACCCCAGCTCTTCTGTTGCTGTATAACTAACATGGGGACTCGTTCTGACCACACAAAACCCCAGCTCTTCTGTTGCTGTGTAACTAACATGGAGACTCGTTCACGTTCTGACCACACAAACCCCCAGCTCTTCTGTTGCTGTATAACTAACATGGGGACTCGTTCTGACCACACAAAACCCCAGCTCTTCTGCTGCTGTATAACTAACATGGGGACTCGTTCACGTTCTGACCACACAAAACCCCAGCTCTTCTGTTGCTGGGTAACTAACATGGGGACTCGTTCTGACCACACAAAACCCCCAGCTCTTCTGTTGCTGGGTAACTAACATGGGGACTCGTTCACCTTCTGACCACACAAAACCCCAGCTCTTCTGTTGCTGTGTAACTAACATGGGGACTCGTTCACGTTCTGACCACACAAAACCCCAGCTCTTCTGTTGCTGGGTAACTAACATGGGGACTCGTTCACGTTCTGACCACACAAAACCCCAGCTCTTCTGTTGCTGTATAACTAACATGGGGACTCGTTCACGTTCTGACCACACAAAACCCCAGCTCTTCTGTTGCTGTATAACTAACATGGGGACTCGTTCTGACCACACAAAACCCCAGCTCTTCTGTTGCTGGGTAACTAACATGGGGACTCGTTCTGACCACACAAAACCCCAGCTCTTCTGTTGCTGTGTAACTAACATGGGGACTCGTTCTGACCACACAAAACCCCAGCTCTTCTGTTGCTGGGTAACTAACATGGGGACTCGTTCTGACCACACAAAACCCCCAGCTCTTCTGTTGCTGGGTAACTAACATGGGGACTCGTTCACCTTCTGACCACACAAAACCCCCAGCTCTTCTGTTGCTGTGTAACTAACATGGGGACTCGTTCTGACCACACAAAACCCCAGCTCTTCTGTTGCTGGGTAACTAACATGGGGACTCGTTCACGTTCTGACAACACAAAACCCCCAGCTCTTCTGTTGCTGTATAACTAACATGGGGACTCGTTCTGACCACACAAAACCCCAGCTCTTCTGTTGCTGGGTAACTAACATGGGGACTCGTTCACGTTCTGACCACACAAAACCCCAGCTCTTCTGTTGCTGGGTAACTAACATGGGGACTCGTTCACGTTCTGACCACACAAAACCCCAGCTCTTCTGTTGCTGTATAACTAACATGGGGACTCGTTCACGTTCTGACCACACAAAACCCCAGCTCTTCTGTTGCTGTATAACTAACATGGGGACTCGTTCTGACCACACAAAACCCCAGCTCTTCTGTTGCTGGGTAACTAACATGGGGACTCGTTCACGTTCTGACCACACAAAACCCCAGCTCTTCTGTTGCTGTATAACTAACATGGGGACTCGTTCTGACCACACAAAACCCCAGCTCTTCTGTTGCTGGGTAACTAACATGGGGACTCGTTCACGTTCTTACCACACAAAACCCCAGCTCTTCTGTTGCTGTATAACTAACATGGGGACTCGTTCACGTTCTGACCACACAAAACCCCAGCTCTTCTGTTGCTGTATAACTAACATGGGGACTCGTTCACGTTCTGACCACACAAAACCCCAGCTCTTCTGTTGCTGTGTAACTAACATGGGGACTCGTTCTGACCACACAAAACCCCAGCTCTTCTGTTGCTGGGTAACTAACATGGGGACTCGTTCTGACCACACAAAACCCAAGCTCTTATGTCGCTGTATAACTAACATGGGGACTCGTTCTGACCACACAAAACCCCAGCTCTTCTGTTGCTGTATAACTAACATGGGGACTCGTTCACCTTCTGACCACACAAAACCCCAGCTCTTCTGTTGCTGGGTAACTAACATGGGGACTCGTTCTGACCACACAAAACCCCCAGCTCTTCTGTTGCTGTGTAACTAACATGGGGACTCGTTCTGACCACACAAAACCCCAGCTCTTCTGTTGCTGGGTAACTAACATGGGGACTCGTTCACGTTCTGACCACACAAAACCCCAGCTCTTCTGTTGCTGGGTAACTAACATGGGGACTCGTTCACGTTCTGACCACACAAAACCCCAGCTCTTCTGTTGCTGGGTAACTAACATGGGGACTCGTTCACGTTCTGACCACACAAAACCCCAGCTCTTCTGTTGCTGGGTAACTAACATGGGGACTCGTTCTGACCACACAAAACCCCAGCTCTTCTGTTGCTGTATAACTAACATGGGGACTCGTTCACGTTCTGACCACACAAAACCCCCAGCTCTTCTGTTGCTGTATAACTAACATGGGGACTCGTTCTGACCACACAAAACCCCAGCTCTTCTGTTGCTGTATAACTAACATGGGGACTCGTTCTGACCACACAAAACCCCAGCTCTTCTGTTGCTGTGTAACTAACATGGGGACTCGTTCTGACCACACAAAACCCCAGCTCTTCTGTTGCTGGGTAACTAACATGGGGACTCGTTCACGTTCTAACCACACAAAACCCCAGCTCTTCTGTTGCTGGGTAACTAACATGGGGACTCGTTCTGACCACACAAAACCCCAGCTCTTCTGTTGCTGGGTAACTAACATGGGGACTCGTTCACGTTCTGACCACACAAAACCCCAGCTCTTCTGTTGCTGTATAACTAACATGGGGACTCGTTCACGTTCTGACCACACAAAACCCCAGCTCTTCTGTTGCTGTATAACTAACATGGGGACTCGTTCACGTTCTGACCACACAAAACCCCAGCTCTTCTGTTGCTGTGTAACTAACATGGGGACTCGTTCTGACCACACAAAACCCCAGCTCTTCTGTTGCTGGGTAACTAACATGGGGACTCGTTCTGACCACACAAAACCCAAGCTCTTATGTCGCTGTATAACTAACATGGGGACTCGTTCTGACCACACAAAACCCCAGCTCTTCTGTTGCTGTATAACTAACATGGGGACTCGTTCACCTTCTGACCACACAAAACCCCAGCTCTTCTGTTGCTGGGTAACTAACATGGGGACTCGTTCTGACCACACAAAACCCCCAGCTCTTCTGTTGCTGTGTAACTAACATGGGGACTCGTTCTGACCACACAAAACCCCAGCTCTTCTGTTGCTGGGTAACTAACATGGGGACTCGTTCACGTTCTGACCACACAAAACCCCAGCTCTTCTGTTGCTGGGTAACTAACATGGGGACTCGTTCACGTTCTGACCACACAAAACCCCAGCTCTTCTGTTGCTGGGTAACTAACATGGGGACTCGTTCACGTTCTGACCACACAAAACCCCAGCTCTTCTGTTGCTGGGTAACTAACATGGGGACTCGTTCTGACCACACAAAACCCCAGCTCTTCTGTTGCTGTATAACTAACATGGGGACTCGTTCACGTTCTGACCACACAAAACCCCCAGCTCTTCTGTTGCTGTATAACTAACATGGGGACTCGTTCTGACCACACAAAACCCCAGCTCTTCTGTTGCTGTATAACTAACATGGGGACTCGTTCTGACCACACAAAACCCCAGCTCTTCTGTTGCTGTGTAACTAACATGGGGACTCGTTCTGACCACACAAAACCCCAGCTCTTCTGTTGCTGGGTAACTAACATGGGGACTCGTTCACGTTCTAACCACACAAAACCCCAGCTCTTCTGTTGCTGGGTAACTAACATGGGGACTCGTTCTGACCACACAAAACCCCAGCTCTTCTGTTGCTGGGTAACTAACATGGGGACTCGTTCACGTTCTGACCACACAAAACCCCAGCTCTTCTGTTGCTGGGTAACTAACATGGGGACTCGTTCTGACCACACAAAACCCCAGCTCTTCTGTTGCTGGGTAACTAACATGGGGACTCGTTCTGACCACACAAAACCCCAGCTCTTCTGTTGCTGTATAACTAACATGGGGACTCGTTCACCTTCTGACCACACAAAACCCCAGCTCTTCTGTTGCTGGGTAACTAACATGGGGACTCGTTCTGACCACACAAAACCCCAGCTCTTCTGTTGCTGTATAACTAACATGGGGACTCGTTCACGTTCTGACCACACAAAACCCCAGCTCTTCTGTTGCTGGGTAACTAACATGGGGACTCGTTCACGTTCTGACCACACAAAACCCCAGCTCTTCTGTTGCTGGGTAACTAACATGGGGACTCGTTCACGTTCTGACCACACAAAACCCCAGCTCTTCTGTTGCTGGGTAACTAACATGGGGACTCGTTCACGTTCTGACCACACAAAACCCCAGCTCTTCTGTTGCTGGGTAACTAACATGGGGACTCGTTCACGTTCTGACCACACAAAACCCCAGCTCTTCTGTTGCTGGGTAACTAACATGGGGACTCGTTCTGACCACACAAAACCCCAGCTCTTCTGTTGCTGGGTAACTAACATGGGGACTCGTTCTGACCACACAAAACCCCAGCTCTTCTGTTGCTGTATAACTAACATGGGGACTCGTTCACGTTCTGACCACACAAAACCCCAGCTCTTCTGTTGCTGGGTAACTAACATGGGGACTCGTTCTGACCACACAAACCCCAGCTCTTCTGTTGCTGTATAACTAACATGGGGACTCGTTCTGACCACACAAAACCCCCAGCTCTTCTGTTGCTGGGTAACTAACATGGGGACTCGTTCTGACCACACAAAACCCCCAGCTCTTCTGTTGCTGTATAACTAACATGGGGACTCGTTCTGACCACACAAAACCCCAGCTCTTCTGTTGCTGTATAACTAACATGGGGACTCGTTCACGTTCTGACCACACAAAACCCCAGCTCTTCTGTTGCTGGGTAACTAACATGGGGACTCGTTCACGTTCTGACCACACAAAACCCCAGCTCTTCTGTTGCTGGGTAACTAACATGGGGACTCGTTCTGACCACACAAAACCCCCAGCTCTTCTGTTGCTGTATAACTAACATGGGGACTCGTTCTGACCACACAAAACCCCAGCTCTTCTGTTGCTGGGTAACTAACATGGGGACTCGTTCACGTTCTGATCACACAAAACCCCAGCTCTTCTGTTGCTGGGTAACTAACATGGGGACTCGTTCTGACCACACAAAACCCCCAGCTCTTCTGTTGCTGTATAACTAACATGGGGACTCGTTCTGACCACACAAAACCCCAGCTCTTCTGTTGCTGTGTAACTAACATGGGGACTCGTTCTGACCACACAAAACCCCAGCTCTTCTGTTGCTGGGTAACTAACATGGGGACTCGTTCTGACCACACAAAACCCCCAGCTCTTCTGTTGCTGGGTAACTAACATGGGGACTCGTTCTGACCACACAAAACCCCAGCTCTTCTGTTGCTGTATAACTAACATGGGGACTCGTTCTGACCACACAAACCCCCAGCTCTTCTGTTGCTGTATAACTAACATGAGGACTCGTTCACCTTCTGACCACACAAAACCCCAGCTCTTCTGTTGCTGTATAACTAACATGGGGACTCGTTCTGACCACACAAAACCCCAGCTCTTCTGTTGCTGGGTAACTAACATGGGGACTCGTTCACGTTCTGACCACACAAAACCCCAGCTCTTCTGTTGCTGGGTAACTAACATGGGGACTCGTTCACGTTCTGACCACACAAAACCCCAGCTCTTCTGTTGCTGTATAACTAACATGGGGACTCGTTCTGACCACACAAAACCCCAGCTCTTCTGTTGCTGGGTAACTAACATGGGGACTCGTTCACGTTCTGACCACACAAAACCCCAGCTCTTCTGTTGCTGTATAACTAACATGGGGACTCGTTCTGACCACACAAAACCCCAGCTCTTCTGTTGCTGGGTAACTAACATGGGGACTCGTTCACGTTCTTACCACACAAAACCCCAGCTCTTCTGTTGCTGTATAACTAACATGGGGACTCGTTCACGTTCTGACCACACAAAACCCCAGCTCTTCTGTTGCTGTATAACTAACATGGGGACTCGTTCTGACCACACAAAACCCCAGCTCTTCTGTTGCTGTATAAATAACATGGGACTCGTTCACGTTCTGACCACACAAAACCCCAGCTCTTCTGTTGCTGTATAACTAACATGGGGACTCGTTCACGTTCTGACCACACAAAACCCCAGCTCTTCTGTTGCTGTATAACTAACATGGGGACTCGTTCTGACCACACAAAACCCCAGCTCTTCTGTTGCTGGGTAACTAACATGGGGACTCGTTCTGACCACACAAAACCCAAGCTCTTATGTCGCTGTATAACTAACATGGGGACTCGTTCTGACCACACAAAACCCCAGCTCTTCTGTTGCTGTATAACTAACATGGGGACTCGTTCACCTTCTGACCACACAAAACCCCAGCTCTTCTGTTGCTGGGTAACTAACATGGGGACTCGTTCTGACCACACAAAACCCCCAGCTCTTCTGTTGCTGTGTAACTAACATGGGGACTCGTTCTGACCACACAAAACCCCAGCTCTTCTGTTGCTGGGTAACTAACATGGGGACTCGTTCACGTTCTGACCACACAAAACCCCAGCTCTTCTGTTGCTGGGTAACTAACATGGGGACTCGTTCACGTTCTGACCACACAAAACCCCAGCTCTTCTGTTGCTGGGTAACTAACATGGGGACTCGTTCACGTTCTGACCACACAAAACCCCAGCTCTTCTGTTGCTGGGTAACTAACATGGGGACTCGTTCTGACCACACAAAACCCCAGCTCTTCTGTTGCTGTATAACTAACATGGGGACTCGTTCACGTTCTGACCACACAAAACCCCCAGCTCTTCTGTTGCTGTATAACTAACATGGGGACTCGTTCTGACCACACAAAACCCCAGCTCTTCTGTTGCTGTATAACTAACATGGGGACTCGTTCTGACCACACAAAACCCCAGCTCTTCTGTTGCTGGGTAACTAACATGGGGACTCGTTCTGACCACACAAAACCCCAGCTCTTCTGTTGCTGGGTAACTAACATGGGGACTCGTTCACGTTCTGACCACACAAAACCCCAGCTCTTCTGTTGCTGGGTAACTAACATGGGGACTCGTTCTGACCACACAAAACCCCAGCTCTTCTGTTGCTGGGTAACTAACATGGGGACTCGTTCTGACCACACAAAACCCCAGCTCTTCTGTTGCTGTATAACTAACATGGGGACTCGTTCACCTTCTGACCACACAAAACCCCAGCTCTTCTGTTGCTGGGTAACTAACATGGGGACTCGTTCTGACCACACAAAACCCCAGCTCTTCTGTTGCTGTATAACTAACATGGGGACTCGTTCACGTTCTGACCACACAAAACCCCAGCTCTTCTGTTGCTGGGTAACTAACATGGGGACTCGTTCACGTTCTGACCACACAAAACCCCAGCTCTTCTGTTGCTGGGTAACTAACATGGGGACTCGTTCACGTTCTGACCACACAAAACCCCAGCTCTTCTGTTGCTGGGTAACTAACATGGGGACTCGTTCACGTTCTGACCACACAAAACCCCAGCTCTTCTGTTGCTGGGTAACTAACATGGGGACTCGTTCTGACCACACAAAACCCCAGCTCTTCTGTTGCTGTATAACTAACATGGGGACTCGTTCACGTTCTGACCACACAAAACCCCAGCTCTTCTGTTGCTGGGTAACTAACATGGGGACTCGTTCTGACCACACAAAACCCCAGCTCTTCTGTTGCTGTATAACTAACATGGGGACTCGTTCACGTTCTGACCACACAAAACCCCAGCTCTTCTGTTGCTGGGTAACTAACATGGGGACTCGTTCTGACCACACAAAACCCCAGCTCTTCTGTTGCTGGGTAACTAACATGGGGACTCGTTCACGTTCTGACCACACAAAACCCCAGCTCTTCTGTTGCTGGGTAACTAACATGGGGACTCGTTCTGACCACACAAAACCCCAGCTCTTCTGTTGCTGGGTAACTAACATGGGGACTCGTTCTGACCACACAAAACCCCAGCTCTTCTGTTGCTGTATAACTAACATGGGGACTCGTTCACGTTCTGACCACACAAAACCCGAGCTCTTCTGTTGCTGGGTAACTAACATGGGGACTCGTTCTGACCACACAAACCCCAGCTCTTCTGTTGCTGTATAACTAACATGGGGACTCGTTCTGACCACACAAAACCCCCAGCTCTTCTGTTGCTGGGTAACTAACATGGGGACTCGTTCTGACCACACAAAACCCCCAGCTCTTCTGTTGCTGTATAACTAACATGGGGACTCGTTCTGACCACACAAAACCCCAGCTCTTCTGTTGCTGTATAACTAACATGGGGACTCGTTCACGTTCTGACCACACAAAACCCCAGCTCTTCTGTTGCTGGGTAACTAACATGGGGACTCGTTCACGTTCTGACCACACAAAACCCCAGCTCTTCTGTTGCTGGGTAACTAACATGGGGACTCGTTCTGACCACACAAAACCCCCAGCTCTTCTGTTGCTGTATAACTAACATGGGGACTCGTTCTGACCACACAAAACCCCAGCTCTTCTGTTGCTGGGTAACTAACATGGGGACTCGTTCACGTTCTGATCACACAAAACCCCAGCTCTTCTGTTGCTGGGTAACTAACATGGGGACTCGTTCTGACCACACAAAACCCCCAGCTCTTCTGTTGCTGTATAACTAACATGGGGACTCGTTCTGACCACACAAAACCCCAGCTCTTCTGTTGCTGTGTAACTAACATGGGGACTCGTTCTGACCACACAAAACCCCAGCTCTTCTGTTGCTGGGTAACTAACATGGGGACTCGTTCTGACCACACAAAACCCCCAGCTCTTCTGTTGCTGGGTAACTAACATGGGGACTCGTTCTGACCACACAAAACCCCAGCTCTTCTGTTGCTGTATAACTAACATGGGGACTCGTTCTGACCACACAAACCCCCAGCTCTTCTGTTGCTGTATAACTAACATGAGGACTCGTTCACCTTCTGACCACACAAAACCCCAGCTCTTCTGTTGCTGTATAACTAACATGGGGACTCGTTCTGACCACACAAAACCCCAGCTCTACTGTTGCTGTATAACTAACATGGGGACTCGTTCACCTTCTGACCACACAAAACCCCAGCTCTTCTGTTGCTGTATAACTAACATGGGGACTCGTTCTGACCACACAAAACCCCAGCTCTTCTGTTGCTGGGTAACTAACATGGGGACTCGTTCTGACCACACAAACCCCAGCTCTTCTGTTGCTGGGTAACTAACATGGGGACTCGTTCTGACCACACAAAACCCCCAGCTCTTCTGTTGCTGGGTAACTAACATGGGGACTCGTTCTGACCACACAAAACCCCAGCTCTTCTGTTGCTGTGTAACTAACATGGGGACTCGTTCTGACCACACAAAACCCCAGCTCTTCTGTTGCTGGGTAACTAACATGGGGACTCGTTCTGACCACACAAAACCCCCAGCTCTTCTGTTGCTGGGTAACTAACATGGGGACTCGTTCTGACCACACAAAACCCCAGCTCTTCTGTTGCTGTATAAATAACATGAGGACTCGTTCACCTTCTGACCACACAAAACCCCAGCTCTTCTGTTGCTGTATAACTAACATGGGGACTCGTTCTGACCACACAAAACCCCAGCTCTTCTGTTGCTGGGTAACTAACATGGGGACTAGTTCTGACCACACAAAACCCCAGCTCTTCTGTTGCTGTATAACTAACATGGGGACTCGTTCTGACCACACAAAACCCCAGCTCTTCTGTTGCTGTATAACTAACATGAGGACTCGTTCACGTTCTGACCACACAAAACCCCAGCTCTTCTGTTGCTGGGTAACTAACATGGGGACTCGTTCTGACCACACAAAACCCCAGCTCTTCTGTTGCTGGGTAACAAACATGGGGACTCGTTCTGACCACACAAAACCCCAGCTCTTCTGTTGCTGGGTAACAAACATGGGGACTCGTTCTGACCACACAAAACCCCAGCTCTTCTGTTGCTGGGTAACTAACATGGGGACTAGTTCTGACCACACAAAACCCCAGCTCTTCTGTTGCTGGGTAACTAACATGGGGACTCGTTCTGACCACACAAAACCCCAGCTCTTCTGTTGCTGGGTAACTAACATGGGGACTCGTTCTGACCACACAAAACCCCAGCTCTTCTGTTGCTGTATAACTAACATGGGGACTCGTTCTGACCACACAAAACCCCCAGCTCTTCTGTTGCTGGGTAACTAACATGGGGACTCGTTCTGACCACACAAAACCCCAGCTCTTCTGTTGCTGTATAACTAACATGGGGACTCGTTCTGACCACACAAAACCCCCAGCTCTTCTGTTGCTGGGTAACTAACATGGGGACTCGTTCTGACCACACAAAACCCCAGCTCTTCTGTTGCTGGGTAACTAACATGGGGACTAGTTCTGACCACACAAAACCCCAGCTCTTCTGTTGCTGGGTAACTAACATGGGGACTCGTTCTGACCACACAAAACCCCAGCTCTTCTGTTGCTGTATAACTAACATGGGGACTCGTTCTGACCACACAAAACCCCCAGCTCTTCTGTTGCTGGGTAACAAACATGGGGACTCGTTCTGACCACACAAAACCCCAGCTCTTCTGTTGCTGGGTAACTAACATGGGGACTAGTTCTGACCACACAAAACCCCAGCTCTTCTGTTGCTGGGTAACTAACATGGGGACTCGTTCTGACCACACAAAACCCCAGCTCTTCTGTTGCTGGGTAACTAACATGGGGACTAGTTCTGACCACACAAAACCCCAGCTCTTCTGTTGCTGTATAACTAACATGGGGACTCGTTCTGACCACACAAAACCCCCAGCTCTTCTGTTGCTGGGTAACTAACATGGGGACTCGTTCTGACCACACAAAACCCCAGCTCTTCTGTTGCTGTATAACTAACATGGGGACTCGTTCTGACCACACAAAACCCCCAGCTCTTCTGTTGCTGGGTAACTAACATGGGGACTCGTTCTGACCACACAAAACCCCAGCTCTTCTGTTGCTGGGTAACTAACATGGGGACTAGTTCTGACCACACAAAACCCCAGCTCTTCTGTTGCTGGGTAACTAACATGGGGACTCGTTCTGACCACACAAACCCCCAGCTCTTCTGTTGCTGGGTAACTAACATGGGGACTCGTTCTGACCACACAAAACCCCAGCTCTTCTGTTGCTGGGTAACTAACATGGGGACTCGTTCACGTTCTGACCACACAAAACCCCAGCTCTTCTGTTGCTGTATAACTAACATGGGGACTCGTTATGACCACACAAAACCCCCAGCTCTTCTGTTGCTGGGTAACTAACATGGGGACTCGTTCTGACCACACAAAACCCCAGCTCTTCTGTTGCTGGGTAACTAACATGGGGACTCGTTATGACCACACAAAACCCCAGACACCTGGACCTGTTCTCTCTTTGGCTCCAGGGCATCCTGCAGACAGAGCTGGGCTCCAGGGCGTCTACCAGACAGAGCTGGGTTCAGGGTGTCTACCAGACAGAGCTGGGCTCAGGGTGTCTACCAGACAGAGCTGGGCTCCAGGGCTACCAGACAGAGCTGGGCTCAGGGTGTCTACCAGACAGAGCTGGGCTCAGGGTGTCTACCAGACAGAGCTGGGCTCAGGGCGTCTACCAGACAGAGCTGGGCTCAGGGCGTCCTCCAGACAGAGCTGGGCTCAGGGCATCCTCCAGACAGAGCTGGGCTCAGGGCGTCTACCAGACAGAGCTGGGCTCAGGGCGTCCTCCAGACAGAGCTGGGCTCAGGGCGTCCTACAGACAGAGCTGGGCTCAGGGCGTCTACCAGACAGAGCTGGGCTCAGGGCGACCTCCAGACAGAGATGGGCTCAGGGCGTCCTCCAGACAGAGATGGGCTCAGGGCGTCCTCCAGACAGAGCTGGGCTCAGGGCGTCCTGCAGACAGAGCTGGGCTCAGGGCGTCCTCCAGACAGAGCTGGGCTCAGGGCGTCTACCAGACAGAGCTGGGCTCAGGGCGACCTCCAGACAGAGATGGGCTCAGGGCGTCCTCCAGACAGAGCTGGGCTCAGGGCGTCCTCCAGACAGAGCTGGGCTCAGGGTGACCTCCAGACAGAGCTGGGCTCAGGGCGTCCTGCAAACAGAGCTGGGCTCAGGGCGTCCTCCAGACAGAGCTGGGCTCAGGGCGTCTACCAGACAGAGCTGGGCTCAGGGCGTCCTCCAGACAGAGATGGGCTCAGGGCGTCCTCCAGACAGAGCTGGGCTCAGGGCGTCCTGCAGACAGAGCTGGGCTCAGGGCGTCCTCCAGACAGAGCTGGGCTCAGGGCGTCTACCAGACAGAGCTGGGCTCAGGGCGACCTCCAGACAGAGATGGGCTCAGGGCGTCCTCCAGACAGAGCTGGGCTCAGGGCGTCCTCCAGACAGAGCTGGGCTCAGGGTGACCTCCAGACAGAGCTGGGCTCAGGGCGTCTACCAGACAGAGCTGGGCTCAGGGCGTCTACCAGACAGAGCTGGGCTCAGGGCGTCCTGCAGACAGAGCTGGGCTCAGGGCGACCTCCAGACAGAGCTAGCTTGCAGTAATCACTATGAAAGAAGTGTGTCTTGTGACCTTTATGTTAAGAAGGTGAGAAGGTAGTGCTGCTCTCCCCATAAGGCTGACTGACCCACAGGACACCACTACATCTGGGACTTCCTTATTCCTTTCAATACGCTCCAGGAACATTCTATTGGCCAGTCAGCCAGCCAGTCACAAAGACCCTTTATATCTGTACCTTTAGTGTCCATCTAACATCCCTCTCTCTCTCCATCTCTCTCTACCCCTCTGTTTCCATCCATCTCTCTCTATCCCTCTCTCTCCATATCTCTCTCCATCCCTCTCTCCATACCTTTCTACATCCATCTCTCTCCATCTCCCTCTCTCCATCCCTCTCTCTCCATCTCTCTCTACATCCATCTCTCTCCATCCCTCTCTCCATCCCTCTCCCCATCTCTCTCTCTCTCCATCTCTCTCTCTCCATCCCTCTCTCTCCCCATCTTTCTCTTCATCTCCCTCTCCATCTCTCTCTCCCCATCTCTCTCTCTCTCCATCTCTCTCTCTTCATCTCTCTCTCTCTCCATCTCTCTCTCCATCCCTCTCTCTCCATCTCTCTCTCCATCCCTCTCTCCCCATCTCTCTCTCCATCTCTCTCTCCATCTCTCCCTCTCCATCTCTCTCTCCATCCCTCTCTCTCCATCTCTCTCTCCATCCCTCTCTCTCTCCATCTCTCTCTCCATCTCTCTCCCCATCTCTCTCTCCATCTCTCTCTCCATCTCTCTCTCCTTCTCTCTCTCCATCTCTCTCTCCATCTCTCTCTCCATCTCTCTCTTCATCTCTCTCTTCATCTCTCTCCATCTCTCTCTCCATCTCTCTCTCCAGCTCTCTCTCCATCTCTCTCTCCATCTCTCTCTCTCCATCTCTCTCTTCATCTCTCTCCATCTCTCTCTCCATCTCTCTCTCCATCCCTCTCTCTCCATCTCTCTCTCCATCCCTCTCTCTCCATCCCTCTCTCTTCATCTCCCTCTCCATCCCTCCCTCTCCATCCCTCTCTCTCCATCTCTCTCCCCATCTCTCTCTCCATCTCTCTCTTCATCCCTCTCTCCCCATCTCTCTCTCCATCTCTCTCCCCATCTCTCTCTCCATCTCTCTCTCCATCTCTCTCCCCATCTCTCTCTCCATCCCTCTCTCTCCATCTCTCTCTCCATCCCTCTCTCTCCATCTCTCTCTCATCCCTCTCTCTCCATCTCTCTCTTCATCTCTCTCTCCATCTCTCTCTCCATCTCTCTCCCCATCTCTCTCTCCATCTCTCTCTCCATCTCTCTCCCCATCTCTCTCTCCATCTCTCTCCCCATCTCTCTCTCCATCTGTCTCTCCATCCCTCTCTCTCCATCTCTCTCCCCATCTCTCTCTCCATCTCACCCGAAGCCGGAGCAGAACCTGAAGAAGATGAAGAACCCGTATCCCTGAGCAAAGCAAGACAGGAAGCTGAAGACACAGTCGATGGCTAGACAGTAGATCAGACACTTCCTACGGCCCATCTTATCCGCCAGGCTGCCCCACACGAACGCCCCCACCATCATCGACACGTACACCAGCAGACCTGAGACAGAGAGAGAGAGAGAGAGAGAGAGAGAGAGAGAGAGAGAGAGAGAGAGAGAGAGAGAGAGAGAGAGAGAGAGAGAGAGAGAGAGAGAGAGAGAGAGAGACAGAGAGAGAGAGAGAGACAGAGAGAGAGAGAGACAGAGAGAGAGAGAGAGAGAGAGAGAGACAGAGAAACGCAGCTCTGTCAATAAAGGCAGAGACTCTGGAGGATTGATAATTTGGTACAAATCAGAACTACAAAAATCTAATTGATCCCCTCAAAATTGGTAAATATCACATTTGATTAAAACTGAAAAAAGAACTTGTACTGACAGAAAAAGATGTGTTCCTTTGTGCAATATATTTCCCCCCCCTCAGAATCCCCATATTACTCAGAGGAGATATCCCCCCCTCAGAATCCCCATATTACTCAGAGGAGATATCCCCCCCTCAGAATCCCCATATTACTCAGAGGAGATATTCCCCCCCCTCAGAATCCCCATATTACTCAGAGGAGATATCCCCCCCTCAGAATCCCCATATTACTCAGAGGAGATATTCCCCCCCTCAGAATCCCCATATTACTCAGAGGAGATATTCCCCCCCTCAGAATCCCCATATTACTCAGAGGAGATATTCCCCCCTCAGAATCCCCATATTACTCAGAGGAGATATTCCCCCCTCAGAATCCCCATATTACTCAGAGGAGATATCCCCCCCTCAGAATCCCCATATTACTCAGAGGAGATATTCCCCCCTCAGAATCCCCATATTACTCAGAGGAGATCTTCCCCCCCTCAGAATCCCCATATTACTCAGAGGAGATATTCCCCACCCTCAGAATCCCCATATTACTCAGAGGAGATATTCCCCCCCCTCAGAATCCCCATATTACTCAGAGGAGATCTCCCCCCCCTCAGAATCCCCATATTACTCAGAGGACATATTCCCCCCCTCAGAATCCCCATATTACTCAGAGGAGATATCCCCCCCTCAGAATCCCCATATTACTCAGAGGAGATATCCCCCCCTCAGAATCCCCATATTACTCAGAGGAGATATCCCCCCCTCAGAATCCCCATATTACTCAGAGGAGATATCCCCCCTCAGAATCCCCATATTACTCAGAGGAGATATCCCCCCTCAGAATCCCCATATTACTCAGAGGAGATATTCCCCCCTCAGAATCCCCATATTACTCAGAGGAGATATTCCCCCCCTCAGAATCCCCATATTACTCAGAGGAGATATTCCCCCCTCAGAATCCCCATATTACTCAGAGGAGATATTCCCCCCCTCAGAATCCCCATATTACTCAGAGGAGATATTCCCCCTCAGAATCCCCATATTACTCAGAGGAGATCTTCCCCAGCCTTGAGGAAGAGACGTGCCATTTCCAGGCCCAGGGAAATGTGCTCATCTGTGGGGACACAAATTCGCTCACAGGAACACTACCTGATCTAACGAGCACACGAGGGGACAGCTTTATTACAGGCCATACTGTTTCTAACTGTCTTAATCTCCCCCATAGAAACAACAGTGACGGCACCGTCAACAAAAACGGAAGGGATCTGTTGCAGCTCTGTAGAAGCCTGGGTCTGTACTTTGTCAATGGTAGGTTACGAGGGGACTCTTTGGGGAGATTCACCTACTGCTCACCTCTTGGCCACAGTACAGTAGACTATATGATCACAGACATGGACCCTTTCTCTCTCAGCTCATTCACTGTCAAGCCACTAACACCTCTGTCTGATCACAGCCAAATGACGTTGTTCCTCAAAAGAACAGACATGGAAACAACCACACATTCCCAGCCCAGTAAGCTGTACAACATCAGAAATTCATACAGATGGGCCCGAAACAGCACAGAAGAATAGCAGACAGCAACCTGGAACCAAAATATCCAAACCCTCTTAGATAACTTCCTGGATAGCACATCCACTCACAGTAAAGAAGGCATCAATCTAGCAGTGCAACACATCAACTATATATTCGAGGGACAATGTCGGACAAACCAACCAACCTGCACATGTCCTCTATGCTTATTGTTATTGTTCATCATATGGTTAATTTGACCCTTGATTATTGTTGTTACTGTTGTCTTGTCGACAATATTCGGCAATATGTACAGTACATTGTTACGTCATGCCAATAAAGCAAATTGAATTGAATTGTGAGAGAGAGAGCGAGAGAGACAGAGAGACAGAGAGAGACAGACAGACAGACAGACAGACAGACAGACAGACAGACAGACAGACAGACAGACAGACAGACAGACAGACAGACAGACAGACAGACAGGGGGAGAGAGAGACAGACAGACAGACAGAGAGACAGACAGACAGACAGACAGACAGACAGACAGACAGACAGACAGACAGACAGACAGACAGACAGACAGACAGACAGACAGACAGACAGACAGACAGACAGACAGACAGACAGACAGACAGGGGGAGAGAGAGACAGACAGACAGAGAGACAGACAGACAGACAGACAGACAGACAGACAGACAGACAGACAGACAGACAGACAGACAGACAGACAGACAGACAGACAGACAGACAGACAGACAGACAGACAGACAGAGAAAGAGACAGAGGTATTAGTACTGCCAGGGACACAGACGGACGGACGGACGGACGGACGGACGGACAGACGGACAGACAGACAGACAGTATATTATCCCCACACCTAATCTCATTCTGTCAATCAATGCTCACAGTAGAGTAATGTTGTGCTGCCAGACTTCACCCAGTGACTCAATGCTCACAGTAGAGTGGACGTCCTCTCGTCCAATAGGAGGCTCACTTTGACACATTGTCCTGTTGACCTGGTCTTACTGCATTAGGAAAAAGGGAAAGTTCAAGATATCCTTCCAAAAAAGATATGTGAATTCGCCCACATTCACTGATATGAATCTTGAGCTACAAAGCAAAATCTATGTTGTATTTTTGGGGGGGTTTAAATGTGTGTGAAGTCAAAGCAAAGTGACAAAATCTAGCAATACACAGTGACATAATCTGGGTTAAAACAACAACTTCTAAATGAAGACAGAGATACATTTGGATGTTAACATACTGACAACAACTTCTAAATGAAGACAGAGGGATCCATTTGGATGTTAATTGACACACTAACAACAACTTCTAAATGAAGACAGAGGGATCCATTTGGATGTTAACATACTGACAACAACTTCAAAATGAAGACAGAGGGATCCATTTGGATGTTAATTGACACACTAACAACAACTTCTAAATGAAGACAGAGGGATCCATTTGGATGTTAACATACTGACAACAACTTCTAAATGAAGACAGAGGGATCCATTTGGATGTTAACATACTGACAACAACTTCAAAATGAAGACAGAGGGATCCATTTGGATGTTAATTGACACACTAACAACAACTTCTAAATGAAGACAGAGGGATCCATTTGGATGTTAACATACTGACAACAACTTCTAAATGAAGACAGAGGGATCCATTTGGATGTTAATTGACACACTAACAACAACTTCTAAATGAAGACAGAGGGATCCATTTGGATGTTAACATACTGACAACAACTTCAAAATGAAGACAGAGGGATCCATTTGGATGTTAACATATTAACAACAACTTCAAAATGAAGACAGAGGGATCCATTTGGATGTTAACACACTGACAACAACTTCAAAATGAAGACAGAGGGATCCATTTGGATGTTAACACACTGACAACATGATTCCTAGATGATGCTGAGTATTATAGAGGTTAAAGCCTATGAAATGTTACCAAACTATTTTACATTGAAAATGAGCAACTTTTTAATTATGTGGGTCATTTTGATTGGCATCGCTAACTAGTGGGTCATTTTGATTGGCGGCGCTAACTAGTGGCTCATTTTGATTGGCAGCGCTAACGAGTGGGTCATTTTGATTGGCGGCGCTAACGAGTGGGTCATTTTGATTGGCGGCGCTAACTAGTGGCTCATTTTGATTGGCAGCGCTAACTAGTGGCTCATTTTGATTGGCAGCGCTAACTAGTGGCTCATTTTGATTGGCAGCGCTAACTAGTGGCTCATTTTTTTTGGGAATCCTCCAATCAGAGTGCAGAGATATTGGTCTTGAACACTCCAGTCTGCCTTTCTAAAACATTTTGGAAAAACATGGCTGCCATTTTGAACTGAAGTGAGAGAACATCAGTGCTGGTGTATGTCAGTAGAACCCTCGGCCGTCGTAGGAAGTGGACCAAAATGCAGCGAGTACGTGAATGCTCATATTTATTTTATTACAAAAACAACGACAGCTAACAGTCTTGCAGGCTAACCCTAGCAGTGCACGAATACAACTTCCCACAAAGGGACAGGTGAAAAACAGGGCTACCTAAGTATGACTCCCAATCAGCAACAACGATGTACAGCTGTTCCTGATTGAGAGCCATACCAGGCCAACACATAGAAATACACAACATAGATAGAGCATAGAATACGACACATAGAACATGACCCAAAAACCTGGGAATACTCTAACCAAACACCCCTCTACATAAACACATATCCCAACAAACCCCGAACCACATAAAACAAACACCCCCCTGCCACGTCCTGACCAAACTACAAGAACAAATAACCCCTATACTGGTCAGGACGTGACACACCTACAGTATGTCTCATCTCTCTCAGGTCTCCACTGTCCTGGGTTCATACTACAGCCCTAATTACAGTGGGGTAACTCAGGTCTCCACTGTCCTGGGTTTATACTGCAGTCCTAATTACAGTGGGGTAACTCAGGTCTCCACTGTCCTGGGTTTATACTACAGCCCTAATTACAGTGGGGTAACTCAGGTCTCCACTGTCCTGGGTTCATACTACAGCCCTAATTACAGTGGGGTAACTCAGGTCTCCACTGTCCTGGGTTCATACTGCAGTCCTAATTACAGTGGGGTAAACAGCTTATCTTAGACTAGAGGCTTGTGTTGCTGTGCTGTGCTGTCAGTGCACCTCACGGTGGATTAGTATCCTTCGAAACGCTACCCGTTACAAACGGTATGTCCTTGTACCAGGCCTCAGGCATCACAGTTAGCCTTCTACCAGGTCACAGCTGGAGGGGCTGGGGGAGGGGCTGGGGGAGGGGCTGGGGGAGGGGCTGGGGCTGGGGCTGGGGGAGGGGCTGGGGGAGGGGCTGGGGGAGGGGCTGGGGCTGGGGCTGGGGGAGGGGCTGGGGGAGGGGCTGGGGCTGGGGCTGGGGGAGGGGCTGGGGGAGGGGCTGGGGGAGGGGCTGGGGCTGGGGCTGGGGGAGGGGCTGGGGGAGGGGCTGGGGGAGGGGCTGGGGCTGGGGGAGGGGGAGGGGCTGGGGGAGGGGCTGGGGCTGGGGCTGGGGGAGGGGCTGGGGGAGGGGCTGGGGGAGGGGCTGGGGGAGGGGCTGGGGCTGGGGGAGGGGCTGGGGGAGGGGCTGGGGCTGGGGCTGGGGGAGGGGCTGGGGGAGGGGCTGGGGGAGGGGCTGGGGCTGGGGCTGGGGGAGGGGCTGGGGCTGGGGGAGGGGCTGGGGGAGGGGCTGGGGCTGGGGGAGGGGCTGGGGGAGGGGCTGGGGGAGGGGGAGGGGCTGGGGCTGGGGCTGGGGGAGGGGCTGGGGCTGGGGCTGGGGGAGGGGCTGGGGCTGGGGCTGGGGGAGGGGCTGGGGGAGGGGCTGGGGGAGGGGCTGGGGGAGGGGCTGGGGCTGGGGCTGGGGCTGGGGCTGGGGGAGGGGCTGGGGGAGGGGCTGGGGCTGGGGCTGGGGGAGGGGCTGGGGGAGGGGCTGGGGAGGGGCTGGGGCTGGGGGAGGGGCTGGGGCTGGGGGAGGGGGAGGGGCTGGGGGAGGGGCTGGGGCTGGGGCTGGGGGAGGGGCTGGGGGAGGGGCTGGGGGAGGGGCTGGGGGAGGGGCTGGGGCTGGGGCTGGGGGAGGGGCTGGGGCTGGGGCTGGGGGAGGGGGAGGGGCTGGGGCTGGGGGAGGGGCTGGGGGAGGGGCTGGGGCTGGGGCTGGGGGAGGGGCTGGGGCTGGGGCTGGGGGAGGGGCTGGGGGAGGGGCTGGGGGAGGGGCTGGGGCTGCCAGGTCTGTCTCGCTGTCCCTGCTCACTCCAGCTGGATGCTGTAATATTTCTGTTGTGATGCTGTGATACTGGCAGGAAGTAGCTGCCACATCTTCCTGTGATATACTTTCTATAAGGTGGAAGCTCGCAGCAGTCTCCCCAATACAGTATATCTATTAGCTCGCAGCAGTCTCTCCAATACAGTATATCTATTAGCATGCAGCAGTCTCCCCAATACAGTATATCTATTAGCATGCAGCAGTCTCCCCAATACAGTATATCTATTAGCACGCAGCAGTCTCCCCAATACAGTATATCTATTAGCATGCAGCAGTCTCCCCAATACAGTATATCTATTAGCTCGCAGCAGTCTCCCCAATACAGTATATCTATTAGCTCGCAGCAGTCTCCCCAATACAGTATATCTATTAGCATGCAGCAGTCTCCCCAATACAGTATATCTATTAGCATGCAGCAGTCTCCCCAATACAGTATATCTATTAGCATGCAGCAGTCTCCCCAATACAGTATATCTATTAGCATGCAGCAGTCTCCCCAATACAGTATATCTATTAGCATGCAGCAGTCTCCCCAATACAGTATATCTGTTAGCTCGCAGCAGTCTCCCCAATACAGTATATCTATTAGCATGCAGCAGTCTCCCCAATACAGTATATCTATTAGCACGCAGCAGTCTCCCCAATACAGTATATCTATTAGCATGCAGCAGTCTCCCCAATACAGTATATCTATTAGCATGCAGCAGTCTCCCCAATACAGTATATCTATTAGCATGCAGCAGTCTCCCCAATACAGTATATCTATTAGCTCGCAGCAGTCTCCCCAATACAGTATATATATCTATTAGCATGCAGCAGTCTCCCCAATACAGTATATCTATTAGCACGCAGCAGTCTCCCCAATACAGTATATCTATTAGCTCGCAGCAGTATCCCCAATACAGTATATCTATTAGCATGCAGCAGTCTCCCCAATACAGTATATCTATTAGCATGCAGCAGTCTCCCCAATACAGTATATCTATTAGCTCGCAGCAGTCTCCCCAATACAGTATATCTATTAGCTCGCAGCAGTCTCCCCAATACAGTATATCTATTAGCATGCAGCAGTCTCCCCAATACAGTATATCTATTAGCATGCAGCAGTCTCCCCAATACAGTATATCTATTAGCATGCAGCAGTCTCCCCAATACAGTATATCTATTAGCATGCAGCAGTCTCCCCAATACAGTATATCTATTAGCATGCAGCAGTCTCCCCAATACAGTATATCTATTAGCTCGCAGCAGTCTCCCCAATACAGTATATCTATTAGCATGCAGCAGTCTCCCCAATACAGTATATCTATTAGCACGCAGCAGTCTCCCCAATACAGTATATCTATTAGCATGCAGCAGTCTCCCCAATACAGTATATCTATTAGCATGCAGCAGTCTCCCCAATACAGTATATCTATTAGCATGCAGCAGTCTCCCCAATACAGTATATCTATTACCTCGCAGCAGTCTCCCCAATACAGTATATATATCTATTAGCATGCAGCAGTCTCCCCAATACAGTATATCTATTAGCATGCAGCAGTCTCCCCAATACAGTAAATCTATTAGCTCGCAGCAGTCTCCCCAATACAGTATATCTATTAGCATGCAGCAGTCTCCCCAATACAGTATATCTATTAGCACGCAGCAGTCTCCCCAATACAGTATATCTATTAGCATGCAGCAGTCTCCCCAATACAGTATATCTATTAGCATGCAGCAGTCTCCCCAATACAGTATATCTATTAGCATGCAGCAGTCTCCCCAATACAGTATATCTATTAGCTCGCAGCAGTCTCCCCAATACAGTATATATATCTATTAGCATGCAGCAGTCTCCCCAATACAGTATATCTATTAGCACGCAGCAGTCTCCCCAATACAGTATATCTATTAGCTCGCAGCAGTATCCCCAATACAGTATATCTATTAGCATGCAGCAGTCTCCCCAATACAGTATATCTATTAGCACGCAGCAGTCTCCCCAATACAGTATATCTATTAGCATGCAGCAGTCTCCCCAATACAGTATATCTATTAGCACGCAGCAGTCTCCCCAATACAGTATATCTATTAGCATGCAGCAGTCTCCCCAATACAGTATATCTATTAGCTCGCAGCAGTCTCCCCAATACAGTATATCTATTAGCATGCAGCAGTCTCCCCAATACAGTATATCTATTAGCATGCAGCAGTCTCCCCAATACAGTATATCTATTAGCATGCAGCAGTCTCCCCAATACAGTATATCTATTAGCATGCAGCAGTCTCCCCAATACAGTATATCTATTAGCATGCAGCAGTCTCCCCAATACAGTATATCTATTAGCATGCAGCAGTCTCCCCAATACAGTATATCTATTAGCATGCAGCAGTCTCCCCAATACAGTATATCTATTAGCTCGCAGCAGTCTCCCCAATACAGTATATCTATTAGCATGCAGCAGTCTCCCCAATACAGTATATCTATTAGCACGCAGCAGTCTCCCCAATACAGTATATCTATTAGCATGCAGCAGTCTCCCCAATACAGTATATCTATTAGCATGCAGCAGTCTCCCCAATACAGTATATCTATTAGCATGCAGCAGTCTCCCCAATACAGTATATCTATTAGCTCGCAGCAGTCTCCCCAATACAGTATATATATCTATTAGCATGCAGCAGTCTCCCCAATACAGCATATCTATTAGCATGCAGCAGTCTCCCCAATACAGTAAATCTATTAGCTCGCAGCAGTCTCCCCAATACAGTATATCTATTAGCATGCAGCAGTCTCCCCAATACAGTATATCTATTAGCACGCAGCAGTCTCCCCAATACAGTATATCTATTAGCATGCAGCAGTCTCCCCAATACAGTATATCTATTAGCATGCAGCAGTCTCCCCAATACAGTATATCTATTAGCATGCAGCAGTCTCCCCAATACAGTATATCTATTAGCTCGCAGCAGTCTCCCCAATACAGTATATATATCTATTAGCATGCAGCAGTCTCCCCAATACAGTATATCTATTAGCACGCAGCAGTCTCCCCAATACAGTATATCTATTAGCTCGCAGCAGTATCCCCAATACAGTATATCTATTAGCATGCAGCAGTCTCCCCAATACAGTATATCTATTAGCACGCAGCAGTCTCCCCAATACAGTATATCTATTAGCATGCAGCAGTCTCCCCAATACAGTATATCTATTAGCACGCAGCAGTCTCCCCAATACAGTATATCTATTAGCATGCAGCAGTCTCCCCAATACAGTATATCTATTAGCTCGCAGCAGTCTCCCCAATACAGTATATCTATTAGCATGCAGCAGTCTCCCCAATACAGTATATCTATTAGCATGCAGCAGTCTCCCCAATACAGTATATCTATTAGCATGCAGCAGTCTCCCCAATACAGTATATCTATTAGCATGCAGCAGTCTCCCCAATACAGTATATCTATTAGCATGCAGCAGTCTCCCCAATACAGTATATCTATTAGCACGCAGCAGTCTCCCCAATACAGTATATCTATTAGCATGCAGCAGTCTCCCCAATACAGTATATCTATTAGCATGCAGCAGTCTCCCCAATACAGTATATCTATTAGCACGCAGCAGTCTCCCCAATACAGTATATCTATTAGCATGCAGCAGTCTCCCCAATACAGTATATCTATTAGCTCGCAGCAGTCTCCCCAATACAGTATATCTATTAGCATGCAGCAGGCTCCCCAATACAGTATATCTATTAGCTCGCAGCAGTCTCCCCAATACAGTATATCTATTAGCATGCAGCAGTCTCCCCAATACAGTATATCTATTAGCATGCAGCAGTCTCCCCAATACAGTATATCTATTAGCACGCAGCAGTCTCCCCAATACAGTATATCTATTAGCACGCAGCAGTCTCCCCAATACAGTATATCTATTAGCACGCAGCAGTCTCCCCAATACAATATATCTATTAGCATGCAGCAGTCTCCCCAATACAGTATATCTATTAGCATGCAGCAGTCTCCCCAATACAGTATATCTACTAGCTCGCAGCAGTCTCCCCAATACAGTATATCTATTAGCTCGCAGCAGTCTCCCCAATACAGTATATCTATTAGCATGCAACAGTCTCCCCAATACAGTATATCTATTAGCTCGCAGCAGTCTCCCCAATACAGTATATCTATTAGCTCGCAGCAGTTTCCCCAATACAGTATATCTATTAGCTCGCAGCAGTCTCCCCAATACAGTATATCTATTAGCATGCAGCAGTCTCCCCAATACAGTATATCTATTAGCATGCAGCAGTCTCCCCAATACAGTATATCTATTAGCTCGCAGCAGTCTCCCCAATACAGTATATCTATTAGCTCGCAGCAGTCTCCCCAATACAGTATATCTATTAGCATGCAGCAGTCTCCCCAATACAGTATATCTATTAGCACGCAGCAGTCTCCCCAATACAGTATATCTATTAGCATGCAGCAGTCTCCCCAATACAGTATATATATTAGCATGCAGCAGTCTCCCCAATACAGTATATCTATTAGCTCGCAGCAGTCTCCCCAATACAGTATATCTATTAGCTCGCAGCAGTCTCCCCAATACAGTATATCTATTAGCATGCAGCAGTCTCCCCAATACAGTATATCTATTAGCATGCAGCAGTCTCCCCAATACAGTATATCTATTAGCATGCAGCAGTCTCCCCAATACAGTATATCTATTAGCATGCAGCAGTCTCCCCAATACAGTATATCTATTAGCTCGCAGCAGTCTCCCCAATACAGTATATCTATTAGCATGCAGCAGTCTCCCCAATACAGTATATCTATTAGCACGCAGCAGTCTCCCCAATACAGTATATCTATTAGCACGCAGCAGTCTCCCCAATACAGTATATCTATTAGCACGCAGCAGTCTCCCCAATACAGTATATCTATTAGCATGCAGCAGTCTCCCCAATACAGTATATCTATTAGCATGCAGCAGTCTCCCCAATACAGTATATCTACTAGCTCGCAGCAGTCTCCCCAATACAGTATATCTATTAGCTCGCAGCAGTCTCCCCAATACAGTATATCTATTAGCATGCAACAGTCTCCCCAATACAGTATATCTATTAGCTCGCAGCAGTCTCCCCAATACAGTATATCTATTAGCTCGCAGCAGTCTCCCCAATACAGTATATCTATTAGCATGCAGCAGTCTCCCCAATACAGTATATCTATTAGCATGCAGCAGTCTCCCCAATACAGTATATCTATTAGCTCGCAGCAGTCTCCCCAATACAGTATATCTATTAGCATGCAACAGTCTCCCCAATACAGTATATCTATTAGCTCGCAGCAGTCTCCCCAATACAGTATATCTATTAGCTCGCAGCAGTTTCCCCAATACAGTATATCTATTAGCTCGCAGCAGTCTCCCCAATACAGTATATCTATTAGCATGCAGCAGTCTCCCCAATACAGTATATCTATTAGCATGCAGCAGTCTCCCCAATACAGTATATCTATTAGCATGCAGCAGTCTCCCCAATACAGTATATCTATTAGCTCGCAGCAGTCTCCCCAATACAGTATATCTATTAGCTCGCAGCAGTTTCCCCAATACAGTATATCTATTAGCTCGCAGCAGTCTCCCCAATACAGTATATCTATTAGCATGCAGCAGTCTCCCCAATACAGTATATCTATTAGCATGCAGCAGTCTCCCCAATACAGTATATCTATTAGCATGCAGCAGTCTCCCCAATACAGTATATCTATTAGCTCGCAGCAGTCTCCCCAATACAGTATATCTATTAGCTCGCAGCAGTCTCCCCAATACAGTATATCTATTAGCATGCAGCAGTCTCCCCAATACAGTATATCTATTAGCATGCAGCAGTCTCCCCAATACAGTATATCTATTAGCATGCAGCAGTCTCCCCAATACAGTATATCTATTAGCATGCAGCAGTCTCCCCAATACAGTATATCTATTAGCTCGCAGCAGTCTCCCCAATACAGTATATCTATTAGCTCGCAGCAGTCTCCCCAATACAGTATATCTATTAGCATGCAGCAGTCTCCCCAATACAGTATATCTATTAGCATGCAGCAGTCTCCCCAATACAGTATATCTATTAGCATGCAGCAGTCTCCCCAATACAGTATATCTATTAGCTCGCAGCAGTCTCCCCAATACAGTATATCTATTAGCTCGCAGCAGTCTCCCCAATACAGTATATCTATTAGCATGCAGCAGTCTCCCCAATACAGTATATCTATTAGCTCGCAGCAGTCTCCCCAATACAGTATATATATCTATTAGCATGCAGCAGTCTCCCCAATACAGTATATCTATTAGCTCGCAGCAGTCTCCCCAATACAGTATATCTATTAGCATGCAGCAGTCTCCCCAATACAGTATATCTATTAGCTCGCAGCAGTCTCCCCAATACAGTATATCTATTAGCATGCAGCAGTCTCCCCAATACAGTATATCTATTAGCATGCAGCAGTCTCCCCAATACAGTATATCTATTAGCATGCAGCAGTCTCCCCAATACAGTATATCTATTAGCTCGCAGCAGTCTCCCCAATACAGTATATCTATTAGCATGCAGCAGTCTCCCCAATACAGTATATCTATTAGCATGCAGCAGTCTCCCCAATACAGTATATCTATTAGCATGCAGCAGTCTCCCCAATACAGTATATCTATTAGCTCGCAGCAGTCTCCCCAATACAGTATATCTATTAGCATGCAGCAGTCTCCCCAATACAGTATATCTATTAGCTCGCAGCAGTCTCCCCAATACAGTATACCTATTAGCATCTAGAGATTATCTTAAACTGTTTAGAAGAACCATTTTCAGAAGGTGTTCCTTAACAACAGGTTTTATTGAACCGCCCCCCCCCCCCAAAATAACTTTTACCTGTGACTTACCCAGCATGCCCTTGTTGGCGTTGGATAAGCACATGTCCTTCTCGGCGCTAGGCAACACGAAGCCCACCACAAATCCGTCCACGCCATCCGCCATCAGCGCCATGCCCAGCACGATAAACAGGGTCCACTGGAAACGGCCGTGCCCACAGTCCTCCATGATGTTCTCATACTGTTCTGCCAGGTCCTCCTCATCCGGCATCGCCGCCGCCAGCCTGGCCTTCTTCCTGGCCTCGGCCCTGGCCGCCCGCTGGGCCGCCTTGATCTCGTCAGGGTGGGGGATCCCCTGGTACTCTCCTTCGTACATCGCCTCTGCGTCCTCATCGTGACCCTCCGTGGCATCACTCCTGGCGTCTTCGTCCCCTCCTCCCTCCTGCTGGGGGAAGTCAGCCTGGTAGGGGTACTCCTGGCCGCCTCCCTCCCCGTAGGTGGGGATCTCAGTGCCCTGCTGGTTCACGTTGTTCTGCCAATGGTCGTCCATGGTTACAGCTAGAGAGGGACTATGTTAGCACCTCTAGAGTGGTTGTTTGCTGGAGATACTGAGGAGGCTATATTAGCATTATCCTTGGCGGGGGAACCGTCCGTCTTGCTCTCAATGACTTCTGATCCTTTAGTCCGGGACAACTGAAACGGTCAGGTTGTTATTAATGGACTTAGCTGGTGGTTCCTCTACAGAATGGTCCTGATACGGTGTTAGATAAGGCTTCAGTTGCTGTGGTGGCAGGACTCTGGTGACAGGGCTCTCTCTCTCCTGGTAAACAGATGTTCAAGGCCTCGTGCTGGACCTGGAAGAGAGAAAACATCCTCAATTATGCCTTAGCATGACTAGAGAAATGGAGTTGAACACTTTTCATGCAAACTGTACGTCATACATCAGACAGACCTGTCCAAACTGGACATGAGACAGACCTGTCCAAACTGTACATCAGACAGACCTGTCCAAACTGGACATCACACAGACCTGTAGTGAACAGTTCAGTTCAGTAGATAACAGTAGAGTACAGCTCAGTACAGTAGAGAACAGTAGAGAACAGTTCAGTAGAGGACAGTAGAGAACAGTAGAGAACAGTTCAGTACAGTAGAGAACAGTAGAGAACAGTTCAGTACAGTAGAGAACAGTAGAGAACAGTTCAGTACAGTAGATAACAGTAGAGAACAGTTCAGTACAGTAGATAACAGTAGAGAACAGTTCAGTACAGTAGAGAACAGTTCAGTACAGGACAGTAGAGAACAGTAGAGAACAGTTCAGTACAGTAGAGAACAGTAGAGAACAGTTCAGTACAGTAGATAACAGTAGAGAACAGTTCAGTACAGTAGATAACAGTAGAGAACAGTCCAGTACAGTAGATAACAGTAGAGAACAGTTCAGGACAGTAGAGAACAGTAGAGAACAGTTCAGTACAGTAGAGAACAGTTCAGTACAGTAGATAACAGTAGAGAACAGTTCAGTACAGGACAGTAGAGAACAGTAGAGAACAGTTCAGTACAGTAGAGAACAGTTCAGTACAGTAGATAACAGTAGAGAACAGTTCAGTACAGTAGAGAACAGTAGATAACAGTAGAGAACAGTTCAGTACAGTAGATAACAGTAGAGAACAGTTCAGTACAGGACAGTAGAGAACAGTTCAGTACAGTAGATAACAGTAGAGAACAGTTCAGTAGATAACAGTAGATAACAGTTCAGTACAGTAGATAACAGTAGAGAACAGTTCAGTACAGTAGATAACAGTAGAGAACAGTTCAGTACAGTAGATAACAGTAGAGAACAGTTCAGGACAGTAGAGAACAGTAGAGAACAGTTCAGTACAGTAGAGAACAGTTCAGTACAGTAGATAACAGTAGAGAACAGTTCAGTACAGTAGAGAACAGTAGAGAACAGTTCAGTACAGGACAGTAGAGAACAGCAGAGAACAGTTCAGTAAGGTAGAGAACAGTTCAGTACAGTAGATAACAGTAGAGAACAGTTCAGTACAGCAGAGAACAGTAGATAACAGCTGAGAATAGTTCAGTACAGTAGATAACAGTAGAGAACAGTTCAGTACAGGACAGTAGAGAACAGTTCAGTACAGTAGATAACAGTAGAGAACAGTTCAGTAGATAACAGTAGATAACAGTAGATAACAGTAGAGAACAGTTCAGTACAGTAGATAACAGTAGAGAACAGTTCAGTACAGTAGAGAACAGTAGATAACAGCTGAGAATAGTTCAGTACAGTAGATAACAGTAGAGAACAGTTCAGTTCAGTACAGTAGATAACAGTAGAGAACAGTAGAGAACAGTTCAGTACAGGACAGTAGAGAACAGTTCAGTACAGGACAGTAGAGAACAGTTCAGTACAGTAGAGAACAGTAGAGAACATTTCTTTGGCCTTTTCCTCCAAGGTGTCCATTACTCTGTGCCGAGCCAGTGTCTGTCTGTCAGTCAGTCTGACCCAGCATGTCTCTTTATGGCTGACTGGCTGACTGTCACTCCCTATTCTCTCACGGAGACAGACGGAGAGTACGGAGAGAGAGAGTGGGCGTACAGCCAGAGCAGCTCCCGTGTGTACTGGCTGACACCGGTAGCAAGCCTCTCTCTGTGTGTGTGTGTCCTCATGACGGATTAATCCAGATTAAGACTGCAGAAATGTCATTCTGCCTTCCCCTGGGTCCTGTATCCACCTCTAGACTTCCCCTGGGTCCTGTACCCACCACTACCCTTCCCCTGGGTCCTGTATCAACCACTACCCTTCCCCTGGGTCCTGTATCAACCACTACCCTTCCCCTGGGTCCTGTATCCACCACTACCCTTCCCCTGGGTCCTGTATCAAACACTACACTTCCCCTGGGTCATGTATCCACCACTACCCTTCCCCTGAGTCCTGTATCCACCACTACCCTTCCCCTGGGTCCTGTATCAAACACTACACTTCCCCTGGGTCATGTATCCACCACTACCCTTCCCCTGAGTCCTGTATCCACCACTACCCTTCCCCTGGGTCCTGTATCAAACACTACACTTCCCCTGGGTCATGTATCCACCACTACCCTTCCCCTGAGTCCTGTATCCACCACTACCCTTCCCCTGTGTCCTGTATCCACCACTACCCTTCCCCTGTGTCCTGTATCCACCACTACCCTTCCCCTGGGTCCTGTATCAACCACTACACTTCCCCTGTTCCCTGTATCCACCACTACCTGTTCCCTGTATCCACCACTACCCTTCCCCTGTGTCCTGTATCCACCACTACCCTTCCCCTGTGTCCTGTATCCACCACTACCCTTCCCCTGGGTCCTGTATCCACCACTACCCTTCCCCTGGGTCCTGTATCCACCACTACCCTTCCCCTGTGTCCTGTATCAAACACTACACTTCCCCTGGGTCCTGTATCAAACACTACACTTCCCCTGTGTCCTGTATCCACCACTACCCTTCCCCTGTGTCCTGTATCAAACACTACCCTTCCCCTGTATCAAACACTACACTTCCCCTGTGTCCTGTATCCACCACTACCCTTCCCCTGGGTCCTGTATCCACTGCTAGATTTCCCCTGGGTCCTGTATCCACTGCTAGACTTCCCCTGTTCCCTGTATCCACCACTACCCTTCCCCTGTGTCCTGTATCCACCACTACCCTTCCCCTGTGTCCTGTATCCACCACTACCCTTCCCCTGGGTCCTGTATCCACCACTACCCTTCCCCTGGGTCCTGTATCCACCACTACCCTTCCCCTGGGTCCTGTATCCACCACTACCCTTCCCCTGGGTCCTGTATCCACCACTACCCTTCCCCTGGGTCCTGTGTCCACTGCTAGATTTCCCCTGTGTCCTCTATCCACGGCTTCTCTGCTAGAGCTTCTTCGGGATCGGTGTCCCTTCCACGGGTCAGTTAAGCTAACGTAGGTTAATGCAATTAGCATGAGGTTGTAAGTAACAAGAACATTTCCCAGGACATAGACATATCTGATATGGGCAGAAAGCTTAAATTCTTGTTAATCTAACTGCACTGTCCAATTTACAGTAGCTATTACAGTGAAAGAATACCATGCTATTGTTTGAGGAGAGTGCACAGTTTTGAACATGAAAAGTTATTAATAAACAAATTAGGCACATTTGGGAAGTCTTGATACAACATTTTAAACAGAAATGCAATGGTTCATTGGATCAGTATAACACTTTGCACATACACTGATGCCAACTAGTGGCCAAAATCTACACTGCACCTGGGCTGGAATAATACATTATGGCCTTTCTCTTGCGTTTCAAAGATGATGGTACAAAAAAATATAAAATAACAGATCGTTTTTTTTGGTTTATCTTTTACCAGATCTATTGCGTTATATTCTCCCACATTCCTTTCACATTTCCACAAACTTCAAAGTGTTTACTTTCAAATGGTACCAAGAAAATGCATATCCTTGCTTCAGGGCCTGAGCTACAGGAAGTTAGATTTGGGTATGACACTTTAGGTGAATTTCTTTTTTAAAAAGGGGGCAGATCCTTAAGAGACTCTATTGTGCCTATCAGTTCAAGGATGGGTGTTGCAGAATGTTGAATTATACTACTTCTGTCTTCTCAAATCATTTAACTCTTGATAGTTTGACAAGGTTCACATGTTTTTACATAGGAAATGCGCAAGGAAATACCTATAATCAGTTTCCAGCTTCCCTGTCACAGAGTCAGTGTTAAATCAGAGTGATTAGACGTTCCAATCAAGATGAAAAGGAACAACAGTTAGACTCCTGGACAGATGACGAGGACTTCCTGTTGCTGTTCTGTTTCATCAAATAACAGGAAGTGTACATCATGAGTTAAAGCATGTCCACGTGAAGGCGACTGGTTAGTTTCTGTCCGTTTCTAGTGTTCATCTTCAGTGTCCTGTCTGATAGCACGGCAGGTCCAGCTGGGAGCTACATGTATGCATTACAACGTTAGAGTCCGTCTTCAATGCTATTTTACTCTGCAAGTTTATCCTACAATGTTTAAAAAGGCAAGTTCCATTTGGAAACCAACCTCTGAGAACTACCCAACCTCTCATAAATGGACCTGGTATCGATAACGATGAGACGTAATGTAGTGTGACATGGCTGAAAACACACATGGAGTGGGTAGTGATGTCATCAGAAGGAGACAAGTCAGTTGAGGGCACAGAGCCAATATGAAGGGCATTGTATGTATGTGGCCGTTCTAAATGTTCAGGTAGAATGTGGACATGTTTGGCGGTAATGCAGGAAGTGTCCTACTGTAACAGGAAGTTCACGCTGAGCTCAACAGGTCCCTGATGGCGTGGAGAGGTCAAAGGGGAATCCTTCTACTTCCCTGTACTGTAGTTCATACTGGACACGGAGAGGTCAAAGGGGAATCCTTCTACTTCCCTGTACTGTAGTTCATACTGGACACGGAGAGGTCAAAGGGGAATCCTTCTACTTCCCTGTACTGTAGTTCATACTGGACACAGAGAGGTCAAAGGGGAATACTTCCCTGTACTGTAGTTCATACTGGACACGGAGAGGTCAAAGGGGAATACTTCCCTGTACTGTAGTTCATACTGGACACGGAGAGGTCAAAGGGGAATACTTCTACTTCCCTGTACTGTAGTTCATACTGGACACGGAGAGGTCAAAGGGGAATACTTCCCTGTACTGTAGTTCATACTGGACACGGAGAGGTCAAAGGGGAATACTTCCCTGTACTGTAGTTCATACTGGACACAGAGAGGTCAAAGGGGAATACTTCCCTGTACTGTAGTTCATACTGGACACGGAGAGGTCAAAGGGGAATACTTCCCTGTACTGTAGTTCATACTGGACACGGAGAGGTCAAAGGGGAATCCTTCTACTTCCCTGTACTGTAGTTCATACTGGACACGGAGAGGTCAAAGGGGAATCCTTCTACTTCCCTGTACTGTAGTTCATACATTACATCGTCCCCTTTGCACCTCCTCAACTAAATCCTTATTTTGTTTAAGGAGAGAATATACATAATGACAGATGACTCTATTGGAATGGCTGTGACATTATATATATATATATATATATATATATATATATATATATATATATATTTTATATTTTTTTTTGATGTAAATGACGGTGGAAATCAGCGAGGTATTTTACAGTTGATCAAGTTTACGTCCGACTGTTATATCCGAACGGGACGTCCTGATGTGGCCTCGGAGTGTAATGCAGTATTACCTTCCTATGGGATAGAATATCACTTTTTTTACCATTAAAATATCACACTTCCCAAATGTTTTTCTTTTCTTATATATGAAAAAGACCCACATTTCTCCTCCTAGACTCTGAGTTTACAGCTCAACAGACACAGCACTGCAAGGAGACTGAAAACGGGAAATAAATGGACTCTTTCATTGTAACGATCAGTATTGTTATTCCACCAGTACCTGTACTTCCTGTCCTCTTCACTGGAAAGCGACTCAACATGTAGTGTAACATGGGATGTCATTTCATTTGACTTTCAAAAGGTGAAACGGACAAAACAATACAATAAATAAATAAATCAATAATTTTCTTACCAGACTTGGCATTCCCTTGGCATTAAAGTCAATTAATAAATATCCAGAATTGAGATTCAATATCCCCAGGGAAATTCGAGTTGTAAAGGCAGATTCAACACATCAGTTTATCTATCAGCCGGCAGATTTACAGACCAGGGGATTAGTCTCCAACGTCACGATCCCCCACACACAGGCCTCCACCCTCCCCCTGCTTAACAACATGGTACAGTCCAGCCAGGTTATACAGCTACAGGCTCCTCCCCCACACAGGCCTCCACCCTCCCCCTGCTTAACAACATGGTACAGTCCAGCCAGGTTATACAGCTACAGGCCCCTCCCCCACACAGGCCTCCACCCTCCCCCTGCTTAACAACATGGTACAGTCCAGCCAGGTTATACAGCTACAGGCTCCTCCCCCACACAGGCCTCCACCTTCCCCCTGCTTAACAACATGGTACAGTCCAGCCAGGTTATACAGCTACAGGCTCCTCCCCCACACACAGGCCTCCACCCTCCCCCTGCTTAACAACATGGTACAGTCCAGCCAGGTTATACAGCTACAGGCCCCTCCCCCACACAGGCCTCCACCCTCCCCCTGCTTAACAACATGGTACAGTCCAGCCAGGTTATACAGCTACAGGCCCCTCCCCCACACAGGCCTCCACCCTCCCCCTGCTTAACAACATGGTACAGTCCAGCCAGGTTATACAGCTACAGGCCCCTCCCCCACACAGGCCTCCACCCTCCCCCTGCTTAACAACATGGTACAGTCCAGCCAGGTTATACAGCTACAGGCCCCTCCCCCACACAGGCCTCCACCCTCCCCCTGCTTAACAACATGGTACAGTCCAGCCAGGTTATACAGCTACAGGCCCCTCCCCCACACAGGCCTCCACCCTCCCCCTGCTTAACAACATGGTACAGTCCAGCCAGGTTATACAGCTACAGGCCCCTCCCCCACACAGGCCTCCACCCTCCCCCTGCTTAACAACATGGTACAGTCCAGCCAGGTTATACAGCTACAGGCTCCTCCCCCACACAGGCCTCCACCCTCCCCCTGCTTAACAACATGGTACAGTCCAGCCAGGTTATACAGCTACAGGCCCCTCCCCCACACAGGCCTCCACCCTCCCCCTGCTTAACAACATGGTACAGTCCAGCCAGGTTATACAGCTACAGGCCCCTCCCCCACACAGGCCTCCACCCTCCCCCTGCTTAACAACATGGTACAGTCCAGCCAGGTTATACAGCTACAGGCCCCTCCCCCACACAGGCCTCCACCCTCCCCCTGCTTAACAACATGGTACAGTCCAGCCAGGTTATACAGCTACAGGCTCCTCCCCCACACAGGCCTCCACCCTCCCCCTGCTTAACAACATGGTACAGTCCAGCCAGGTTATACAGCTACAGGCCCCTCCCCCACACAGGCCTCCACCCTCCCCCTGCTTAACAACATGGTACAGTCCAGCCAGGTTATACAGCTACAGGCCCCTCCCCCACACAGGCCTCCACCCTCCCCCTGCTTAACAACATGGTACAGTCCAGCCAGGTTATACAGCTACAGGCCCCTCCCCCACACAGGCCTCCACCCTCCCCCTGCTTAACAACATGGTACAGTCCAGCCAGGTTATACAGCTACAGGCCCCTCCCCCACACAGGCCTCCACCCTCCCCCTGCTTAACAACATGGTACAGTCCAGCCAGGTTATACAGCTACAGGCTCCTCCCCCACACAGGCCTCCACCCTCCCCCTGCTTAACAACATGGTACAGTCCAGCCAGGTTATACAGCTACAGTGTGAGTGGGTGTGTGGCCAGACGGAGGGGGTGTGTGGTGGGTGGACGGAGGGTTGTGTGGTGGGTGGACGGAGGGTTGTGTGGTGGGTGAGTGAGTGGGTGGATGGCCAGATGGAGGGGTGTGTGAGTGGGTGGATGGCCAGAATGAGGGTTGTGTGGTGGGTGGATGGCCAGATGGAGGGTTGTGTGGTGGGTGGACGGCCAGATGGTGGGTTGTGTGGTGGGTGTGTGGTGGGTGGACGGCCAGATGGTGGGTGTGTGGTGGGTGGATGGCCAGACGTTGGGTGTGTGGTGGGTGTGTGGTGGGTGTGTGGTGGGTGGACGGAGGGTTGTGTGGTGGGTGGATGGTGGGTGGACGGAGGGTTGTGCGGTGGGTGTGATGGTGGGTGTGTCGGTGGGTTGTGCGGTGGGTGTGTGGTGGGTGTGTGGTGGGTGGACGGAGGGTTGTGTGGTGGGTGGATGGTGGGTGGACGGAGGGTTGTGCGGTGGGTGTGTGGTGGGTGTGTGGTGGGTGGACGGAGGGTTGTGCGGTGGGTGTGTGGTGGGTGGACGGAGGGTTGTGCGGTGGGTGTGTGGTGGGTGGACGGAGGGTTGTGCGGTGGGTGTGTGGTGGGTGGATGGCCAGACGGAGGGTTGGCCTCTATAGGTGGTCTAGGAGGATGTTATATCAGTGTTTTATCAATGTATCGGACCGATGGCCAGACTCTCAGGATCAATGAGTCAGATAAACAGGTACCAAACTGTTCACCTCTCTCTCTCTGTAGGCTCAAGAACCAGGTCCCAGAATTCCTCAAGTACAGATCACAACATCTCAACGCAACAACAGGGGCTACAGCGAGTTTACTACCCCTTCCAGCCTGTCAGTCCCCACCCCAGCACCCCTCCAGCATTGGGACTTGGTATGTCCCTCTACAGGACATCTTTACACAGAGTAGATGTCTTCACTGACATGTTTCAACCTGACCCAGTCTGTAATATCTACATGTTTCAACCTCCCCGACCCAGTCTGTACACTGCACCTGCCCGTCGACACTGTTTCAACCTGACCCAGTCTGTAATATCAACATGTTTCAACCTCTCCCTGACCCAGTCTGTAATATCTACATGTTTCAACCTGACCCAGTCTGTAATATCAACATGTTTCAACCTGACCCAGTCTGTAATACCAACATGTTTCAACCTCTCCCTGACCCAGTCTGTAATATCTACATGTTTCAACCTCTCCCTGACCCAGTCTGTAATATCTACATGTTTCAACCTGACCCAGTCTGTAATACCAACATGTTTCAACCTGACCCAGTCTGTAATATCTACATGTTTCAACCTGACCCAGTCTGTAATATCTACATGTTTCAACCTGACCCAGTCTGTAATACCAACATGTTTCAACCTGACCCAGTCTGTAATATCTACATGTTTCAACCTCTCCCTGACCCAGTCTGTAATATCTACATGTTTCAACCTGACCCAGTCTGTAATACCAACATGTTTCAACCTGACCCAGTCTGTAATATCTACATGTTTCAACATGACCCAGTCTGTAATATCTACATGTTTCAACCTGACCCAGTCTGTAATACCAACATGTTTCAACCTCTCCCTGACCCAGTCTGTAATATCAACATGTTTCAACCTGACCCAGTCTGTAATATCTACATGTTTCAACCTGACCCAGTCTGTAATATCAACATGTTTCAACCTCTCCCTGACCCAGTCTGTAATATCAACATGTTTCAACCTGACCCAGTCTGTAATATCAACATGTTTCAACCTGACCCAGTCTGTAATATCAACATGTTTCAACCTGACCCAGTCTGTAATATCTACATGTTTCAACCTGACCCAGTCTGTAATATCAACATGTTTCAACCTGACCCAGTCTGTAATACCAACATGTTTCAACCTGACCCAGTCTGTAATATCAACATGTTTCAACCTGACCCAGTCTGTAATATCTACATGTTTCAACCTCTCCCTGACCCAGTCTGTAATATCTACATGTTTCAACCTGACCCAGTCTGTAATACCAACATGTTTCACCCTGACCCAGTCTGTAATATCTACATGTTTCAACCTGACCCAGTCTGTAATACCAACATGTTTCAACCTGACCCAGTCTGTAATATCAACATGTTTCAACCTCGACCCAGTCTGTAATATCAACATGTTTCAACCTGACCCAGTCTGTAATATCTACATGTTTCAACCTGACCCAGTCTGTAATACCAACATGTTTCAACCTGACCCAGTCTGTAATATCTACATGTTTCAACCTCTCCCTGACCCAGTCTGTAATATCTACATGTTTCAACCTGACCCAGTCTGTAATATCAACATGTTTCAACCTGACCCAGTCTGTAATATCTACATGTTTCAACCTGACCCAGTCTGTAATATCTACATGTTTCAACCTGACCCAGTCTGTAATATCAACATGTTTCAACCTCTCCCTGACCCAGTCTGTAATATCAACATATTTCAACCTGACCCAGTCTGTAATATCAACATGTTTCAACCTGACCCAGTCTGTAATGTCTACATGTTTCAACCTGACCCAGTCTGTAATATCAACATGTTTCAACCTGACCCAGTCTGTAATATCTACATGTTTCAACCTGACCCAGTCTGTAATATCAACATGTTTCAACCTGACCCAGTCTGTAATATCAACATGTTTCAACCTGACCCAGTCTGTAATATCAACATGTTTCAACCTGACCCAGTCTGTAATATCAACATGTTTCAACCTGACCCAGTCTGTAATATCTACATGTTTCAACCTGACCCAGTCTGTAATATCTACATGTTTCAACCTGACCCAGTCTGTAATATCAACATGTTTCAACCTGACCCAGTCTGTAATATCAACATGTTTCAACCTGACCCAGTCTGTAATATCAACATGTTTCAACCTGACCCAGTCTGTAATATCAACATGTTTCAACCTGACCCAGTCTGTAATATCAACATGTTTCAACCTGACCCAGTCTGTAATATCTACATGTTTCAACCTGACCCAGTCTGTAATATCAACATGTTTCAACCTGACCCAGTCTGTAATATCAACATGTTTCAACCTGACCCAGTCTGTAATATCAACATGTTTCAACCTGACCCAGTCTGTAATATCTACATGTTTCAACCTGACCCAGTCTGTAATATCAACATGTTTCAACCTGACCCAGTCTGTAATATCTACATGTTTCAACCTGACCCAGTCTGTAATATCAACATGTTTCAACCTGACCCAGTCTGTAATATCAACATGTTTCAACCTGACCCAGTCTGTAATACCTACATGTTTCAACCTCTCCCTGACCCAGTCTGTAATATCTACATGTTTCAACCTGACCCAGTCTGTAATACCAACATGTTTCAACCTGACCCAGTCTGTAATATCAACATGTTTCAACCTGACCCAGTCTGTAATATCTACATGTTTCAACCTGACCCAGTCTGTAATATCAACATGTTTCAACCTCTCCCTGACCCAGTCTGTAATACCTACATGTTTCAACCTGACCCAGTCTGTAATATCTACATGTTTCAACCTCTCCCTGACCCAGTCTGTAATATCAACATGTTTCAACCTGACCCAGTCTGTAATATCTACATGTTTCAACCTCTCCCTGACCCAGTCTGTAATATCAACATGTTTCAACCTGACCCAGTCTGTAATATCAACATGTTTCAACCTGACCCAGTCTGTAATATCAACATGTTTCAACCTGACCCAGTCTGTAATATCAACATGTTTCAACCTGACCCAGTCTGTAATATCTACATGTTTCAACCTGACCCAGTCTGTAATATCACATGTTTCAACCTGACCCAGTCTGTAATATCAACATGTTTCAACCTGACCCAGTCTGTAATATCTACATGTTTCAACCTGACCCAGTCTGTAATATCAACATGTTTCAACCTGACCCAGTCTGTAATATCAACATGTTTCAACCTCTCCCTGACCCCAGTCTGTAATATCTAACATGTTTCAACCTCTCCCTGACCCAGTCTGTAATACCAACATGTTTCAACCTGACCCAGTCTGTAATATCAACATGTTTCAACCTGACCCAGTCTGTAATATCTACATGTTTCAACCTGACCCAGTCTGTAATATCAACATGTTTCAACCTGACCCAGTCTGTAATATCAACATGTTTCAACCTGACCCAGTCTGTAATACCAACATGTTTCAACCTGACCCAGTCTGTAATATCTACATGTTTCAACCTGACCCAGTCTGTAATATCAACATGTTTCAACCTGACCCAGTCTGTAATATCAACATGTTTCAACCTGACCCAGTCTGTAATATCAACATGTTTCAACCTGACCCAGTCTGTAATATCTACATGTTTCAACCTGACCCAGTCTGTAATATCAACATGTTTCAACCTGACCCAGTCTGTAATATCAACATGTTTCAACCTGACCCAGTCTGTAATATCAACATGTTTCAACCTCTCCCTGACCCAGTCTGTAATACCTACATGTTTCAACCTGACCCAGTCTGTAATATCTACATGTTTCAACCTGACCCAGTCTGTAATATCTACATGTTTCAACCTGACCCAGTCTGTAATATCAACATGTTTCAACCTGACCCAGTCTGTAATATCTACATGTTTCAACCTGACCCAGTCTGTAATATCAACATGTTTCAACCTGACCCAGTCTGTAATATCAACATGTTTCAACCTGACCCAGTCTGTAATATCAACATGTTTCAACCTGACCCAGTCTGTAATATCTACATGTTTCAACCTGACCCAGTCTGTAATATCAACATGTTTCAACCTGACCCAGTCTGTAATATCTACATGTTTCAACCTCTCCCTGACCCAGTCTGTAATATCAACATGTTTCAACCTGACCCAGTCTGTAATATCTACATGTTTCAACCTGACCCAGTCTGTAATATCTACATGTTTCAACCTGACCCAGTCTGTAATATCAACATGTTTCAACCTGACCCAGTCTGTAATATCAACATGTTTCAACCTGACCCAGTCTGTAATATCAACATGTTTCAACCTGACCCAGTCTGTAATATCTACATGTTTCAACCTGACCCAGTCTGTAATATCAACATGTTTCAACCTGACCCAGTCTGTAATGTCTACATGTTTCAACCTGACCCACTCTGTAATATCTACATGTTTCAACCTCTCCCTGACCCAGTCTGTAATATCAACATGTTTCAACCTCTCCCTGACCCAGTCTGTAATACCAACATGTTTCAACCTGACCCAGTCTGTAATATCAACATGTTTCAACCTGACCCAGTCTGTAATATCAACATGTTTCAACCTGACCCAGTCTGTAATATCAACATGTTTCAACCTGACCCAGTCTGTAATATCAACATGTTTCAACCTCTCCCTGACCCAGTCTGTAATATCAACATGTTTCAACCTGACCCAGTCTGTAATACCAACATGTTTCAAGCAGACCACCATAGTCCCGGTGCCTAACAACGCCAAGGTAACCTGTCTAATTGACTATCGCCCCGTAGTATTCACATCTGTAGCCATGAAGTGCTTTGAAAGGCTGGTCATGTCTCACACCAACACCATCATCCCAGAACACCCTAGACACACTCCAATTCGCATACCGCCCCAACAGATCCACAGATGGCTCAATCTCTATTGCACTCCACACTGCCCTTTCACACCTGGACTAGAGGAACACCTATGTGAGAATGCTATTCATTGACTACAGCTCAGCGTTGAACACCATAGTCCCCTCAAAGCTCATCACTAAGCTAAGGAACCTGGGACTAAACACCTCCCTCTGCAACTGGATCAAGGACTTCCTGACGGGCCGCCCCCCATGTGGTAAGGATAGGTAACAACACTTACACCAAACTGCCCCTCAGGGTGTGCGTGCTTAGTCCCCTCCTGTACTCCCTGATTACCCACGACTGCATCCCTGATTACCCACGCTGATCCTCAACACAGGTACTCCCTGATTACCCACGACTGCATCCCTGATTACCCACGCTGATCCTCAACACAGGGGCTCCTCAGGGGTACGTGCTCAGTCCAGTCCTGTACTCCCTGATTACCCACGACTGCACGGCCGCGCACAACTCCAACACCATCATCAGGTTTGCTGACGAGTCAACGGTGGTTGGCCAGATCATCCACGACAATATGCTTCAAGTTTCAAGTTTTAACATCACATGCACAAGTACGATGAAATGTCTTTATTGCAAACTCAAAACCCCCAAAATACTATAATCAATACAATGTATTACTAGAAGAAAAAAAAGCACAATAAATAAGAATAGGAAATATGAAATACACAATAATATCAGTAAGTAAGCATACTATATACAGGAACTATTTAAAAAGTCAGTTACAGGACCATATTTACATGTGCAGGGATACTGGAGTGATGGAGGTAGATATGTATAGGAGACAGGGATACTGGAGTGATGGAGGTAGATATGTATAGGGGGAAGGGGACAGGGATACTGGAGTGATGGAGGTAGATATGTATAGGGGACAGGGATACTGGAGTGATGGAGGTAGATATGTATAGGAGACAGAGATACTGGAGTGATGGAGGTAGATATGTATAGGGGGAAGGGGACAGGGATACTGGAGTGATGGAGGTAGATATGTATAGGGGACAGGGATACTGGAGTGATGGAGGTAGATATGTATTGGGGAAAGGGGACAGGTATACTGGAGTGATGGAGGTAGATATGTATAGGGGACAGGGATACTGGAGTGATGGAGGTAGATATGTATAGGGGGAAGGGGACAGGGATACTGGAGTGATGGAGGTAGATATGTATAGGGGACAGGGATACTGGAGTGATGAAGGTAGATATGTATAGGGGGAAGGGGACAGGGATACTGGAGTGATGGAGGTAGATATGTATAGGGGGAAGGGGACAGGGATACTGGAGTGATGGAGGTAGATATGTATAGGGGGAAGGGGACAGGGATACTGGAGTGATGGAGGTAGATATGTATAGGGGGAAGGGGACAGGGATACTGGAGTGATGGAGGTAGATATGTATAGGGGACAGGGGACAGGGATACTGGAGTGATGGAGGTAGATATGTATAGGGGACAGGGATACTGGAGTGATGGAGGTAGATATGTATAGGGGACAGGGATACTGGAGTGATGGAAGTAGATATGTATAGAGGGAAGGAGACAGGGATACTGGAGTGATGGAGGTAGATATGTATAGGGGACAGGGATACTGGAGTGATGGAGGTAGATATGTATAGGGGGAAGGAGACAGGGATACTGGAGTGATGGAGGTAGATATGTATAGGGGACAGGGATACTGGAGGGATGGAGGTAGATATGTATAGGGGACAGGGATACTGGAGTGATGGAGGTAGATATGTATAGGGGGAAGGGGACAGGGATACTGGAGTGATGGAGGTAGATATGTATAGGGGACAGGGATACTGGAGTGATGGAGGTAGATATGTATAGGGGGAAGGGGACAGGGATACTGGAGTGATGGAGGTAGATATGTATAGGGGACAGGGATACTGGAGTGATGGAGGTAGATATGTATAGGGGGAAGGGGACAGGGATACTGGAGTGATGGACCTTTTACAACTTTGGTAGCGATTACAGCCTTGAGTCTTCTTGGGTACGACGCTACTAGTTTGGCACACCTGTATTTGGGGAGTTTATCCCATTCTTCTCTGCAGATCCTCTCAAGCTCTGTCAGGTTGGATGGGGAGCGTCGCTGCACAGCTATTTTCAGGTTTCTTCAGAGATGTTCGATCGGGTTCAAGTCCAGGCTCTGGCTCGGCCACTCAAGGACATTAAGAGACGCGTCCCGAAGCCACTCCTGCATTGTCTTGGCTGTGTGCTTAGGGTCGTTGTCCTGTTGGAAGGTGAACCTTCGCCCCAGTCTGAGGTCCTGAGTGCTCTGGAGCAGGTTTTCATCAAGGATCTCTCTGTACATTGCGCCGTTCATCTTTCCCTCGATCCTGACTAGTCTCCCAGTCCCTGCCGCTGAAAAACAACCCCACAGCAAGATGCCGCCACCACCATGCTTCACCGTAGGGATGGTTCCAGGTTTCCCTCAGATGTGACGCTTGGAGGCCAGCTCTAGTAAGAGTCTTGATGGTTCCAAACTTATTCCATTTATTGATGCTGGAGGCCACTGTGTTCTTGGGGACCTTCAATGCTGCAGGAATGTTTTGGTACAATTCCCCAGATCTGTGGCTCGACACAATCTCGTCTCGGAGCTCAACGGACAATTCGTTCTACCTCATGGCTTGGTTTTTGCTCTGACATGCACTGTCAACTGTGGGACCTTATATAGACAGGTGTGTGCCTTTCTAAATCATGTCCAATCATTTGAATTTAACCACAGGTGGACTCCAATCAAGCTGTAGAAACATCTCAAGGAAGATCGATGGAAACAGGATGCACCTGAGCTCAATTTTGAGTCTCTTAACAAAGGGGTCTGAATACTGATGTAAAAAAGGTATTTCTAAAAACCTGTTTTCGCTTTGTCTTATTGGGTATTGTGATGTCATTATGGGGTGTTGTGATGTCATTATGGGGTGTTGTGATGTCATTATGGGGTATTGTGATGTCATTATGGGGCATTGTGATGTCATTATGGGGCATTGTGATGTCATTATGGGGTATTGGGTGTAGATTCATTCAAAAATATTTAATGCACATTGACTCAGTACTGGTACTCCCTGCATATAGCCATGTTATTACCTGGTACTCCCTGTATATAGCCATGTTATTACATGGTACTCCCTGCATATAGCCATGTTATTACCTGGTACTCCCTGTATGCAGCCATGTTATTACCTGGTACTCCCTGTATGCAGCCATGTTATTACCTGGTACTCCCTGTATATAGCCATGTTATTACCTGGTACTCCCTGTATATAGCTATGTTATTACCTGGTACTCCCTGTATATAGCCATGTTATTACCTGGTACTCCCTGTATGTAGCCATGTTATTACCTGGTACTCCCTGTACATAGCCATGTTATTACCTGGTACTGCCTGTATATAGCCATGTTATTACCTGGTACTCCCTGTACATAGCCATGTTATTACCTGGTACTCCCTGTACATAGCCATGTTATTACCTGGTACTCCCTGTATATAGCCATGTTATTACCTGGTACTTCCTGTATATAGCCATGTTATTACCTGGTACTTCCTGTATATAGCTATGTTATTACCTGGTACTCCCTGTATATAGCCATGTTATTACCTGGTACTCCCTGTACATAGCCATGTTATTACCTGGTACTCCCTGTATATAGCCATGTTATTACCTGGTACTCCCTGTATATAGCCATGTTATTACCTGGTACTCCCTGTATATAGCCATGTTATTACCTGGTACTCCCTGTATATAGCCATGTTATTACCTGGTACTCCCTGTATATAGCCATGTTATTACCTGGTACTTCCTGTATATAACCATATTAATACCTGGTACTTCCTGTATATAGCCATGTTATTACCTGGTACTTCCTGTATATAGCCATGTTATTACCTGGTACTCCCTGTATATAGACATGTTATTACCTGGTACTCCCTGTATATAGTATTGTTTCCATGAGCCTGGTAAAGCTGCCTGGTACTTCCTGTGTATGCCTGGTACTTCCTGTGTATAGTATTGTTTCCATAGTGGTAAAGCTGTCTGGTACTTCCTGTGTATGCCTGGTACTTCCTGTGTATAGTATTGTTTCCATAGTGGTAAAGCAGCCTGGTACTTCCTGTGTATGCCTGGTACTTCCTGTGTATAGTATTGTTTCCATAGTGGTAAAGCTGCCTGGTACTTCCTGTGTATAGTATTGTTTCCATAGTGGTAAAGCAGCCTGGTACTTCCTGTGTATAGTATTGTTTCCATAGTGGTAAAGCAGCCTGGTACTTCCTGTGTATAGTATTGTTTCCATAGTGGTAAAGCAGCCTGGTACTTCCTGTGTATAGTATTGTTTCCATAGTGGTAAAGCAGCCTGGTACTTCCTGTGTATAGTATTGTTTCCATAGTGGTAAAGCAGCCTGGTACTTCCTGTGTATGCCTGGTACTTCCTGTGTATAGTATTGTTTCCATAGTGGTAAAGCTGCCTGGTACTTCCTGTGTATAGTATTGTTTCCATAGTGGTAAAGCAGCCTGGTACTTCCTGTGTATAGTATTGTTTCCATAGTGGTAAAGCAGCCTGGTACTTCCTGTGTATAGTATTGTTTCCATAGTGGTAAAGCAGCCTGGTACTTCCTGTGTATAGTATTGTTTCCATAGTGGTAAAGCTGTCTGGTACTTCCTGTGTATGCCTGGTACTTCCTGTGTATAGTATTGTTTCCATAGTGGTAAAGCAGCCTGGTACTTCCTGTGTATGCCTGGTACTTCCTGTGTATAGTATTGTTTCCATAGTGGTAAAGCAGCCTGGTACTTCCTGTGTATAGTATTGTTTCCATAGTGGTAAAGCAGCCTGGTACTTCCTGTGTATGCCTGGTACTTCCTGTGTATAGTATTGTTTCCATAGTGGTAAAGCAGCCTGGTACTTCCTGTGTATAGTATTGTTTCCATAGTGGTAAAGCAGCCTGGTACTTCCTGTGTATGCCTGGTACTTCCTGTGTATAGTATTGTTTCCATAGTGGTAAAGCAGCCTGGTACTTCCTGTGTATGTGCCTGGTAGCTGGTCCCTGTGTATAGTATTGTTTCCATAGTGGTAAAGCTGTCTGGTACTTCCTGTGTATGCCTGGTACTTCCTGTGTATAGTATTGTTTCCATAGTGGTAAAGCAGCCTGGTACTTCCTGTGTATGCCTGGTACTTCCTGTGTATGTCTGGTACTTCCTGTGTATAGTATTGTTTCCATAGTGGTAAAGCAGCCTGGTACTTCCTGTGTATGCCTGGTACTTCCTGTGTATAGTATTGTTTCCATAGTGGTAAAGCAGCCTGGTACTTCCTGTGTATGCCTGGTACTTCCTGTGTATAGTATTGTTTCCATAGTGGTAAAGCAGCCTGGTACTTCCTGTGTATGCCTGGTACTTCCTGTGTATAGTATTGTTTCCATAGTGGTAAAGCTGCCTGGTACTTCCTGTGTATAGTATTGTTTCCATAGTGGTAAAGCAGCCTGGTACTTCCTGTGTATGCCTGGTACTTCCTGTGTATAGTATTGTTTCCATAGTGGTAAAGGCATGTCCTGGTACTTCCTGTGTATAGTATTGTTTCCATAGTGGTAAAGCAGCCTGGTACTTCCTGTGTATAGTATTGTTTCCATAGTGGTAAAGCAGCCTGGTACTTCCTGTGTATAGTATTGTTTCCATAGTGGTAAAGCTGTCTGGTACTTCCTGTGTATGCCTGGTACTTCCTGTGTATAGTATTGTTTCCATAGTGGTAAAGCAGCCTGGTACTTCCTGTGTATGCCTGGTACTTCCTGTGTATGTCTGGTACTTCCTGTGTATAGTATTGTTTCCATAGTGGTAAAGCAGCCTGGTACTTCCTGTGTATGCCTGGTACTTCCTGTGTATAGTATTGTTTCCATAGTGGTAAAGCAGCCTGGTACTTCCTGTGTATAGTATTGTTTCCATAGTGGTAAAGCAGCCTGGTACTTCCTGTGTATGCCTGGTACTTCCTGTGTATAGTATTGTTTCCATAGTGGTAAAGCTGCCTGGTACTTCCTGTGTATAGTATTGTTTCCATAGTGGTAAAGCAGCCTGGTACTTCCTGTGTATGCCTGGTACTTCCTGTGTATAGTATTGTTTCCATAGTGGTAAAGCAGCCTGGTACTTCCTGTGTATAGTATTGTTTCCATAGTGGTAAAGCAGCCTGGTACTTCCTGTGTATGCCTGGTACTTCCTGTGTATAGTATTGTTTCCATAGTGGTAAAGCAGCCTGGTACTTCCTGTGTATAGTATTGTTTCCATAGTGGTAAAGCAGCCTGGTACTTCCTGTGTATAGTATTGTTTCCATAGTGGTAAAGCAGCCTGGTACTTCCTGTGTATAGTATTGTTTCCATAGTGGTAAAGCTGCCTGGTACTTCCTGTGTATGCCTGGTACTTCCTGTGTATAGTATTGTTTCCATAGTGGTAAAGCAGCCTGGTACTTCCTGTGTATAGTATTGTTTCCATAGTGGTAAAGCTGTCTGGTACTTCCTGTGTATGCCTGGTACTTCCTGTGTATAGTATTGTTTCCATAGTGGTAAAGCTGTCTGGTACTTCCTGTGTATGCCTGGTACTTCCTGTGTATAGTATTGTTTCCATAGTGGTAAAGCAGCCTGGTACTTCCTGTGTATAGTATTGTTTCCATAGTGGTAAAGCAGCCTGGTACTTCCTGTGTATAGTATTGTTTCCATAGTGGTAAAGCTGTCTGGTACTTCCTGTGTATGCCTGGTACTTCCTGTGTATAGTATTGTTTCCATAGTGGTAAAGCAGCCTGGTACTTCCTGTGTATGCCTGGTACTTCCTGTGTATAGTATTGTTTCCATAGAGGCTCCGTAGTGGTAAAGCTGTCTGGTAATCCTAATTCAGGCCCAAGAGGATTAGCTCCACCGTAGCCGAGCCATTGGCTAAATTTAGAGCAAACACAGTGTCCAATCTCCATTTCCTCCCCTCCCCCTCCGTCCCTAAGCCCCGCCTCTACATTCCCCACCCAGCCGTCAAGCCATCCAGCCAACCAATCACATTCCACCGTGAACACTGGCACCAGCGTGACTGACGGGTTACTCTGTGTGGACCCACCACTGCAGACCCAACACAGCGTAGAGAAATAAAATACTCTCGTGTGGGAGAAGACATTGTAGTTGTCAGGGATCTTTAGCAGTAAGATTGTTGTGTAAACTATGCAGTTCAACCTCACAGTCAAAGGCTTTCACACGAGGCCATCGGTAAGGTGAATGTGGTGAATTTGGTGAATGTGATCTACACTGAGCTGCGTTGGAGTTGTAGTGACCTACTCCTGGCTGTGTCTCTCTGCCCTTCATCCTCTGGGCTCGTCCTCTAGCTGCTTGCTTCCATGTTGGGATTACAGACAACAGATTCCCTCTGACCGTTGGCACGAGGCGGGGGGGGGGGGGGGGGGGGGGGGGCATGGCTAGCTGGCTCAGTGCAGTCTCTGTAACACAGGGCATTCTGGGACATTCTAAGACCCATCTCATGCTATTTAGTAAAATGCCAGTTTCAGAGGGACGATGACAGAGAGGATATAGACCACTAATGAAGGGAGATACTGCCAGTTTCAGAGGGACGATGACAGAGAGGATATAGACCACTAATGAAGGGAGATACTGTCAGTTTCAGAGGGATGATGTAAACTCTCCTCTCCTCTCCTCTCCTCTCCTCTCCTCCTCTCCTCCCATCTCTCCTCTCTCCTCCTCTCCTCCTTCCTCTCCTCTCCTCTCCTCTCCTCTCCTCTCCTCTCCTCTCCTCTCCTCTCCTCTCCTCTCCTCTCCTCTCTTCCTGTCTTGTAGAGTTCTTCTTTAAAGACTGATTATAAAGCTGATCCTGTCTGACTTCACAGTCTCCTGACTCAAACTTCTCAATTTTTTTTACACAATGCAATATATTCTATACATTTTTACAAATGTAAACTTTATTGGTTCTCAGTAAAGATTCTTAGCAAATATTTCAGAAAAATAATTCATTCTAAATTATTAAACATACCTGCATTCTCCAAATATAAATTTAATCTCCAAACAGTCCACAAATACATTTATGCTGAATTAACAGTGAACCATGTGAGGATGTCTTTCTTTGGTTCTCTCCAGGGCCTGGTCCACAGTATTAATCATTTATGCTGAATTAACAGTGAACCATGTGAGGATGTCTTTCTTGTTCTCTGCGACCCACTTCATGTTGGCTTTGGTTCTCTCCAGGGGCCTGGTCCACTGCTAGTGTGGCTGAACCAAAACCCTGCTCTGCATTCTCCTCAATGAACTGCTGCAACTATAGGACCAGAGAATGTACAGGGTTATTAAGACAGTATTAACCTATAAGATCAGATAATGGACAGGTTATTAAGACAGTATTAATCTATAGGACCAGAGAATGGACAGGTTATTACGACAGTATTAATCTATAGGACCAGATAATGGACAGGCTATTAAGACAGTATTAATCTATAAGACCAGAGAATGGACAGGTTATTAAGACAGTATTAATCTATTGGACCAGAGAATTGACAGGTTATTAAGACAGTATTAATCTATAGGACCAGATAATGGACAGGTTATTAAGACAGTATTAATCTATAGGACCAGATAATGGACAGGTTATTAAGACAGTATTAATCTATAGGACCAGAGAATGGACAGGTTATTAAGACAGTATTAATCTATTGGACCAGATAATGGACAGGTTATTAAGACAGTATTAATCTATAGTACCAGAGAATGGACAGGCTATTAAAACAGTATTAATCTATAGGACCAGAGAATGGACAGGCTATTAAGACAGTATTAATCTATTGGACCAGATAATGGACAGGTTATTAAGACAGTATTAATCTATAGGACCATAGAATGGACAGGCTATTAAGACAGTATTAACCTATAGGACCAGAGAATGGACAGGTTATTAAGACAGTATAAATATACAGGACCAGAGAATGGACAGGCTATTAAGACAGCATTAATCTATAGGACCAGAGAATGGACAGGTTATTAAGACAGTATTAATCTATTTCTGAAAGGGAAGGGACATTTGGCCCATGTTTGCCTGGGAGTTTCTGTTTCCTAGATGACGACAGTATTAATCTATAGGACCAGATAATGGACAGGTTATTAAGACAGTATTCATCTATAGGACCAGAGAATGGACAGGTTATTAAGACAGTATTAATCTATAGGACCAGATAATGGACAGGATGTTAAGACAGTATTAATCTATAGGACCAGATAATGGACAGGTTGTTAAGACAGTATTAACCTATAAGACCAGAAAATTGACAGGTTATTAAGACAGTATAAATATACAGGACCAGAGAATTGACAGGTTATTAAGACAGTATTAATGTATTTCTGAAGGGGACATTTGGCCCATGTTTTTCCTGAGAGTTTCTGTTTCCTAGATGACGACAGCATCCACCCTGACTAGATCCATTAAATGTTTGGAAGCATCCGGACCACCAGTGTGCTGCTGTTTTTTTTTCTTTTCGTTAACCAGACTTTTCTTTTTTTTCTCCTCTCATTTTACCTGTTATTAACGCGTAAGGAGGTAACACTTTTATAATGTTAATTATAGCAGCATGACATCACCAAGCAGGAAGACAACTGGACGTCCGGGGGGTGTTCGATCGCAGTTCGCGCAGAAACACAGAAGCTCTGAATGACCTTTACCTGTTTCAGTTCAAACTCTGAGGAGAAGCGCCTGGTGATGCCTTCAATGAGCCGTGCGAAGGACAACGACCCCCCTCCGTAACTACAACATGAGAAGACATAAATATGGTCAAAATTCAAACACGTTAAAAAAAGTCATTGACAAAGTCCCAAGCCAAAGACTGGCCTACAACATGACCCTATATGCCACTACATCTGACCAGAGGGTAGTGAACTATATAGGGATTAGGGTGCCACTACTGTTGACCAGAGGTAGTGTACTATATAGGGATTAGGGTGCCACTACTATTGACCAGAGGTAGTGTACTATATAGGGATTAGGGTGCCACTACATTTGACCAGAGGTAGTGTACTATATAGGGATTAGGGTGCCACTACTATTGACCAGAGGTAGTGTACTATATAGGGATTAGGGTGCCACTACTATTGACCAGAGGTAGTGTACTATTGTAACGCCCCTGGCCATAGAGAGGGGTTTTTGTGTTCTTTATTTTGGTTAGGCCAGGGTGTTACATTGGGTGGGCGTTCTATGTTCCTTTTTCTATGTTTTGGTATTTCTTTGTTTTGGGCCATGTGTGTGGCTCCCAATCAGGCACAGCTGAAGCTCGTTGCTGCTGATTGGGAGTCACACATAAGGAGCATGTTTTTCCTTTGGGTTTTGTGGGTAATTGTTTCTGTTCTGAGTATTTTCCTAACAGGACTGTTTGCTGTCGTTTTTGTTCATTTTGTAGTGTTCTCTTGTTTATTGAATTATAATTCTAATGATGAACACATCCTCTGCTGCACCTTGGTCCCCTCTTCCAGACAGCCGTTACAACTATATAGGGGATTAGGGTGCCACTACATCTGACCAGAGGTAGTGTACTATATAGGGATTAGGGTGCCACTACATCTGACCAGAGGTAGTGTACTATATAGGGATTAGGGTGCCACTACATCTGACCAGAGGTAGTGTACTATATAGGGATTAGGGTGCCACTACATCTGACCAGAGGTAGTGTACTATATAGGGATTAGGGTGCCACTACTTTTGACCAGAGGTAGTGTACTATATAGGGATTAGGGTGCCACTACATCTGACCAGAGGTAGTGTACTATATAGGGATTAGGGTGCCACTACATCTGACCAGAGGTAGTGTACTATATAGGGATTAGGGTGCCAC
>NC_138316.1:56032500-56037500 GCF_965601325.2 Salmo salar | reverse complement strand
TTTCCATATTGGGCCAGTCAGCAGGATTCGTGCTGGTTTCCATATTGGGCCAGTCAGCAGGATTCGTGCTGGTTTCCATATTGGGCCAGTCAGCAGGATTCGTGCTGGTTTCCATATTGGGCCAGTCAGCAGGATTCGTGCTGGTTTCCATATTGGGCCAGTCAGCAGGATTCGTGCTGGTTTCCATATTGGGCCAGTCAGCAGGATTCGTGCTGGTTTCTATATTGGGCCAGTCAGCAGGATTCGTGCTGGTTTCCATATTGGGCCAGTCAGCTGGATTCGTGCTGGTTTCCATATTGGGCCAGTCTGCAGGATTCGTGCTGGTTTCCATATTGGGCCAGTCAGCAGGATTCGTGCTGGTTTCCATATTGGGCCAGTCTGCAGGATTCGTGCTGGTTTCCATATTGGGCCAGTCAGCAGGATTCGTGCTGGTTTCCATATTGGGCCAGTCAGCAGGATTCGTGCTGGTTTCCATATTGGGCCAGTCAGCAGGATTCGTGCTGGTTTCCATATTGGGCCAGTCAGCAGGATTCGTGCTGGTTTCCATATTGGGCCAGTCAGCAGGATTCGTGCTGGTTTCTATATTGGGCCAGTCAGCAGGATTCGTGCTGGTTTCCATATTGGGCCAGTCAGCTGGATTCGTGCTGGTTTCCATATTGGGCCAGTCTGCAGGATTCGTGCTGGTTTCCATATTGGGCCAGTCAGCAGGATTCGTGCTGGTTTCCATATTGGGCCAGTCTGCAGGATTCGTGCTGGTTTCCATATTGGGCCAGTCAGCAGGATTCGTGCTGGTTTCCATATTGGGCCAGTCAGCAGGATTCGTGCTGGTTTCCATATTGGGCCAGTCAGCAGGATTCGTGCTGGTTTCCATATTGGGCCAGTCAGCAGGATTCGTGCTGTTTCCATATTGGGCCAGTCAGCAGGATTCGTGCTGGTTTCTATATTGGGCCAGTCAGCAGGATTCGTGCTGGTTTCCATATTGGGCCAGTCAGCAGGATTCGTGCTGGTTTCCATATTGGGCCAGTCAGCAGGATTCGTGCTGGTTTCTATATTGGGCCAGTCAGCAGGATTCGTGCTGGTTTCCATATTGGGCCAGTCAGCAGGATTCGTGCTGGTTTCTATATTGGGCCAGTCAGCAGGATTCGTGCTGGTTTCCATATTGGGCCAGTCAGCAGGATTTGTGCTGGTTTCCATATTGGGCCAGTCAGCAGGATTCGTGCTGGTTTCCATATTGGGCCAGTCAGCAGGATTCGTGATGGTTTCCATATTGGGCCAGTCAGCAGGATTCGTGCTGGTTTCCATATTGGGCCAGTCACCAGGATTCGTGATGGTCTTCCATATTGGGCCAGTCAGCAGGATTCGTGATGGTCTTCCATATTGGGCCAGTCAGCAGGATTCGTGCTGGTTTCCATATTGGGCCAGTCAGCAGGATTCGTGCTGGTTTCCATATTGGGCCAGTCAGCAGGATTTGTGATGGTTTCCATATTGGGCCAGTCAGCAGGATTCGTGCTGGTTTCCATATTGGGCCAGTCAGCAGGATTCGTGCTGGTTTCCATATTGGGCCAGTCAGCAGGATTCGTGCTGGTTTCCATATTGGGCCAGTCAGCAGGATTCATGCTGGTTTCCATATTGGGCCAGTCAGCAGGATTCGTGCTGGTTTCCATATTGGGCCAGTCAGCAGGATTCGTGCTGGTTTCCATATTGGGCCAGTCAGCAGGATTCGTGCTGGTTTCCATATTGGGCCAGTCAGCAGGATTCGTGCTGGTTTCCATATTGGGCCAGTCAGCAGGATTCGTGCTGGTTTCTATATTGGGCCAGTCAGCAGGATTCGTGCTGGTTTCCATATTGGGCCAGTCAGCAGGATTCGTGCTGGTTTCCATATTGGGCCAGTCAGCAGGATTCGTGCTGGTTTCTATATTGGGCCAGTCAGCAGGATTCGTGCTGGTTTCCATATTGGGCCAGTCAGCAGGATTTGTGCTGGTTTCCATATTGGGCCAGTCAGCAGGATTCGTGCTGGTTTCCATATTGGGCCAGTCAGCAGGATTCGTGATGGTTTCCATATTGGGCCAGTCAGCAGGATTCGTGCTGGTTTCCATATTGGGCCAGTCAGCAGGATTCGTGATGGTCTTCCATATTGGGCCAGTCAGCAGGATTCGTGATGGTCTTCCATATTGGGCCAGTCAGCAGGATTCGTGCTGGTTTCCATATTGGGCCAGTCAGCAGGATTCGTGCGGTTTCCATATTGGGCCAGTCAGCAGGATTTGTGATGGTTTCCATATTGGGCCAGTCAGCAGGATTCGTGCTGGTTTCCATATTGGGCCAGTCAGCAGGATTCGTGCTGGTTTCCATATTGGGCCAGTCAGCAGGATTCGTGCTGGTTTCCATATTGGGCCAGTCAGCAGGATTCGTGCTGGTTTCCATATTGGGCCAGTCAGCAGGATTCGTGCTGGTTTCCATATTGGGCCAGTCAGCAGGATTCGTGCTGGTTTCCATATTGGGCCAGTCAGCAGGATTCGTGCTGGTTTCCAGATTGGGCCAGTCAGCAGGATTCGTGCTGGTTTCTATATTGGGCCAGTCAGCAGGATTCGTGCTGGTTTCCATATTGGGCCAGTCAGCAGGATTCGTGCTGGTTTCCATATTGGGCCAGTCAGCAGGATTCGTGCTGGTTTCCATATTGGGCCAGTCAGCAGGATTCGTGCTGGTTTCCAGATTGGGCCAGTCAGCAGGATTCGTGCTGGTCTTCCTGAGACATCGTAATTTGGCAGGTTAGAAAGCATCGTTATCACATGGACTGTTACCTCGTGGTCTGTGCTGAGCAGCGTGAGGAGACGATCCCAGTTACCGCTGTCGTAGTTCACCCTGAAGAATCCAGACACCTTGGTATTGGCCAACACCCAATCAGATCCCAACGTTTTCATTGGTAGATGAGTGGCTGTGTTTGAAGGAAGCAGGAAATAAATGATTATCCTTCACATCATTGAACCAATGGAGTTCTTATTACGTCCCAATTGGACCCTATTCCCTATATAGTGCACTACTTTAGACCAGGGCCCTATTCCCTATATAGTGCACTACTTTAGACCAGAGCCCTATTCCCTATATAGTGCACTACTTTAGACCAAGGCCCTATTCCCTATATAGTGCACCACTTTAGACGAGGGCCCTATTCCCTATATAGTGCACTACTTTAGACCAAGTCCCTATTCCCTATATAGTGCACTACTTTAGACCAGAGCCCTATTCCCTATATAGTGCACCACTTTAGACCAAGGCCCTATCCCCTATATAGTGCACTACTTTAGACCAAGGCCCTATTCCCTATATAGTGCACTACTTTAGACCAAGGCCCTATCCCCTATATAGTGCACTACTTTAGACCAAGGCCCTATTCCCTATATAGTGCACTACTTTAGACCAAGGCCCTATCCCCTATATAGTGCACTACTTTAGACCAAGGCCCTATCCCATATATAGTGCAGCACTTTAGACGAGCGCCCTATTCCCTATATAGTGCACTACTTTAGACCAAGGCCCTATTCCCTATATAGTGCACTACTTTAGACCAAGGCCCTATTCCCTATATAGTGCACCACTTTAGACGAGCGCCCTATTCCCTATATAGTGCACTTCTTTAGACCAAAACCCTATTCCCTATATAGTGCACTACTTTAGACCAAGGCCCTATCCCCTATATAGTGCATTACTTTAGACCAAGGCCCTATTCACAATTAAGTGCACGACCTTAGACCAGGGCCAAGTGCACTAAATAGGGAGACATTTGGGACGCTCCCATTGTTCTGATCTGTCCTGATGCGGTGTGGTGTTTAAACCCATACCTGTTTCAGTCTGATCTGTCCTGATGCGGTGTACTGTTTAAACCCATACCTGTTTCAGTCTGATCTGTCCTGATGTGGTGTGGTGTTTAAACCCATACCTGTTTCAGTCTGATCTGTCCTGATGTGGTGTGGTGTTTAAACCCATACCTGTTTCAGTCTGATCTGTCCTGATGTGGTGTGGTGTTTAAACCCATACCTGTTTCAGTCTGATCTGTCCTGATGTGGTGTGGTGTTTAAACCCATACCTGTTTCAGTCTGATCTGTCCTGATGTGGTGTGGTGTTTAAACCCATACCTGTTTCAGTCTGATCTGTCCTGATGCGGTGTGGTGTTTAAACCCATACCTGTTTTACTCTGTAACCAGTATGGAGTCTGATCTGTCCTGATGTGGAGTACTGTTTAAACCCATACCTGTTTCAGTCTGATCTGTCCTGATGTGGTGTGGTGTTTAAACCCATACCTGTTTCAGTCTGATCTGTCCTGATGCGGTGTACTGTTTAAACCCATACCTGTTTCAGTCTGATCTGTCCTGATGTGGTGTGGTGTTTAAACCCATACCTGTTTCAGTCTGTAACCAGTATGGAGTCTGATCTGTCCTGATGCGGTGTTTAAACCCATACCTGTTTCAGTCTGATCTGTCCTGATGTGGAGTACTGTTTAAACCCATACCTGTTTCAGTCTGATCTGTCCTGATGCGGTGTTTAAACCCATACCTGTTTTACTCTGTAACCAGTATGGAGTCTGATCGTTCCCATTCTTTATCCACTTTACAGGAACAATCCATTCATAGCTGGAGGTCACGCACGCATTGCACACACACACACACACACACACACACACACACACACACACACACACACACACACACACACAACACACACACACACACACACACACACACACACACACACACACACACACACACACACACACACACACACACACACACACACACACACAGAAAAAAAAGAGGTCAGACAGGAAGTATTATCAGACCATTCCTGTCATTACTGAGGTATCATACCACTGAGGACAGACCACTACCACCACTACTACTACCACCACTACTACTACTACTACCACTACTACTACTACTACTACTACTACTACTACCACTACCACCACTACCACTACCACTACCACCACTACTACTACCACCACTACT
>NC_138316.1:56010000-56020000 GCF_965601325.2 Salmo salar | reverse complement strand
GAACCCAGGCTATAGTCTTCTGTAGGGCCGAACCCAGGCTATAGTCTTCTGTAGGGCTGAACCCAGGCTATAGTCTTCTGTAGGGCTGAACCCAGGCTATAGTCTTCTGTAGGGCCGAACCCAGGCTATAGTCTTCTGTAGGGCCGAACCCAGGCTATAGGCTTCTGTAGGGCCGAACCCAGGCTATAGTCTTCTGTAGGGCCGAACCCAGGCTATAGTTTTCTGTAGGGCCGAACCCAGGCTATAGTTTTCTGTAGGGCCGAACCCAGGCTATAGTTTTCTGTAGGGCCGAACCCAGGCTATAGTCTTCTGTAGGGCCGAACCCAGGCGAGAGGCTTCTGTAGGGCCGAACCCAGGCTATAGTTTTCTGTAGGGCCGAACCCAGGCTATAGTTTTCTGTAGGGCTGAACCCAGGCTAAAGTCTTCTGTAGGGCCGAACCCAGGCTATAGGCTTCTGTAGGGCTGAACCCAGGCTATAGTCTTCTGTAGGGCTGAACCCAGTCTATAGTCTTCTGTTGGGCTGAACCCAGGCTATAGTCTTCTGTAGGGCTGAACCCAGGCTATAGTTTTCTGTAGGGCTGAACCCAGGCTATAGGCTTCTGTAGGGCTGATCCCAGGCTATAGTCTTCTGTAGGGCTGAACCCAGGCTATAATCTTCTGTAGGGCTGAACCCAGGCTATAGTTTTCTGTAGGGCTGAACCCAGGCTATAGTCTTCTGTAGGGCTGAACCCAGGCTATAGTCTTCTGTAGGGCTGAACCTGCCGATTTGATGTATGCGCCTTAAAATGTTTTTATTATATTCCCGGGCTATTCTCAGTTTTCAACATTTATAACTGTAGTGTTAGTTTCCTTCAGTTTGTATCCTACATTTGTAATAATAATAAACCTCATTAGTGAATTATGAATTAACTTGAATATGACAACTTTTAGGATGATTCATAAATACTTTCCTAACCCTAAATAATCAGAGATCAGAGTATTTTTGAAATGTACTAGTTGGTCCTGAAACGGAGGCCAAGAGGCCTAGGTGGCTTTCGTTCAGTGATCCATGCATTCGGAACCCGTTCTCTAAATGTATTCTAGTGAGTCTGTCCACAAAATTAAATGTACTCTGTATTTAAAGGGATGGCATAAGATAAATGTACTCTGTATTCAAAGGGATGGCTTAAGATTAATGCACTCTGTATTTAAAGGGATGGCTTAAGATAAATGTACTCCGTATTTAAAGGGATGGCTTAAGATAAATGTACTCCGTATGTAAAAGGATGGCTTAAGATAAATGTACTCCATATTTAAAGGGATGGCTTAAGATAAATGTACTCCGTATTTAAAGGGATTGCTTAAGATAAATGTACTCCGTATTTAAAGGGACGGCTTAAGATTAATGTACTCCGTATTTAAAGGGATGGCTTAAGATTAATGCACTCTGTATTTAAAGGGATGGCTTAAGATAAATGTACTCTGTATTTAAAGGGATGGCTTAAGATAAATGTACTCCGTATTTAAAGGGGATGGCTTAAGATAAATGCACTCTGTATTTAAAGGGATGGCTTAAGATAAATGTACTCCGTATTTAAAGGGATGGCTTAAGATAAATGTACTCCGTATTTAAAGGGATGGCTTAAGATAAATGTACTCCATATTTAAAGGGATGGCTTAAGATAAATGTACTCCGTATTTAAAGGGATTGCTTAAGATAAATGTACTACGTATTTAAATTGACGGCTTAAGATAAATGTACTCCGTATTTAAAGGGACGGCTTAAGATTAATGTACTCCGTATTTAAAGGGACGGCTTAAGATAAATGTACTCCGTATTTAAAGGGGATAGCTTAAGATAAATGTACTCCGTATTTAAAGGGATGGCTTAAGATAAATGTACTCCGTATTTAAAGGGACGGCTTAAAATAAATGTACTCCGTATTTAAAGGGGATGGCTTAAGATAAATGTACTCCGTATTTAAAGGGATGGCTTAAGATAAATGTACTGAAAACCCTATTGAATGAAATCTCCACGAGAAACTCTACTGGCCAGCAAGTGGGATGTTTATTCAACAGTTGAATTAAATGTATTCAGCATGCGCAAGGGAACCACGTCTGCAAAAGCTCGTTACGCACCTTCATAAGGTATGTCTGAATACCAACTATTGAGAAGTGCGTAGGAAAGGCATACATTTCCTAAGTCTGAATCGGGCCCTTAATTAATAATGGGCCAGGTATGTGAAGGTAAACGTTATGACAAAGATCATTGATTACCATCTGCAGGTGCTTCCAGAGGTCCTGGTAGACTGTGTTGCTGTACTGGAATGTATTCAGGTACGTCTGTGGAGAGATCGAGTCACATTTCAGCCTCAAAATACCAAATCACTTCCCTTTCAGTCGGTCACTCTGTATAATTATTATTATTCATTTTTTTATTTAACCTTTATTTAACTCGGCAAGTCAGTTAAAAAACACATTCTTATTTACAATGACGGCCTACACCGGCCAAACCCGGACGACGCTGTGCCAATTGTACGCCGTCCTATGGGACTCTCAATCCCAGCCGGTTGTGATACAGCCTGGATTTGATCCAAGCACTGAGACGCAGTGTCTTAGACCGCTGAGCCACTCGGGAGCCCCGAGATGACACCATGGGGAGTCAACGACCAATCACATTCACCTGAAGAAAACCAAAAACATGCCCAATGGGATAATGAATGCAGAGCCCGCCCTTGGAAGCCCACGTTCCTGGCTAAAACATTAATTTCCTTAATTCTTCACTCTTCAGCTCGCCTTAAGGAGACCGCGTCACGCAATTTCCAAAAACTTTTTCAAGCAAACAAAGACTACTGGATTCGGCTCCGACTTAGCTGTCTGTTAGTGGGGAGAGAGTACCCAGCTAGCAACGAGGAATCTGCCCAGAAGCGGCCCTCTTCCAGGGGGGCTGGAACTGATTGAGTCGGCCCGGAATCGGGTGTCGGACTCGGCCCAGAAACAAAATGAATGACTGCCCAGAATCGGCCCAAGTACATCGGGCCGTTTCCGTCTACCGGAATTCAACCGACTTTGCCGGCATCTTACCAGAATGTAAATAAATGTAAACAAATTTACCCGATTTAGTCATTTTAAATATTACAATTATACATTTTATAAATACAAATTATACCCTTCCTCAAAAAAAAAACATTTTCTGTCAGAGGAAACACCATACACCTGGTGACCGTGTCAGCGTGCATGCGCCTGGCCCGCCACGGGAGTCCACTACAAAACGATGGGACAAAGACATCCCGGCCGGTCAAACCCTCCCCTAACTCGGACGGCGCAGGGCCAATGGTACGTTGTCTCATGTCCCGAAGGGTATCGAAAGTCTCACCCATATGTGAGCATAAATCAGTCTCTTCCCTGCAGTCAGACACAAGGTTGTTGGGAGTGGCGGGTGTGAGAGGACATGACAAAATAAGCACATGATCCCAGTCCTAAAGGGGGCGATCCGCCCCTGAGGATGACAACGTGTGGGAGGTTGGCCGTGCTCCGCCCCTGCTGATGACAACGTGAGGGAGGTTGGCTGTGCTCCGCTCCTGAGGATGACAATGTGAGGGAGGTTGGCCGTGCTTCGCTCGTGAGGATGACAATGTGAGGGAGGTTGGCCGTGCTCCACCCCTGCTGATGACAACGTGAGGGAGGTTGGCTGTGCTCCGCCCCTGAGGATGACAATGTGAGGGAGGTTGGCCGTGCTCCGCTCCTGAGGATGACAATGTGTGGGAGGTTGGCCGTGCTCCGCCCCTGAGGATGACAACGTGAGGGAGGTTGGCCGTGCTCCGCCCCTGAGGATGACAACGTGAGGGAGGTTGGCCGTGCTCCGCCCCTGAGGATGACAACTTGTGGGAGGTTGGCCGTGCTCCGCCCAGTGGTGGGCATGCCAGGTGTCACTGTAGGTGTGTCCTACCAGCTGTTTTGAGAAATGAGATTTCCTCTCTTCTTTGAAAGCGGGTTATTCGGGTAGTTCCAGTGTCGGAAATACGCAGCGGTTGGTACAGCCAGTATTTCCTGGTTCCTAAGTGTAATGGAATACTGTGTCCAATCCAAACTCCTCTCTCAGCATGTCCAGCCCACTCATTATCTCAACCAATCATGGCTAGTGGGAAGGTTGCTGACTTTTTCTGAGCTAAACCAACAAGACTCGTAATTTAACAATTTTATTAGTATTTACAGATGGCATACAAGTTTGTTATTAAGGCACATGAAAGTTCACATGTTCCAGAAGGCTTTTCTGCCCAAAAAAACAAACTTTGATAACAAACTACATTTTTTTTAAAAATGGAAAATGACTCTGCTGTGAAGTCGTGACTTCCGACGTACCCCTAGTTTCCTGAAACGGGTCACATATTATCTGTGTCGTCGTTTAGCCGCGACTCGGTGAAACATAAGATATTACAGTTTTTAATGTCCCGTTGGTAGGATAGTCTTGATCGTAGATCATCCAGTTTATTCTCCAGTGATTGGCCAATAGAACCGATGGTAGTGGTGATTTACTCACTTGCCTCTGAATCCTCACAAAGCATCCCGACCTTCTCCCTCCGTATCTGCGCCTTTTCGTCACGCTAATGACAGGGATTTGGGCCTGGTCTCAGGGAAGCAGTATATCCTTCACGTTGGACTCATTTAACAAAAAATCTTTGTCCAGTTCGAGGTGAGTAATCGCTGTTCAGATGTCCAGAAGCTCTTTTCGGTCATAAGAGACCGTAAGCAGCAACATTATGTACAAAATAAGTTACAAACATTACAAATAAACAAACAAAATAGCCCAGTTGGTTAGGAGCCTGTAAAACGGCAGCCAGCTCCATTATATAATCACTTTAATAACGTCCACATAATGTTTCACTAATTCCATATGTATATACTGTATTCTACTGTATTCTACTGTATATTCTGGATTCTACTGTATTCTATTGTATTCTACTGTATTCTAGTCAATGCCCCTCCGACATTGCTCATCCACATATTTATATATTTCTTAATTCCATTATTTTACTTTTAGATGTGTGTGTGTGTGTGTGTGTGTGTGTGTGTGTGTGTGTGTGTGTGTGTGTGTGTGTGTGTGTGTGTGTGTGTGTGTGTGTGTGTGTGTGTGTGTGTGTGTGTTGCTGTGTATTGTTAGATATTACTGCACTGTTGGAGCTAGAAACACAAGCATTTCACTACAACAGCAATAACATCTGTTAAACATGTGTTTGTGACCAATACAATTTGATTTGATTTGATTACAAGCGTCGGTGTCATTGCCAGGAAGGTGTGGCTTCTGATGGGCGGGTTCTACATTCATTAACCCATTGGGTGTGTTTTTACTTCAGGTGAATGTGATTGGTCGTTGACTCCCCATAATAGCATGTTATACCTTGTTCCCTCCTTCAGGGAACAGTAGTTACATTCATAACTGTAAGTTCTCACTTTTATATATATATATATATATAAACAAAATGATGTGGAACAAAATATAGTAATTAGACATGTACATAAACAATACTCACACTAAGTCCTCTGGCGAAGACCGGCTCCGTCAGGAAGTCAGACAGCATCCTCAGAACAGCAGCTCCCTGGGAGGAAGAGAACACAGGATATAAGAAATGAAACGTCTGCCTTGTCACAGCCCAGTCCAGCCCGCCGCTCTCGCCTGAGTCAAAATCCCTAAGAGAAATGCAGACAGAAAATCATTTAATTTCCTTCAGGACATGTGGCATTTGTTATTTCAATGTAATGCCGATTAATTTTTTTCAAGTCGACTTAGACCCAGATTACTTTGACACAGATGATTTTGACCCAGGTGACTTTTACCCAGGTGATTTTGACCCAGGTGATTTTGACCCTGGTGACTGTGACCCAGGTGAGTTTGACCCAGATTACTTTGACCCAGGTGACTTTGACCCAGGTGATTTTGACCCAGATGTTTTTGACCCAGGTGATTTTGACCCAGGTGATTTTGACCCAGGTGATTTTGACCCAGATGATTTTGACCCAGATTAATTTGACCCAGATTACATTGACCCGGGTGACTTTGACCCAGGTGATTTTGACCCAGGTGAATGTGGCATGCTGTGCTGTGTTGTGAAGCCAGTAGGTTGCCAGTGAGATGTGTGATTAGAAGCATACCTTGCTGTAGGTGATGGTGTCAAACAGTTCACTGATCTGTGCAGGTCTCACGACGTCTTCCTCTTTAGCAGAGAGAGGGTGAGAGGAGGCCAGCGCGTCAACAGACATCGCTCCATGCACCTCCTTCAGCACTATCAGGTCTGTCTGTGGAGAGAGGAAGGCCTCCGCTTTTAACCTTTCACTTGTACCGTCAGATGGAATTTGGAGAGCTGATATCTTTGTGTGTTAAAATCCTTGAGAAAGGTATATTTGGAGAGCTGATATCTTTGTGTGTTAAAATCCTTGAAAAAGGTATATTTGGAGAGCTGTGCAACAGTTAAAGTTGTACTGTACATGTTTTATCTCAAGTCAAGTTAGGAGTCACTCAGATATGATGAAAAGATAGACTCACAACGTTCCAGGTGGGTTCAGCAGAGTCGGCCCCCAAATACGAGACGTAGGAGGCAAAACCCTCGTTCAGCCACAGGTCATTCCACCACTTCATGGTCACCAGGTTACCAAACCACTGTGGACACATAAACCCTATTCAGACAGCGGCAGAGAGGGACAGGAAACAGGACACAGGGTGCAGAGAGGGACAGGAAACAGGGTGCAGAGAGGGGCAGGATACAGGGTGTAGAGAGGGACAGGAAACAGGGTGTAGAGAGGGACAGGAAACAGGGTGCAGAGAGGGGCAGGATACAGGGTGCAGAGAGGGACAGGACACAGAGGGACAGGAAACAGGGTGTAGAGAGGGACAGGAAACAGGGTGCAGAGAGGGACAGGAAACAGGGTGCAGAGAGGGACAGGAAACAGGGTGCAGAGAGGGACAGGAAACAGGGTGTAGAGAGGGACAGGAAACAGGGTGTAGAGAGGGACAGGAAACAGGATGCAGAGAGGGGCAGGATACAGGGTGCAGAGAGGGACAGGACACAGAGGGACAGGAAACAGGGTGCAGAGAGGGACAGGATACAGGGTGCAGAGAGGGACAGGAAACAGGATGCAGAGAGGGGCAGGATACAGGGTGCAGAGAGGGACAGGATACAGGGTGCAGAGAGGGACAGGACACAGAGGGACAGGACACAGGGAGCCAGCTGCAGCCTCTCAGTATATATAACAGTATAGTATTGACTGTAATACAGACCATGTGAGCCAGTTCATGAGAGATGACCGTAGCGATCCACTCTTTGTCTCCGTTGGACGAGCTGGCTGGGTTGAAGAGCAGGGCTGTCTCTCTGTAGGTGATCAGTCCCCAGTTTTCCATGGCTCCGGCACTGAAGTCAGGCAGAGCTATCTGGTCTACAGGGGGAAAGGAGCTGACGTATCCATTACAACACTTAACAAATGGGTGTGAGTCTCAAACGGTGCCCTGTTTCCTATATAGTGCACTACTTTAGCCTAGAGGCCTATGGGCCCTGGTCAAAGGTAGGCTCACTACAAAGGGAATTGGGTGCCATTTGGGATGCATTAGGAATCTCTCTCTTCAACAACAGACAGGGAATCTGAGAGGAAGAATATTACTCTTTAAGTACTTGTTTCCCTCATTAAAATGCAAATCATTTTATATATTTTTTTTTGTTATTCTGTCTCTCACTGTTCAAATAAACCTACCATAAAAATTATAGACTGATCATTTCTTTATCAGTGGGCAAAACGTACAAAATCATCAAGGGATCAAATACTTTTTTCCCCTCACTGTAAGTATTACCTGATTTGGTCAGAGGATAGCTAGAGCTGTAGTACTTTTCAAAGAACTCCAGGATTGGTCCAGTTTTTTCGAGGGCGTAATTTCCCTGGCCCTCAGCAATGGCCTGTTTACGAGCCCAAATCCTGATCTGGAAACAAAAGACATGTTTTCCTTCATGAGATCCTGGACCCCTGGGGGCCTCACTTAGACAACATGTTTTCCCTCATGAGATCCTGGACCCCTGGGGGTCTCACTTAGACAACATGTTTTCCCTCATGAGATCCTGGACCCCTGGGGGTCTCACTTAGACAACATGTTTTCCTTCATGAGATCCTGGACCCCTGGGGGTCTCACTTAGACAACATGTTTTCCCTCATGAGATCCTGGACCCCTGGGGGTCTCACTTAGACAACATGTTGTTAGATTTATACTTGAACTTGGTGGTAAGATGATTTCCGACAGTGTGCTCACGTTGAATTCATAAAATATACTGAGCATGAAAAACTTTGCTTACGCAGGTTCTAAGAAGACCATTTGGTTCTGAGAAGCTCATTTGGTTCTAAGAAGCTCATTTGGTTCTAAGAAGCTCATTTGGTTCTAAGAAGCCCATTTGGTTCTGAGAAGCCCATTTGGTTCTAAGAAGCTCATTTGGTTCTGAGAAGCCCATTTGGTTCTAAGAAGCCCATTTGGTTCTAAGAAGCTCATTTGGTTCTAAGAAGCCCATTTGGTTCTAAGAAGCCCATTTGGTTCTAAGAAGCTAATTTGGTTCTAAGAAGCCCATTTGGTTCTAAGAAGCCCATTTGGTTCTGAGAAGCCCATTTGGTTCTAAGAAGCTCATTTGGTTCTGAGAAGCCCATTTGGTTCTAAGAAGCTCATTTGGTTCTGAGAAGCCCATTTGGTTCTGAGAAGCCCATTTGGTTCTAAGAAGCCCATTTGGTTCTAAGAAGCTCATTTGGTTCTAAGAAGCCCATTTGGTTCTAAGAAGCCCATTTGTAATTTACGCTCCTGTGATCTATAAATCTCTAATAAACTTTAAATTGACGGCACCTGAACGTGCCTTACAATCAGCGATTTCCCCTTCTAGAATGTCGGCACAGATGAGGGTTTAGTCAGGAAAAGCCATGGACCAAAACAGAAAAGATAACTTTGTGGAAGACGAGATCACAGCGATGGTAGAGGAGATTGAAGACAGGCAACACGTATTATTCGGCGGATTAAATAGTGGGTTGACAAACAGGTATCTTGGGAGTGTGTCACCGCTGCAGTGAACGAGGTGGGGCAGCAAGACAGAACTGTGGCTGATGGGGGAAAGAAATGGTCTGACCTTAAACTGCAGGGGGAAAGAAATTGTCTGACCTTAAACTGCAAGGAGAAAAGAAATGGTCTGACCTTAAACTGCAAGGGGAAAGAAATGGTCTGACCTTAAACTGCAAGGGGAAAGAAATGGTCTGACCTTAAACTGCAAGGAGAAAGAAATGGTCTGACCTTAAACTGCAGGGGGAAAGAAATGGTCTGACCTTAAACTGCAAGGGGGAAAGAAATGGTCTGACCTTAAACTGCAAGGGGAAAGAATAGCCTGACATAACCAGCAGGAAAGTCTCTGACGTGAAGTCTAGACTCTGAGTAGAGAAGATCATTTCAGTCAGGTTTTATAAATAACTACTAGGTGGTTTTCTGCGTCAGTCAGACTTCAGATCAGAATTGACCGTAAGTCCGTTTTATAAATGAGGCCCCTGGTCTTCACTATCAGCTGTACTGAGCTGTAGAGACCGACAGAGGGCAGCACAGAGAAACAAACCAATAACGTCTCCTTCATCCTGAATGAGGCCCCTTTATCTCCTTTCCAAGTTGCCCCTAGAGACGCTGATCTGGGAGCAGTTTGGTAATGAGGAACTTTATCTCCTTTCCAAGTTGCCCCTAGAGACGCTGATCTGGGAGCAGTTTGGTAATGAGGAACTTTATCTCCTTTCCAAGTTGCCCCTAGAGACGCTGATCTGGGAGCAGTTTGGTAATGAGGAACTTTATCTCCTTTCCAAGTTGCCCCTAGAGACGCTGAACTGGGAGCAGTTTGGTAATGAGGAACTTTATCTCCTTTCCAAGTTGCCCCTAGAGACGCTGATCTGGGAGCAGTTTGGTAATGAGGAACTTTATCTCCTTTCCAAGTTGCCCCTAGAGACGCTGATCTGGGAGCAGTTTGGTAATGAG
>NC_138316.1:55947500-56007500 GCF_965601325.2 Salmo salar | reverse complement strand
TTCCGTGCTTACCTAGATTCATGCCATTGGCCAGAGATCAGGGTTCCGTGCTTACCTAGATTCATGCCATTGGCCAGAGATCAGGGTTCCGTGCTTACCTAGATTCATGCCATTGGCCAGAGATCAGGGTTCCGTGCTTACCTAGATTCATGCCATTGGCCAGAGATCAGGGTTCCGTGCTTACCTAGATTCATGCCATTGGCCAGAGATCAGGGTTCCGTGCTTACCTAGATTCATGCCATTGGCCAGAGATCAGGGTTCCATGCTTACCTAGATTCATGCCATTGGCCAGAGCCACTGTTCCGTGCGCGTGGAGGAGGGTCATGTGGAACACTGCCTTCATGGCAGGTTCATCAAAGCAGGGGAAGGCTTTCCTGGCGTCCACAGGCTGCATCTGAGTGGTGGCAACGACTCTACCAACACACAGAGCAACTGGTATCACTACAGTACTGAGGAGACGACTGGTACAGTTTAGACATAGTGGCTCTGAGAGCTGGATCAATACATTCATATTGCAGCTATTATTGATATATATATTGGTATTACTACAGTACTGAGGAGTAGACTGGTACAGTTTAGACATGGTGACTCTGAGAGCTGGATCAATACATTCATATTGTAGCTATTATTGATATATATATTGGTATCACTACAGTACTGAGGAGTAGACTGTTAGAGTTTAGACATAGTAACTCTGAGAGCAGGATCAATACATTCATATTGCATATTATAGTCGCTGTTGGATAAGACTCTTATCAAATCACATTTTATCGTCTCGCGTGGTTAATAAACAGATGTTATTGCGAGTGTAGCGAAACGCTTGTGCAATTTATTATCAGTTGAAGCGGACCGTAAATGATTTACCCCGGGGTGGTAAACTGGTCAGAATGTTCAGAAGACACCGTGCAAGGAGCATATTGAACTGCTCTCATTGTAAACCGCCACAGGAGGCTGCTGAGACGGCTCATAATAATGTCCGGAACGGAGCGAATGGAACGGCATCAAAACACAACCCATTTGATGTATTTGTTACCGTTCAACCTGCTCCGCTCCAGTCGTTAGAACGAGCCTGTTTCTCTCCACCCCACCAACCTCCTGTGTGGTATTTACATTAACAGGTGATTTCCAGAGGAAAGCTGGTAGTAAACATGTCGTTTATACACTACCCTGTACCCTGTGTATATGGCAAATAAAGGGTGATTTTGATTTGACGACAGTAATTAATCATTAATCGGCACTCTGTGTTACAGGGTTAAATTACTCTTTGGATCAACGTCAACGAATAAGTTGATTAAAAGTCAATGACTCAAGTCCCTGTAAAGGCCAAAGTTCAGTTGAATATTAAATATCACTTCCTGTAAATGCACCTATTTTTTTTCCATCTTGTTCAGAGTTGATGTGTAACCTTGGTTTGTACCTGTCTATTGTGGTACAAGCCGTTCAATCAATTCCTCGACAAATTACACTGGTCCAACAACATTAAACAATACACTGGTCCAACAACATTAAACAATACACTGGTCCAACAACATTAAACAATACACTGGTCCAACAACATTAAACAATACACTGGTCCAACAACATTAAACAATACACTGGTCCAACAACATTAAACAATACACTGGTCCAACAACATTAAACAATACACTGGTCCAACAACATTAAACAATACACTGGTCCAACAACATTAAACAATACACTGGTCCAACAACATTAAACTACACTGGTTCAATAACATTAAACAATACACTGGTCCAACAACATTAAACAATACACTGGTCCAACAACATTAAACAATACACTGGTCCAACAACATTAAACAATACACTGGTCCAACAACATTAAACAATACACTGGTCCAACAACATTAAACAATACACTGGTCCAACAACATTAAACAATACACTGGTCCAACAACATTAAACAATACACTGGTCCAACAACATTAAACAATACACTGGTCCAACAACATTAAACAATACACTGGTCCAACAACATTAAACAATACACTGGTCCAACAACATTAAACAATACACTGGTCCAACAACATTAAACAATACACTGGTCCAACAACATTAAACAATACACTGGTCCAACAACATTAAACAATACACTGGTCCAACAACATTAAACAATACACTGGTCCAACAACATTAAACAATACACTGGTCCAACAACATTAAACAATACACTGGTCCAACAACATTAAACAATACACTGGTCCAACAACATTAAACAATACACTGGTCCAACAACATTAAACAATACACTGGTCCAACAACATTAAACAATACACTGGTCCAACAACATTAAACAATACACTGGTCCAACAACATTAAACAATACACTGGTCCAACAACATTAAACAATACACTGGTCCAACAACATTAAACAATACACTGGTCCAACAACATTAAACAATACACTGGTCCAACAACATTAAACAATACACTGGTCCAACAACATTAAACAATACACTGGTCCAACAACATTAAACAATACACTGGTCCAACAACATTAAACAATACACTGGTCCAACAACATTAAACAATACACTGGTCCAACAACATTAAACAATACACTGGTCCAACAACATTAAACAATACACTGGTCCAACAACATTAAACAATACACTGGTCCAACAACATTAAACAATACACTGGTCCAACAACATTAAACAATACACTGGTCCAACAACATTAAACAATACACTGGTCCAACAACATTAAACAATACACTGGTCCAACAACATTAAACAATACACTGGTCCAACAACATTAAACAATACACTGGTCCAACAACATTAAACAATACACTGGTCCAACAACATTAAACAATACACTGGTCCAACAACATTAAACAATACACTGGTCCAACAACATTAAACAATACACTGGTCCAACAACATTAAACAATACACTGGTCCAAAAACATTAAACAATACACTGGTTAAATAACATTAAACAATACACTGGTCCAACAACATTAATTACTACACTGGTTCAATAACATTAATTACTACACTGGTCCAACAACATTAAACAATACACTGGTCCAACAACATTAAACATTACACTGGTCCAACAACATTAAACAATACACTGGTCCAACAACATTAAACAATACACTGGTCCAACAACATTAAACAATACACTGGTCCAACAACATTAAACAATACACTGGTCCAACAACATTAAACAATACACTGGTCCAACAACATTAAACAATACACTGGTCCAACAACATTAAACAATACACTGGTCCAACAACATTAAACAATACACTGGTCCAAAAACATTAATTACTACACTGGTTCAATAACATTAATTACTACACTGGTTCAATAACATTAATTACTACACTGGTTCAATAACATTAATTACTACACTGGTTCAATAACATTAATTACTACACTGGTCCAATAACATTAATTACTACACTGGTCCAACAACATTAAACAATACACTGGTCCAACAACATTAAACAATACACTGGTCCAAAAACATTAATTACTACACTGGTTCAATAACATTAATTACTACACTGGTTCAATAACATTAATTACTACACTGGTTCAATAACATTAATTACTACACTGGTTCAATAACATTAATTACTACACTGGTTCAATAACATTAATTACTACACTGGTCCAATAACATTAATTACTACACTGGTTCAATAACATTAATTACTACACTGGTTCAATAACATTAATTACTACACTGGTTCAATAACATTAATTACTACACTGGTCCAATAACATTAATTACTACACTGGTTCAATAACATTAATTACTACACTGGTTCAATATCCTTAATTACTACACTGGTCCAATAACATTAATTACTACACTGGTTCAATAACATTAATTACTACACTGGTCCAATAACTTTAATTACTACACTGGTTCAATAACATTAATTACTACACTGGTTCAATAACATTAATTACTACACTGGTTCAATATCCTTAATTACTACACTGGTTCAATAACATTAATTACTACACTGGTTCAATATCCTTAATTACTACACTGATTCAATAACATTAATTACTACACTGGTTCAATAACATTAATTACTACTCTGCTCAGGGACACAGACTCTCCTATCCAGAGCAGTTGGGGTTTAAACTTCTTCGGGATCGGTGTCCCTTCCACGGGACGGTTGAGCTAACGTAGGCTAACGCGATTAGCATGAGGTTGTAAGTAACAAGAGAATTTCTCAGGACATAGACATATCTGATATGGGCAGAAAGCTTAAATTCTTGTTAATCTAACTGCACTGTCCAATTTACAGTAGCTATTACAGTGAAAGAATACCATGCTAGTGTTTGAGGAGAGTGCACAGTTTTGAACATGAAAAGTTATTAATAAACAAATTAGGCACATTTGATACAAAATTTGGAACAAAAAAAAAATGCAATGGTTCATTGGATCAGTATAAAACGTTGCACATACACTGCTGCCATCTAGTGGCCAAAAGCTAAATTGAACCTGGGCTGGAATAATACATTATGGCCTTTCTTTTGCATTTCAAAAATTATGGTACAAAAAAAATACAAAAGAACGGTTGTTTATTTTTCTTTGTATTATCTTTTACCAGATCTATTGCATTATATTCTCCTACATTCCTTTCACATTTCCACAAACTTCAAAGTGTTTCCTTTCAAATGGTACCAAGAAAATGCATTTCCTTGCTTCAGGGCCTGAGCTACAGGAAGTTAGATTTGGGTATGTCATTTTGGACGAAAAATTTAAAATAATAAAAAAAAAAGGGGCAGATCCTTTTAAGGGCCCGCCAGGGGCACAGCGGCAGATTCACCACCTAATCAGCTCGAGGATTCGAACCGTTGTAGCCAAATGGAGACGTCTAAACAAAGGAATCCCTTAACCAAGTTTCTAAGTATCATTACAGATTCAGTGCAGGCAGTGTACAAGCAAAACTCTGCTTGGCGAATACAACAGAAGCGTTTCACTTGAATGACATCCGCTCTGACGGGGTGGCAAGGCGCATGATGGGTTGAAAGCAATTTAGAACTTTCAATCAGTTCTAAAAAGCGTAATGACCTCCCAAATTCATTGTTTAAGCCACACCTCCCAGCCACACCTCCAACTCCTCTAATAAACTGCAGCCAGCAGCACTACCCTGCCAATATTCAATGGTGATTAAAGCAATTTAGAAGCAAATCACATTGATCTGTCAAATTTGTTATTTGATTTCAGAGAAATTTTATAGAATAAGTTTAACGAACAAAAGCGTAATTTTCAATCATTCCAATCAGTTAAAGTACTTCAGATGAACAACAGTGTCGTCCGTTAGGCGACATCTGACACTGTTTTTAAGGTAATACGTGGCTTCTAAATGATGAGCCTGTGGCTCAGTTGGTAGACCATGGTGTTGGCAACGCCAGCATGGTGTTCGCAACGCCAGCATGGTGTTCGCAACGCCAGCATGGTGTTCGCAACGCCAGCATGGTGTTCGCAACGCCACCATGGTGTTGGCAACGCCAGCATGGTGTTCGCAACGCCAGCATGGTGTGTGCAACAGCCAGCATGGTGTTTGCAACGCCAGGGTTGTGGGTTTGATTCCAACGGGGGGCCAGTTCAAAAATGAAATGTATGTATTCACTACTGCAAGTCGATCTGGATAAGAGCGTCTGCTAAATGACTAAAATGTAAAAAAAAAAATAAAAAAAAATGTTTTGCTTACTTTTTCACCTGGGGACTGGTCCCCTCTGTATATTCACTCCTGTAGAAGCCTCCCAGGTCATCAGCCAGTTCTCCTATAAACTCCGTGTACAGCTCATACTGTCTCCCTGCCATCAGATTACTATTCAGCTGGATCACTAAGAACTGAGTAGGAACCTCCAGCCAGCTTTTCTTTATGGTGGGAGCAGTCGCTCCATCCAGGCCAGTCAGGCTGAACAGAGTCAGGTTCAGCTTGTTACAGTGGATGAGGATCAGATCTGTTTCCTTCTCACACCGGAACATCACATCTGACTGTCCTGTGAAGATGTAGAGGCCAGTAGAGGCGTTGGCAACCAGTCGAGGCCAGAGGGTGATGTTGTAGGAGACAGGAGACAGGGAGTCAGGCAGTCTGTAGTTTTCCCAGGGGTCTTTAGGAGTGGAGGGAGTAGTGGGGGGATTCACTGCCTCCAGGTTCTTAGCCTTCTCCTGGCTATAGACCACTGACAGGGCGATGATGGTGGCCACCACTCCAGTCCCCACGATCACACCAACTATCCCCAAAGTTTTGCTGATGAAGAATCCTTTCCCCATGTCTGTAACAGACTGATATCTGTCTCTCTGAGGGTAGTGTAATGACTGACTGACGTGACAGAAAGACAGAAAGAGAGAGACCTAGATGGACCCAGAGGGGAATGTGTTTCTTATTTATGCCCTCTGAGGAACTCCCACAATACACCAGGTTAATAGTTGATCCCCCAGCCCTAGACAACCTGAGAGTTGTAGTCAATAGTCATAAAGATGGATGGATAACAGATTGCTGACAAGCTATTGTACTTTATCCTTCCTTCCTGTATCTGGATAGAAGATCTTTCCCTGTATAAAGTGTTGAGATCTTTCCCTGTTTAAAGTGTTGAGATCTTTCCCTGTATAAAGTGTTGAGGTCTTTCCCTGTATAAAGTGTTGAGGTCTTTCCCTGTATAAAGTGTTGAGATCTTTCCCTGTATAAAGTGTTCAGGTCTTTCCCTGTATAAAGTGTTGAGGTCTTTCCCTGTATAAAGTGTTCAGGTCTTTCCCTGTATAAAGTGTTGAGGTCTTTCCCTGTATAAAGTGTTCAGGTCTTTCCCTGTATAAAGTGTTGAAATCTTTCCCCGTATAAAGTGTTGAGGTCTTTCCCTGTATAAAGTGTTGAGGTCTTTCCCTGTATAAAGTGTTGAGATCTTTCCCTGTATAAAGTGTTGAGGTCTTTCCCTGTATAAAGTACTGAAATCTTTCCCTGTATAAAGTGTTGGTTTTTCCCTGTATAAAGTGTTCAGATCTTTCCCTGTATGAAGTGTTGAGGCCTTTCCCAGTATAAAGTACTGAAATCTTTCCCTTTATAAAGTGTTGAAGTCTATCGCTGTATAAAGTTTTGAAATATTTCCCTGTTTAAAGTGTTATCTTTCCCTGTATAAAATGTTGGTCTTTCCCTGTATAAAGTGTTCAGGTCTTTCCCTGTATAAAGTGTTGAGGTCTTTCCCTGTATAACGTGTTGAGATCTTTCCCTGTATGAAGTGTTGAGTTCTTTCCCTGTATAAAGTGTTGAGATCTTTCCCTGTATAAAGTGTTGAGATCTTTCCCTGTATAAAGTGTTGAGGTCTTTCCCTGTATAAAGTGTTGAGGTCTTTCCCTGTATAAAGTGTTGAGATCTTTCCCTGTATAAAGTGTTGAGGTCTTTCCCTGTATAAAGTGTTGAGATCTTTCCCTGTTTAAAGTGTTGAGATCTTTCCCTGTATAAAGTGTTGAGATCTTTCCCTGTATAAAGTGTTGAGGTCTTTCCCTGTATAAAGTGTTGAGGTCTTTCCCTGTATAAAGTGTTGAGATCTTTCCCTGTTTAAAGTGTTGAGATCTTTCCCTGTATAAAGTGTTGAGGTCTTTCCCTGTATAAAGTGTTGAGATCTTTCCCTGTTTAAAGTGTTGAGATCTTTCCCTGTATAAAGTGTTGAGGTCTTTCCCTGTATAAAGTACTGAAATCTTTCCCTGTATAAAGTGTTGGTTTTTCCCTGTATAAAGTGTTCAGATCTTTCCCTGTATGAAGTGTTGAGGCCTTTCCCAGTATAAAGTACTGAAATCTTTCCCTTTATAAAGTGTTGAAGTCTATCGCTGTATAAAGTTTTGAAATATTTCGCTGTTTAAAGTGTTATCTTTCCCTGTATAAAATGTTGGTCTTTCCCTGTATGAAGTGTTGAGTTCTTTCCCTGTATAAAATGTTGGTCTTTCCCTGTATAAAGTGTTGAGGTCTTTCCCTGTATAAAGTGTTGAGATCTTTCCCTGTATAAAGTGTTCAGGTCTTTCCCTGTATAAAGTGTTGAAATCTTTCCCCGTATAAAAAGTGTTGAGATCTTTCCCTGTATAAAGTGTTGAAATCTTTCCCTGAATAAAGTTGAGGTCTTTCCCTGTATAAAGTGTTGACATCTTTCCCTATAAAGTGTTGTGATCTTTCCTTGTATAAAGTGTTGAGCTATTTCCCTATATAATGTGTTGAGACCTATAAGGTTTTGAGGGCTTTCCCTTTATAAAGTGTTGAAATCTTTTGCTGTATAAAGTTTTGAAATCTTTCGGTGTATAAAGTGTTCTGGTCTTTCTCTGTAGAACTGTTCAGGTCTTTCCCTGTATAAAGTGTTGAGGTCTTTCCCTGTATAAAGTGTCCAGGTCTTTCCCTGTCTAAAGTGTTCAGATCTTTCCCAGGGTGCAGTTTGTTGTGTCCCAGCTGTTCATACTGTACAGATGTCGTATCATAATTTGAGCCAGTGTGCTAAAGAAGGAAAATAATACTGCAGCAACAGGAAATGTAAATTGTATTGTGGATTATAATTTATTTTTTTAATCTGTAGGGGTTGGTACATTTTTCATTAGGGAAAAATCTAAGAAAATCATTTGAAAAGTGGAAATCACAAACTTCTGATGTGTTTTTCAACCTCGTATACAGTCCTATTTACATTTCCTGCTGTGCTGGAAAATTCCTGCAACAACAGGATGATCCCTAACCCTAACCCAACCAGCATTCAGTGTATTCCAGACACACGTGTACCAGAGCGGGGATGGATTTGATCCCTAACCCTAACAGACACATGTGTACCAGAGCGGGGATGGATTTGATCCCTAACCCTAACATGTATGACCCATGACCTTCTGACATGCTCTCTCTCCTAACTTCCAAATAAAACCACACAGAACTGTTGACTGTCAGATATAATCTGGCAGTGATGAACTCTCTGAGTAATGTCCCTCCAGTTCAAGACCCTGGTGCTTGCCTTAATAAGGGGCAGCAAGGGAACCGCCCCTCCCTACCCGGTGCTTGCCTTAATAAGGGGCAGCAAGGGAACCGCCCCTCCCTACCCGGTGCTTGCCTTAATAAGGGGCAGCAAGGGAACCGCCCCTCCCTACCCGGTGCTTGCCTTAATAAGGGGCAGCAAGGGAACCGCCCCTCCCTACCTGGTGCTTGCCTTAATAAGGGGCAGCAAGGGAACCGCCCCTCCCTACCCGGTGCTTGCCTTAATAAGGGGCAGCAAGGGAACCGCCCCTCCCTACCTGGTGCTTGCCTTAAGGGGCTGAAAGGGGAACCGCCCTCCCTACCTGGTGTTTCCTCCGGGGCTGAAAGGGGAACCGCCCCTCCCTACCTGGTGTTGCCTTAAGGGGCTGAATAAAGTATAAAGTACTGAAATCTTTCCCTTTATAAAGTGTTGAAGTCTATCGCTGTATAAAGTTTTGAAATATTTCGCTGTTTAAAGTGTTATCTTTCCCTGTATAAAATGTTGGTCTTTCCCTGTATGAAGTGTTGAGTTCTTTCCCTGTATAAAATGTTGGTCTTTCCCTGTATGAAGTGTTGAGTTCTTTCCCTGTATAAAATGTTGGTCTTTCCCTGTATAAAGTGTTGAGGTCTTTCCCTGTATAAAGTGTTGAGATCTTTCCCTGTATAAAGTGTTGAGGTCTTTCCCTGTATAAAGTGTTGAGGTCTTTCCCTGTATAAAGTGTTGAGGTCCCTACACGGTATTTCCTACGGGGCTGAAAGGGGAACCACCCCTCCCTACCTGGTGTTTCCTACGGGGCTGAAAGGGGAACCGCCCCTCCCTCCCTGGTGTTTCCTCCGGGGCTGAAAGGGGAACCGCCCCTCCCTACCTGGTGTTTCCTACGGGGCTGAAAGGGGAACCGCCCCTCCCTACCTGGTGTTTCCTCCGGGGCTGAAAGGGGAACCGCCCCTCCCTACCTGGTGTTTCCTACGGGGCTGAAAGGGGAACCGCCCCTCCCTCCCTGGTGTTTCCTACGGGGCTGAAAGGGGAACCGCCCCTCCCTACCTGGTGTTTCCTCCGGGGCTGAAAGGGGAACCGCCCCTCCCTACCTGGTGTTTCCTACGGGGCTGAAAGGGGAACCGCCCCTCCCGGGGAATCTTTCATAACGACAAGTTTGATGTCGGATGACAATAGAATGTTTATGATGTCATGGCGACAACTGTCGATAGACGTCGTATAAACCGACCTTTAGTCTTGAAATCTTTGGTTGTTTAGCACACCGCCGTACTCACTCTGTTTAGCGCACTGCCGTACTCACTCTGTTTAGCGCACTGCCGTACTCACTCTGTTTAGCGCACCGCCGTACTCACTCTGTTTAGCGCACCGCCGTACTCACTCTGTTTAGCGCACCGCCGTACTCACTCTGTTTAGCGCACCGCCGTACTCACTCTGTTTAGCGCACCGCCGTACTCACTCTGTTTAGCGCACCGCCGTACTCACTCTGTTTAGCGCACCGCCGTACTCACTCTGTTTAGCGCACCGCCGTACTCACTCTGTTTAGCGCACCGCCGTACTCACTCTGTTTAGCGCACCGCCGTACTCACTCTGTTTAGCGCACCGCCGTACTCACTCTGTTTAGCGCACCGCCGTACTCACTCTGTTTAGCGCACCGCCGTACTCACTCTGTTTAGCGCACCGCCGTACTCACTCTGTTTAGCGCACCGCCGTACTCACTCTGTTTAGCGCACCGCCGTACTCACTCTGTTTAGCGCACCGCCGTACTCACTCTGTTTAGCGCACCGCCGTACTCACTCTGTTTAGCGCACCGCCGTACTCACTCTGTTTAGCACACCGCCGTACTCACTCTGTTTAGCGCACCGCCGTACTCACTCTGTTTAGCACACTACTATAATCACTCTGTTTAGCACATGGCCTCTCATGTGAATCCTTAAAGAGATGTGTGGGGTTAAAGCTTAAGAGGGTGTGAATGATGCTGAATGGGTGAAGACAAAGAAGAGCTCTCCAGTAGATTCCAAAACATTCAAAAGCCATTTTCTCAAAAGTGGGGTTACATATCTATCAACTTCCAAAGTAGAATTACTTTCCCATTGTTCCTCAACTGTAGTGTATGATATACCACTAGGTCTGAATCTCCACTTTTATCCGATGTAAAAAAACACAATTTGCTTGCTACATCAGTCCAAATCAAGCCGGTCAGTCACAATAACAACTGCAAACACGTTCTTTAAAAAAAAAAGTCATTTTATATTTTGACCGTAGTTACTGAGATATTGTCCTTTTTTGATATAAATCCAGTGCATCCTTCTGTAAAGAAGGAAACGGTGTCCGATTTCCAATAACCACCTGAAGGTCCAGAGCGGGAACATATCGGGGGAGATTGAAGGTACAGAAGGGAGATTGAAGGTTCAGAGAGGGAACATATCGGGGGAGATTGAAGGTACAGAGAGGGAACATATCGGGGGAGATTGAAGGTACAGAAGGGAGATTGAAGGTTCAGAGAGGGAACATATCGGGGGAGATTGAAGGTACAGAGAGGGAACATATCGGGGAGATTGAAGGTACAGAAGGGAGATTGAAGGTACAGAGAGGGAACATATCGGGGAGATTGAAGGAGCAGAGAGGGAACATATCGGGGAGATTGAAGGTACAGAAGGGAGATTGAAGGTACAGAGAGGGAACATATCGGGGGAGATTGAAGGTAGCAGAGAGGGAACATATCGGGGAGATTGAAGGTACAGAAGGGAGATTGAAGGTACAGAGAGGGAACATATCGGGGAGATTGAAGGAGCAGAGAGGGAACATACCGGGGGAGATTGAAGGAGCAGAGCGGGAACATATCGGGGAGATTGAAGGTACAGAAGGGAGATTGAAGGTACAGAGAGGGAACATATCGGGGAGATTGAAGGAGCAGAGAGGGAACATACCGGGGGAGATTGAAGGTACAGAAGGGAACATACCAGGGAGACTGAAAACCTGAAGATATTAATTGAACGTTTATTGGCAGACATTTATGAACATGAGAACATGAACAACTGACAATCCAAAATGGATGCACATAAACCACACAAAATGAATCAAGTAACAACATGATTTTGGTCCAATTCATCATTATACAGCACCGCTCCGTCCCCAAAAAAGCACCCTATTCCCTATGTAGTGCACTACATATTTAACCAGAGCCCTTAGGGACTAGGGTGCCATTTGGGACACACACACACACACACATGCCAGCCCCATGTTTTTTGGTCTGTTTTAATCCAGTCTGTATATCCCTGATGGTTCAGTAACACCATTGGCCTGGTAGAGCGACGCTGCAGCGGAGGGTATTTCAGGTACATTCATTGGAGAACCAGTTCATAACTTGCTCCTGGTTCTCTGCCACCCATTTGATGTTGGCTGCAGTCTTCTCCATAGCTTGCTCCAGAGCCAGCGTCCCAGAGCCAAACCCCACACCGGCATTGTCCTCTTTAAACTGCTTCAGCTGCAATTATAGAAACACGGTAGAAATCACAATACCAACCTCGACAATGTTGTAGTTTCTAACTCATTTTAGACGGGGGAACACCCCCCCTAACAAACAGACCAACCATACATATACCTCTAGTCTAATGTATACCTTATGAAACTGGATCTATACCCCCCCAACAAACAGACCAACCATACATATACCTCTAGTCTAATGTATACCTTATGAAACTGGATCTATACCCCCCCAACAAACAGACCAACCATACATATACCTCTAGTCTAATGTATACCTTATGAAACTGGATCTATACCCCCCCAACAAACAGACCAACCATACATATACCTCTAGTCTAATGTATACCTTATGAAACTGGATCTATACCCCCCCAACAAACAGACCAACCATACATATACCTCTAGTCTAATCTATACCTTAAGTACGTATACGATGCAGAATGCAATAAGCTACGTAAACAGGCGACCCTGCGTTCTATCGGTGAGTTTTTAATTGCAGAGCTGCATACCTCTGTGTAATGTTGGTAGTTAACATGGCCATTCTGCGTAGCTAATCGTAGTTCTAGCGGTGAGTTTATAATGGCGGAGCTGCATACCTCTGTGTAATGTTGGTAGTTAACATGGCCATTCTGCGTAGCTAATCGTAGTTCTAGCGGTGAGTTTATAATGGCGGAGCTGCATACCTCTGTGTAATGTTGGTAGTTAACATGGCCATTCTGCGTAGCTAATCGTAGTTCTAGCGGTGAGTTTATAATGGCGGAGCTGCATACCTCTGTGTAATGTTGGTAGTTAACATGGCCATTCTGCGTAGCTAATCGTAGTTCTAGCGGTGAGTTTATAATGGCGGAGCTGCATACCTCTGTGTAATGTTGGTAGTTAACATGACCATTCTGCGTAGCTAATCGTAGTTCTAGCGGTGAGTTTATAATTGCAGAGCTGCATACCTCTGTGTAATGTTGGTAGTTAACATGGCCATTCTGCGTAGCTAATCGTAGTTCTAGCGGTGAGTTTATAATGGCGGAGCTGCATACCTCTGTGTAATGTTGGTAGTTAACATGGCCATTCTGCGTAGCTAATCGTAGTTCTAGCGGTGAGTTTATAATGGCGGAGCTGCATACCTCTGTGTAATGTTGGTAGTTAACATGGCCATTCTGCGTAGCTAATCGTAGTTCTAGCGTTGGGTATGGCGAAAGGGTATAAATAAAACTTGACACCAAGCATTATCATACAGCTCTATTAAAACAGACCTCTAACACAGTGGGACGGACAGGACACAGCCCAGGGCTGTTCAACCCTGTTCTTGGAGAGATACCCTCCTGGAGGTTTTAACTCCAACCCTGTTCTTGGAGAGCTACCATCATGTAGGTTTACACTCCAACCCTGTTCCTGGAGAGATACCCTCCTGGAGGTTTTAACTCCAACCCTGTTCCTGGAGAGCTACCCTCCTGGAGGTTTTAACTCCAACCCTGTTCCTGGAGAGATGCACCTCCTGGAGGTTTTAACTCCAACCCTGTTCTTGGAGAGCTACCATCATGTAGGTTTACACTCCAACCCTGTTCCTGGAGAGATGCACCTCCTGGAGGTTTTAACTCCAACCCTGTTCCTGGAGAGATACCCTCCTGTAGGTTTTAACTCCAACCCTGTCCTGGAGAGCTACCGTCATGTACAGTCGTGGCCAAAAGTTTTGTGAATGACACAAATATACATTTTCACAAAGTCTGCTGCCTCAGTTTGTATGATGGCAATTTGCAAATACTCCAGAATGTTATGAAGAGTGATCAGATGAATTGCAATTAATTGCAAAGTCCCTCTTTGCCATGCAAATGAACTGAATCCCCCCAAAACATTTCCACTGCATTTCAGCCCTGCCACAAAAGGACCAGCTGACATCATGTCAGTGATTCTCTCGTTAACACAGGTGTGAGTGTTGACGAGGACAAGGCTGGAGATCACTCTGTCATGCTGATTGAGTTCGAATAACAGACTGGAAGCTTCAAAAGGAGGGTGGTGCTTAGAATCATTGTTCTTCCTCTGTCAGCCATGGTTACCTGCAAGGAAACACGTGCCGTCATCATTGCTTTGCACAAAAAGGGCTTCACAGGCAAGGATATTACTGCCAGTAAGATTGCATCTAAATCAACCGTTTATCGGATCATCAAGAACTTCAAGGAGAGCGGTTCAATTGTTGTGAAGAAGGCTTCAGGGCGCCCAAGAAAGTCCAGCAAGGGCCAGGACCGTTTCCTAAAGTTGATTCAGCTGCGGGATCGGGGCACCACCAGTACAGAGCTTGCTCAGGAATGGCAGCAGGCAGGTGTGAGTGCATCTGCACGCACAGTGAAGCAAAGACTTTTGAAGGATGGCCTGGTGTCAAGAAGGGCAGCAAAGAAGCCACTTCTCTCCAGGAAAAACATCAGGGACAGACTGATATTCTGCAAAAGGTACAGGGATTGGACTGCTGAGGACTGGGGTAAAGTCATTTTCTCTGATGAATACCCTTTCTGATTGTTTGGGGCATCCGGAAAAAAGCTTGTCCGGAGAAGACAAGGTGAGCGCTACCATCAGTCCTGTGTCATGCCAACAGTAAAGCATCCTGAGACCATTCATGTGTGCGGTTGCTTCTCAGCCAAGGGAGTGGGCTCACTCACAATTTGGCCTAAGAACACAGCCATTAATAATGGTACCAACACATCCTCCGAAAGCAACTTCTCCCAACCATCCAGGAATAGTTTGGTGATGAACAATACCTTTTCCAGCATGATGGAGCACCTTGCCATAAGGCAAATGTGATAACTAAGTGGCTCAGGGAACAAAACATCGATATTTTGGGTCCATGGCCAGGAAACTCCCCAGACCTTAATCCCATTGAGAACCTTTGACAATCCCGTGTGAATTTAAAGTTGATTCAATTGAGATACCGTCAAGCCTACCGTCAATCCTCAAGAGGCAGGTGGACAAACAAAAACCCTCAAATTCTGACAAACTCCAAGCATTGATTATACAAGAATGGGCTGCCATCAGTCAGGATGTGGCCCAGAAGTTAATTGACAGCATGCCAGGGCGGATTGCAGAGGTCTTGAAAAAGAAGGGTCAACACCGCAAATATTGACTCTTTGCATCAACTTCATGTAAATGTCAATAAAAGCCTTTGACACTTATGAAATGCTTGTAATTATACTGCAGTATTCCATAGTAACATCTGACAAAAATATCTAAAGACACTGAAGCAGCAAACTTTGTGGAAATTAATATTTGTGTCATTCTCAAAACCTTTGGCCACGACTGTAAATTTTCATCCCAACCCTGTTCTTGGAGAGCGACCTTCCTGCAGGTTTTCACCCTAACCCTGTTCCTGGAGAGCTACCCTCCTGTAGGTTTTCACCCTAACCCTGTTCCTGGAGAGCTACCCTCCTGGAGGTTTTAACTCCAACCCTGTTCCTGGAGAGATACCCTCCTGTAGGTTTTAACTCCAACCCTGTTCCTGGAGAGATACCCTCCTGTAGGTTTTAACTCCAACCCTGTTCCTGGAGAGATACCGTCCTGTAGGTTTTCACTCCAACCCTGTTCCTGGAGAGCTACCCTCCTGTAGGTTTTAACTCCAACCCTGTTCCTGGAGAGATACCCTCCTGTAGGTTTTATCTCCAACCCTGTTCCTGGAGAGCTACCCTCCTGTAGGTTTTAACTCCAACCTTTTTCCTGGAGAGGTTTCAGCCCAGGTCTTCACTAACCTTTGACAATCTACAGGCTGGTAGAACTCCAGAAACAGGGTTAGGGTGAAAACCTACAGGAGGGTAGCCCTCCAGGAACAGGGTTAGGGTGTAAACCTCCAGGAGGGTTAATCTCCAGGAACAGGGTTAGGGTGAAAACCTCCAGGAGGGTAGCTCTCCAGGAACAGGGTTGGAGTATAAACCTCCAGGAGGGTAGCTCTCCAGGAACAGGGTTGGAGTATAAACCTCCAGGAGGGTAGCTCTCCAGGAACAGAGTTGAACAGCCCTGCTTCAGCTCAAGGCGGCAGTACCAACCTGCTTCAGCTCAAGGCCTCAGTACCAACCTGCTTCAGCTCAAGGCGGCAGTACCAACCTGCTTCAGCTCAAGGCCTCAGTACCAACCTGCTTCAGCTCAAGGCCGCAGTACCAACCTGCTTCAGCTCAAGGCCTCAGTACCAACCTGCTTCAGCTCAAGGCCGCAGTACCAACCTGCTTCAGCTCAAGGCCGCAGTACCAACCTGCTTCAGCTCAAGGCCGCAGTACCAACCTGCTTCAGCTCAAGGCCGCAGTACCAACCTGCTTCAGCTCAAGGCCGCAGTACCAACCTGCATCAGCTCAAGGCCGCAGTAACAACCTGCATCAGCTCAAGGCCGCAGTACCAACCTGCTTCAGCTCAAGGCCGCAGTACCAACCTGCTTCAGCTCAAGGCCGCAGTACCAACCTGCTTCAGCTCAAGGGCGCAGTACCAACCTGCTACAGCTCAAGGCCGCAGTACCAACCTGCTTCAGCTCAAGGCCGCAGTACCAACCTGCTTCAGCTCAAGGATGCAGTACCAACCTGCTTCAGCTCAAGGACGCAGTACCAACCTGCTTCAGCTCAAGGCCGCAGTACCAACCTGCTTCAGCTCAAACTCAGTAGAGAATCTCCTGGTCACCCCGTTGATGAGGTTAGAGAACGAGAAGGATCCACTGCCATATCTACCAGATAGAGGGATACAGAGATATATTATCATTATTATTATTATTATTATTATTATTATCATCATTACTTAGTGAATAAACGTCCGTTTCTCTGATACATATTCACAGTAAGTTACATGATGTGCAATAGCCACATCTAGACTTACACTGTAAATATGTCATTCCACATAACCCTGATGACTTACTCTGTATAGATGTAGTTCCATCTAACCCTGATGACTTAATCTGTATAGATGGAGTTCCACCTAGCCCTGATGACTTACTCTGTATAGATGTAGTTCCATCTAACCCTGATGACTTAATCTGTATAGATGGAGTTCCACCTAGCCCTGATGACTTACTCTGTATAGATGTAGTTCCATCTAACCCTGATGACTTAATCTGTATAGATGTAGTTCCATCTAACCCTGATGACTTACTCTGTATAGATGTAGTTCCATCTAACCCTGATGACTTACTCTGTATAGATGGAGTTCCATCTAACCCTGATGACTTAATCTGTATAGATGTAGTTCCATCTAACCCTGATGACTTACTCTGTATAGATGGAGTTCCACCTAACCCTGATGACTTAATCTGTATAGATGGAGTTCCATCTAACCCTGATGACTTAATCTGTATAGATGTAGTTCCATCTAACCCTGATGACTTACTCTGTATAGATGTAGCTCCACCTAGACTTACTCTGTATAGATGTAGCTCCACCTAGACTTACTCTGTATAGATGGAGTTCCACCTAGACTTACTCTGTATAGATGTAGCTCCACCTAGACTTACTCTGTATAGATGGAGTTCCACCTAGACTTACTCTGTATAGATGTAGCTCCACCTAGCCCTGATGAAGTCCCAGGCCAGGGGCATCCCCACCACGTTATCAGCGATGTAGCTGATGGTGGAGGTGCAGTCCTGCTTTCGGATCTTAGCTGGATCCAGGGAATAATCCAGATACCTGCAGTTTCAACACAAAAAAAAGGGATTTATGAATCATCTCGTGTGGGATTCTCATCAAGATGACGGTGGAGGGGGTAGAACTAAGTCGATTTTTTTTACTTATTAATGATGTTGCTCTAAACATGCGCAAACACAGCCTTTTAAAAGCGCGGGGCTTGTGCAATGTAATTTTGTATTTTACAGGAATAATTGTTCACATGCAGGGATGATATACAGAGCCTTCAGAAAGTTCACACCCCTTGACTTATTCCACATTTTGATGTGTTACAGCCTGAATTTAAAATTAATTAAATTGAGATTTTTTTTTTTTGGTCACTGGTCTACACACAATATCCCATAATATCAAAGAGGAATTATGTTTTTTGATAATTTTTTACAAATTAATTACAAATGAAAAGTTGAAACGTCTGCAGTCAATAAGAATTCAACCTCTTTGTTATAGCAAGCCTAAAGAAGTTCAGGAGTAAAAATGTGCTGAACAAGTCACATAATTAGTCGCATGGACTCACTCTGTGTTCAATAATAGTGTTTAACATGCTTTTTCAATAACTACCTCATCTCTGTACCCCACACATACAATTGTCTGTAAGGTCCCTCAGTCGAGGAGTGAATTTCAAACACAAATTCAACCACAAAGACCAGGGAGGTTTTCCAATGCCTCACAAAGAAGGACACCTATTGGTAGATGGGTAAACATGGGAAAAAAAGCAGACATTGAATATCCCTTTGAGCAAGGTGAAGTTATTAATTACACTTTGGATGGTGTATCAATACACCCAGTCACTACAAAGATACAGGCCTCCTTCCTAACTCAGTTGCCGGAGAGGAAGGAAACCGCACAGTGATTTCACCATTAAAACAATTACAGAGTTTAATGCCTGTGATCGGTGAAAACTGAGGATGGATCAACAGTGTAGATACTCCACCATACTAACCTAATTGACTGAGAAAAAAAGAAGGAAGACTGTACAGTAAAAATAAAATTATTCCAAAACATGCATCTTGTTTGCAACAAAGCACTAAATTAAACTGCAAAAAATGTGGCAAAGCAATTAACTTTTTGTCCTGAATACAAAGTGTTATGTTTAAAGCAAATACACCTCTGCTGTTTTCAACCAAGATCTCAGCGATCACTGCCTCATTGCCTGCATCCGTAATGGGTCCGCGGTCAAACAACCACCCCTCATCACTGTCAAACGCTCCCTAAAACACTTCAGCAAGCAGGCCTTTCTAATCGACCTGGCCCGGGTATCCTGGAAGGATATTGACCTCATCCTGTCAGTAGAGGATGCCTGGTTATTCTTTAAAAATGCCTTCCTCACCATCTTAAATAAGCATACCCCACTCAAAAAATGTAGAACTAAGAACAGATATAGCCCTTGGTTCTCTCCAGACCTGACTATCCTTGACCAACACAAAAACATCCTGTGGCGTTCTGCATTAGCATCGAATAGCCCCCGTGATATGCAACTTTTCAGGGAAGTCAGGAACCAATATACACAGGCAGTTAGAAAAGCCAAGGCTAGCTTTTTCAAGCAGAAATTTGCATCCTGTAGCACAAACTCCAAAAAGTTCTGGGACACTGTAAAGTCCATGGAGAATAAGAGCACCTCCTCCCAGCTGCCCACTGCACTGAGGCTAGGAAACACTGTCACCAACGATAAATCCACTATAATTGAGTATTTCAATAAGCATTTTTCTACGGCTGGCCATGCTTTCCACCTAACTACCCCTACTGCATTCAACAGCTCTGCACCCCCCACAGCTACTCGCCCAAGCCTTCCCCATTTCTCCTTCACCCAAATCCAGATAGCTGATGTTCTGAAAGAGCTGCAAATTCAGGGCCCCTACAAATCAGCCGGGCTAGACAATCTGGACCCTCTCTTTCTAAAATTATCTGCCAAAATTGTTGCAACCCCTATCACTACAACCCCTCGCTACATATTCGTCGCCAGACCCACTGTCTCCAGGTCATCTACAAGTCTTTGCTAGGTAAAGCTCCGCCTTATCTCAGCTCACTGGTCACGATAACAACACCCACTCGTAGCACGCGCTCCAGCAGGTATATCTCACTGGTCATCCCCAAAGCCAACACCTCCTTTGGCCGCCTTTCCTTCCAGTTCTCTGCTGCTAGTGACTGGAACGAATTGCAAAAATTGCTGAAGCTGGAGACTTACATTTCCCTCACTAACTTTAAGCATCAGCTATCTGAGCAGCTAACCAATCACTGCAGCTGTGCTCATCATCATCTGCTCATCTATCACTCCAGTGTTAATCTGCTAAATTGTAAGAGACATTACTGATAAGAGACAATACTGTGCAGCCGTATTCATCGACCTGGCCAAGGCTTTCGACTCTGTCAATCACCACATTCTTATCGGCAGACTCAACAGCCTTGGATTCTCAAATGACTGCCTCGCCTGGTTCACCAACTACTTCTCTGATAGAGTTCAGTGTGTCAAATCGGAGGGCCTGTTGTCCAGACCTCTGGTAGTCTCTATGGGGGTGCCACAGGGTTCAATTCTCGGGCCGACTTTCTTCTCTGTATACATCAATGATGTTGCTCTTGCTGCTGGTGATTCTCTGATCCACTTCTACGCAGACGACACCATTCTGTATACTTCTGACCCTTCATTGGACACTGTGTTAACAACCCTCCAGACGAGCTTCAATGCCATACAATTCTCCTTCCATGGCCTCCAACTGCTCCTAAACACAAGTAAAACTAATTGCATGCTCTTCAACCGATCGCTGCCTGCACCTGCCCGCCCGTCCAGCATCACTACTCTGGGCGGCTCTGACTTGGAATACGTGGACAACTACAAATACCTGGGTGTCTGGTTAGACTGTAAACTCTCCTTCCAGACTCACATTAAGCATCTCCAATCCAAAATTAAATCTAGAATCCGCTTCCTATTTCGCAACAAAGCATCCTTCACTCACGCTGCCAAACATACCCTTGTAAAACTGACCATCCTACCGATCCTCGACTTCAGCGATGTCATCTACAAAATAGCCTCCAATACCCTACTCAACAAATTGGATGCAGTCTATCACAGTGCCATCCGTTTTGTCACCAAAGCCCCATATACTACCCACCACTGTGACCTGTACACTCGTTGGCTGGCCCTCGCTTCATACTCGTCGCCAAACCCACTGGCTCCAGGTCATCTACAAGTCTCTGCTAGGTAAAGCCCCACCTTATCTCAGCTCGCTGGTCACCATAGCAGCACCCACTCGTAGCACGTGCTCCAGCAGGTATATTTCACTGGTCATCCCCAAAGCCAATTCCTCCTTTGGCCGCCTTTCCTTCCAGTTCTCTGCTGCCAATGACTGGAACGAACTGCAAAAATCACTGAAGCTGGAGACTCATATCTCCCTCACTAGCTTTAAGCACCAGCTGTCTGAGCAGCTCACAGATCACTGCGCCTGTACACAGCCCATCTGTAAACAGCCCATCCAACTACCTCATCCCCATACTGTATTTATTTATATTGCTCCTTTGCACCCCAGGATCTCTACTTGCACATTCATCCTCTGCACATCCTACCATTCCAGTGTTTAATTGCTATATTGTAATTACTTCGCCACCATGGCCTATTTATTGCCTTAACTTACCTCATTTGCACTCACTGTATATAGACTTTTTGTTTTCTATTTTCTACTGTAATATTGACTGTATGTTTTGTTTTACTCCATGTGTAACTCTGTGTTGTTGTATGCGTCGAACTGCTTTGCTTTATCTTGACCAGGTCGCAGTTGTAAATGAGAACATGTTCTCAACTAGCCTACCTGGTTAAATAAAGGACTTGTTCTCAACTGGCCTACCTGGTTAAATAAAGGACTTGTTCTCAACTAGCCTACCTGGTTAAATAAAGGACTTGTTCTCAACTGACCTACCTGGTTAAATAAAGGACTTGTTCTCAACTAGCCACCTGGTTAAATAAAGGACTTGTTCTCAACTGGCCACCTGGTTAAATAAAGGACTTGTTCTCAACTGGCCACCTGGTTAAATAAAGGACTTGTTCTCAACTAGCCTAACCTGGTTAAATAAAGGACTTGTTCTCAACTGGCCTACCTGGTTAAATAAAGGACTTGTTCTCAACTAGCCTACCTGGTTAAATAAAGGACTTGTTCTCAACTAGCCACCTGGTTAAATAAAGGACTTGTTCTCAACTGGCCTACCTGGTTAAATAAAGGACTTGTTCTCAACTGGCCTACCTGGTTAAATAAAGGACTTGTTCTCAACTAGCCTACCTGGTTAAATAAAGGACTTGTTCTCAACTAGCCACCTGGTTAAATAAAGGACTTGTTCTCAACTAGCCACCTGGTTAAATAAAGGACTTGTTCTCAACTGGCCACCTGGTTAAATAAAGGACTTGTTCTCAACTGGCCTACCTGGTTAAATAAAGGTGGAATAAAAATAAAAAAAAAGGCAAATCCAACCCAACACATTACTGAGTACCACTCTCCATGTTTTCAAGCATAGGGGTGGCTGCATCATGTTATGGGTATGCTTGAAATCTTTAAGGACTGGGGAGTTTTTCAGGATAAAAAATAAACGAAATGGAGCTAAGCACAGGCAAAATCCTAGAGGAAAACCTGGTTCAGTCTGCTTTCCACCAGACACTGGGAGATGAATTCACCTTTCAGCAGGACAATAATCTAAAACACAAGGCCAAAAAGACACTGGAGATGCTTACCAAGAAGACAGTGAATGTTCCTGAGGGGCCAAGTTTATCTACTTGAAAATCTATGGCAAGACCTGAAAATGGTTGTCTAGCAATGATCAACAACCAATTTGACAGAGGTTGAAGAATTAAAAAAATAATAATGGGCAAATGTTGCACAATCCAGGTGTGGAAAGCTCTTAGAGACTTACTCGCTGCCAAGGGTGCTTCTACAAAGTATTGATTCAGAGGTGTAAATACTCATGTAAATTAGATATTTCTAAAAACATGGTTTCACGTTGTCATTACGGGGTATTGTGTGAGGAAACAAAAATATTTCATTACAATTTTGAATTCCGTCTGTAACAACAACATGTGGAATAAGTGAAGGGGTATGAATACTTTCTGAAGGTACATGAGGAGAACGCGGAAGTCTCTACCATTGATGTAAATATATCCCCTGTCTCATTCCCAATTTGTCCACTAGATGGCAGTAGGAGATCACATGACATGTTTTGGCCACTTGAAACCAGTTGCATCTGTTTTGGGTAGTGAGTGAGCCAAAATAGCTGCCATCTTAAAATGACACTAGCAATCAGGGCTTTCAAGTTACAGAGTTAAACATCTACAAATAACACACAGACAGGTGAGGACACATGTCTTTTCCCTTTTCCTATTGTAAACCAGTGAGATGGATCAGGCGACCTCAGTACAGGCCAGGGCAGGCGACCTCAGTACAGGCCAGGGCAGGCGACCTCAGTACAGGACAGGGCAGATCTCAGCTTGGCAGCCTCTGTTCCTACCTGTTCAGCAGCCAGGGGACCTCAGTACAGGCCAGGGCAGATCTCAGCTTGGCAGCCTCTGTACCTACCTGTTCAGCAGCCAGGGAACCTTAGTACAGGACAGGGCAGACCTCAGCTTGGCAGCCTCTGTTCCTACCTGTTCAGCAGCCAGGGAACCTTAGTACAGGACAGGGCAGATCTCAGCTTGGCAGCCTCTGTTCCTACCTGTTCAGCAGCCAGGGAACCTTAGTACAGGACAGGGCAGATCTCAGCTTGGCAGCCTCTGTTCCTACCTGTTCAGCAGCCAGGGAACCTTAGTACAGGACAGGGCAGATCTCAGCTTGGCAGCCTCTGTTCCTACCTGTTCAGCAGCCAGGGAACCTTAGTACAGGACAGGGCAGATCTCAGCTTGGCAGCCTCTGTTCCTACCTGTTCAGCAGCCAGGGAACCTTAGTACAGGACAGGGCAGATCTCAGCTTGGCAGCCTCTGTACCTACCTGTTCAGCAGCCAGGGAACCTTGGTACAGGACAGGGCAGATCTCAGCTTGGCAGCCTCTGTGGCTACTGTTGCATTCTTGAACATCGTCCAAGCGAAGTCCCACTCCTCCACCCCTCCTGCTGCGATCGCATTACAGTACACCGTCGTCTTCAGGTTGGGGTGAATCCTGTCAATAAAGAGTTACATAAACACAAAATCAGCATCATTAAGAGAAGGAAAACAATCACGTTAACTCTATACATCATTAGGGTTGTAAAAGTCTGGTTTACATTTCCCAAAATTGCCAGTTGGAGGAGTCCCGGTTTTCCTGCTTATTTAAAAGAATAAATAATTGGAGTTAACTTTTATTTAACTAGGCAAGTCAGTTAAGAACAAATTATTTTTTACAATGACGGCCTAGGAACAGTGGGTTACCTGCCTTCTTCAAGGGCAGGACTATTCCTTCCTGATTCCAGGAATCTTCCAACTGGGATTTCTGGTAAACCTGGGAATTTTGGGAAAGTCCCGGGATATGGCAACCCAAATAATTGTGCTTGGTACTCACGGGTTGTGGTCTGGGTTCAGCATCCACTCTCTGAACCAGTCGCTGGTGAGAACCCTGCAGCGCTCCACTCCCATTCGACACGCAAACGATATGGCGTTGATCTGGTTGTATCTGAGAGACAGGAAGGACAGGAGGGACAGGAGGGATGAGAGGGACAGGAGGGATGAGAGGGACAGGAGAGACAGGAGAGACAGGAGGGACAGGAGAGACAGGAGGGACAGGAGAGACAGGAGGGATGAGAGGGACGAGAGGGACAGGGGGGATGAGAGGGACAGGGGGGACAGGAGGGACAGGAGAGACAGGAGGGACAGGAGAGACAGGAGAGACAGGAGGGACAGGAGGGACGAGAGGGACGAGAGGGACGAGAGGGACAGGAGGGACAGGAGGGACAGGAGGGACAGGAGGGACAGGAGAGACAGGAGGGACAGAGAGAGGACAGGAGGGACAGGAGGGACAGGAGGGATGAGAGGGACAGGAGAGACAGGAAGGACAGGAGGGACAGGAAGGACAGGAGAGACAGGAGGGACAGGAGAGACAGGAGGGACAGGAGAGACAGGAGGGACAGGAGAGACAGGAGGGATGAGAGGGACAGGGGGGACAGGAGGGACAGGAGGGATGAGAGGGACAGGAGGGACAGGAGGGACAGGAGAGACAGGAGAGACAGGAGAGACAGGAGGGACAGGAGGGATGAGAGGGACAGGACAGACGGGAGGGACAGGAGAGACAGGAGAGACAGGAGGGACAGGAGGGACAGGAGGGATGAGAGGGACAGGGGGGACAGGAGGTACAGGAGGGACAGGAGAGACAGGAGGGACAGGAGGGACGAGAGGGACGAGAGGGACGAGAGGGACAGGAGGGACAGGAGGGACAGGAGGGACAGGAGAGACAGGAGGGACAGAGAGAGGACAGGAGGGACAGGAGGGACAGGAGGGATGAGAGGGACAGGAGAGACAGGAAGGACAGGAGGGACAGGAAGGACAGGAGAGACAGGAGGGACGAGAGGGACAGGAGAGACAGGAAGGACAGGAGGGACAGGAAGGACAGGAGAGACAGGAGGGACAGGAGGGACAGGAGGGACAGGACAGACGGGAGGGACAGGAGAGACAGGAGAGACAGGAGGGACAGGAGAGACAGGAGGGACAGGAGGGACAGGAGAGACAGGAGGGACAGGAGGGACAGGAGGGACAGGAGGGATGAGAGGGACAGGGGGGACAGGAGGGACAGGAGGGACAGGAGAGACAGGAGGGACAGGAGGGACAGGAGAGACAGGAGAGACAGGAGGGACAGGAGAGACAGGAGGGACATGAGGGACAGGAGGGACAGGAGGGACAGGAGAGACAGGAGAGACAGGCGGGACAGGAGGGACAGGAGGGACAGGAGGGACAGGAGAGACAGGGGGGACAGGAGAGACGAGAGGGACAGGAGAGACAGGAGAGACAGGAGGGACAGGAGGGACAGGAAGGACAGGAGTGACAGGAGGGACGAGAGAGACAGGAGAGACAGGAAGGACAGGAGAGACCGGAGGGACAGGAGGGACAGGAGAGACAGGAGGGACAGGAGAGACAGGAGAGACAGGAGGGACAGGAGGGACAGGAGGGACAGGAGGGACAGGAGAGACAGGAGGGACAGGAGGGACAGGAGGGATGAGAGGGACAGGGGGGACAGGAGAGACAGGAGGGACAGGAGAGACAGGAGGGACGAGAGGGACAGGAGAGACAGGAAGGACAGGAGGGACAGGAAGGACAGGAGAGACAGGAGGGACAGGAGGGACAGACAAGAATAGGAGGGACAGGAGGGACAGGAGAGACAGGAGGGACAGGAAGGACAGGAGGGACAGGAGGGACAGGAGGGACAGGAGAGACAGGAGAGACAGGAAGGACAGGAGGGACAGGAGAGACAGGAGGGACAGGAGGGACAGGAGAGACAGGAGGGACAGGAGGGACAGGAGAGACAGGAGAGACAGGAGGGACAGGAGAGACAGGAGGGACAGGAGGGACAGGAGAGACAGGAGAGACAGGAGGGACAGGAGAGACAGGAGGGACAGGGCTGTGGAACGGCTCACAACACATTATGGTAATATCTAAGTGTCCGTCCCGAATAGCAGCCTATTCCCTATGTAGTGCACTCCTTTTGAAAACAGACCAATAATGTGTATTTAACGTTGTAAGAAAAGCGAATGAAAGATATATTTACAAAAACACAATTCTGTATCTTAATTGGTTTAAAAATAACATTTAAATTTTAAAAGCAGAGTTGTTACTGGTTGTTGTGTCCAGTGGGGATTCTGGTCCAATCGGCCGTTATGGTCCTGAAGTATTCAAACAGAGGGGTGATCTGCATCTTCAGGTAAGCCTGGGAGACAAACAGAGACAGTTTGACTTATTGATTTATTCCGGTACAAATTCATATTGTACATGATAATAACAGCAGTCAAAGATAATAGGATGACATTAGATCCCAGTACAGTATGAACCAATCAGATCTGTTGTTTCAGCTAAACCTGGGAGAAGTACAGTATGAACCAATCAGACCTGTTGTTTCAGCTAAACCTGGGAGAAGTACAGTATGAACCAATCAGACCTGTTGTTTCAGCTAAACCTGGGAGAAGTACAGTATGAACCAATCAGACCTGTTGTTTCAGCTAAACCTGGGAGAAGTACAGTATGAACCAATCAGACCTGTTGTTTCAGCTAAACCTGGGAGAAGTACAGTATGAACCAATCAGACCTGTTGTTTCAGCTAAACCTGGGAGAAGTACAGTATGAACCAATCAGACCTGTTGTTTCAGCTAAACCTGGGAGAAGTACAGTATGAACCAATCAGACCTGTTGTTTCAGCTAAACCTGGGAGAAGTACAGTATGAACCAATCAGACCTGTTGTTTCAGCTAAACCTGGGAGAAGTACAGTATGAACCAATCAGATCTGTTGTTTCAGCTAAACCTGGGAGAAGTACAGTATGAACCAATCAGATCTGTTGTTTCAGCTAAACCTGGGAGAAGTACAGTATGAACCAATCAGACCTGTTGTTTCAGCTAAACCTGGGAGAAGTACAGTATGAACCAATCAGACCTGTTGTTTCAGCTAAACCTGGGAGAAGTACAGTATGAACCAATCAGACCTGTTGTTTCAGCTAAACCTGGGAGAAGTACAGTATGAACCAATCAGACCTGTTGTTTCAGCTAAACCTGGGAGAAGTACAGTATGAACCAATCAGATCTGTTGTTTCAGCTAAACCTGGGAGAAGTACAGTATGAACCAATCAGATCTGTTGTTTCAGCTAAACCTGGGAGAAGTACAGTATGAACCAATCAGATCTGTTGTTTCAGCTAAACCTGGGAGAAGTACAGTATGAACCAATCAGATCTGTTGTTTCAGCCTGGGACAACAGCACTGAAGTTCGTTACTTGTTGATCTTTGTTATGTCCTCTATATGTATTGTTATGTCCTCTATATGTATTGTTATGTCCTCTATATGTATTGTTGTTGGTCTTTGTTATGTCCTCTATATGAATTGTTATGTCCTCTATATGAATTGTTATGTCCTCTATATGAATTGTTATGTCCTCTATATGAATTGTTATGTCCTCTATATGAATTGTTATGTCCTCTATATTAATTGTTATGTCCTCTATATGTATTGTTATGTCCTCTATATGTATTGTTATGTCCTCTATATGTATTGTTATGTCCTCTATATGTATTGTTATGTCCTCTAGATGTATTGTTGTTGGTCTTTGTTATGTCCTCTATATGTATTGTTATGTCCTCTATATGTATTGTTATGTCCTCTATATGTATTGTTGTTGGTCTTTGTTATGTCCTCTATATGTATTGTTATGTCCTCTATATGTATTGTTATGTCCTCTATATGTATTGTTATGTCCTCTATATGTATTGTTGTTGGTCTTTGTTATGTCCTCTATATGTACTGTTATGTCCTCTATATGTATTGTTATGTCCTCTATATGTATTGTTGTTGGTCTTTGTTATGTCCTCTATATGTATTGTTATGTCCTCTATATGTATTGTTATGTCCTCTATATGTATTGTTATGTCCTCTATATGAATTGTTATGTCCTCTATATGTATTGTTGTTGATCTTTGTTATGTCCTCTATATGTATTGTTATGTCCTCTATATGTATTGTTATGTTTTGTTGTTGATCTTTGTTATGTCCTCTATATGTATTGTTATGTCCTCTATATGTATTGTTATGTCCTCTATATGTATTGTTATGTCCTCTATATGTATTGTTATGTCCTCTATATGTATTGTTATGTCCTCTATATGTATTGTTATGTCCTCTATATGTATTGTTGTTGATCTTTGTCATTTTCTCATAAACTACAACTATAATTGTATTGTTTCACAACTGTCGTCAGACTCCAATATTCCAGAGTACATAATAACACGACTATATTATGATTGTATTAGACTATGAGACTAATAATGACATGTTGTAAGTTGTTCTATGTCATTTTCTTATGTACGGAAACTATGCACAGTTAAAAATGATACTAGCGCTTCATGGATGTAATTAGATGCCAAAATCCCAGACTATATAATATAATTATTATTGTATATTGTATATTTAGGGTAGCAGAATTACGGTAACTTTAAAAAAAAATATTCCCAGGTTTTGCAGGGAATCTGTAATCCTCCTACCAGGAAAACCTGGATAATATGGGAAAACGACAGAACTTCTGCAACTGTAAATGTTTGATAGGAAGAACCCACCTGTAGCACGCCGTACGCCGGTCCACGGTCAAACATGAGGATATAGTAGTTAAGATTCCTGATGGCTGATTCCCAGGGGATGTAGTCCCTCTCCTGAGACAGGTACCTGGTAATATATAATATATAATATATAATATATAATATAAGAGGTGATAGCCAGGGGATGTAGTCTCTCCTGAGACAGGTACCTGGTAATATATAATATATAATATAAGAGGTGATAGCCAGGGGATGTAGTCTCTCTCCTGAGACAGGTACCTGGTAATATATAATATATAATATATAATATAAGAGGTGATTCCCAGGGGATGTAGTCTCTCTCCTGAGACAGGTACCTGGTAATATATAATATATAATATAAGAGGTGATTCCCAGGGGATGTAGTCCCTCTCCTGATACAGGTACCTGGTAATATATAATATATAATATATAATATATAATATAAGAGGTGATTCCCAGGGGATGTAGTCTCTCCTGATACAGGTACCTGGTAATATATAATATATAATATATAATATATAATATAAGAGGTGATTCCCAGGGGATGTAGTCTCTCTCCTGAGACAGGTACCTGGTAATATATAATATATAATATAAGAGGTGATTCCCAGGGGATGTAGTCCCTCTCCTGATACAGGTACCTGGTAATATATAATATATAATATATAATATATAATATAAGAGGTGATTCCCAGGGGATGTAGTCTCTCCTGATACAGGTACCTGGTAATATATAATATATAATATATAATATATAATATAAGAGGTGATTCCCAGGGGATGTAGTCTCTCTCCTGAGACAGGTACCTGGTAATATATAATATATAATATATAATATATAATATAAGAGGTGATTCCCAGGGGATGTAGTCTCTCCTGATACAGGTACCTGGTAATATATAATATATAATATATAATATAAGAGGTGATAGCCAGGGGATGTAGTCTCTCTCCTGAGACAGGTACCTGGTAATATATAATTTATAATATATAATATAAGAGGTGATTCCCAGGGGATGTAGTCCCTCTCCTGAGACAGGTACCTGGTAATATATAATATATAATATATAATATAAGAGGTGATAGCCAGGGGATGTAGTCTCTCCTGAGACAGGTACCTGGTAATATATAATATATAATATATAATATAAGAGGTGATTCCCAGGGGATGTAGTCTCTCCTGAGACAGGTACCTGGTAATATATAATATATAATATATAATATAAGAGGTGATAGCCAGGGGATGTAGTCCCTCTCCTGAGACAGGTACCTGGTAATATATAATATATAATATATAATATAAGAGGTGATTCCCAGGGGATGTAGTCCCTCTCCTGAGACAGGTACCTGGTAATAAATCATCTGTATAGTAGAATATATTATTGTAATTACCTGGTGGTCCTTAGAGCTAACGTCGTGTTGATCACCTTGGCCCTGGAAACATACAACAACACGACAGCACAAGGGCATAAGCATCCAGCCTTCCACACAGTTTCACCAGGAAATACAGTAGGTGGTTGGTGGGCATTAGCTGAAGTCGGGAAGAGCTTTACCTAGCCAGGTTGAAGGCGTCATCCACGATCTGAGCTCTGTTAATTAAAGGAATGACCTGCACAAAACAAGAAGTTAAATCCGTTACGTCGTGGTCACATGGAATCATATCCTGAAAGGTAACATCCACATGAGATTGTTTTAATAACGTCCACTACACCGTGTGGTCTGCGGTGAGCTGCTTGATGAGTCGTTCCCAGTTGTCCGTGTCGTAGTTAACCCTGTAATAGCCAGACACGTTGAGGTTGGCCAGGACCCACTCAGATCCCGCCGTCGTCATGGGGACGTGTCTGTCTGGTGGAGGAAAAGCAACACACTGGTCTCAGCTGGACTCGCAACATTCGGACAGTTTTTTCCAGAACATCCTGTAGTGATGAACAATAACATGACCTGGACCAGGGACATCTCCCACTGACACCCATGGACCTGCTCATCAGTCCAGGTTCTGGACATCTCCCACTGACACCCATGGACCTGTTCATCAGTCCAGGTTCTGGACATCTCCCACTGATACCCATGGACCTGTTCATCAGTCCAGGTTCTGGACATCTCCCACTGATACCCATGGACCTGTTCATCAGTCCAGGTTCTGGACATCTCCCACTGATACCCATGGACCTGTTCATCAGTCCAGGTTCTGGACATCTCCCACTGATACCCATGGACCTGTTCATCAGTCCAGGGACATCTCCCACTGACACCCATGGACCTGTTCATCAGTCCAGGTTCTGGACATCTCCCACTGACACCCATGGACCTGTTCATCAGTCCAGGTTCTGGACATCTCCCACTGATACCCATGGACCTGTTCATCAGTCCAGGTTCTGGACATCTCCCACTGATACCCATGGACCTGTTCATCAGTCCAGGTTCTGGACATCTCCCACTGACACCCATGGACCTGTTCATCAGTCCAGGTTCTGGACATCTCCCACTGATACCCATGGACCTGTTCATCAGTCCAGGTTCTGGACATCTCCCACTGACACCCATGGACCTGCTCATCAGTCCAGGTTCTGGACATCTCCCACCTATACCTATGGACCTGTTCATCAGTCCAGGGACATCTCCCACTGACACCCATGGACCTGTTCATCAGTCCAGGTTCTGTACATCTCCCACTGATAACCATGCAGGACTTAATCTGAAACAGACGCTGCATTATAAATACCTGTTTCCTGAAGAAGCCAGTGCTGCTCTCTCTCCACTCCTCCCTTCATCCATTTGATGGGGACCAACCAGGTGTAACTAAACAAACATTGGAATGGGATGGTCAGGTGACTGAATTCAACATCATTTGGGGGTTTATCATCATGACCTTATTGTTAGTCTTCCCTGTGGCTCAGTTGGTAGAGCATGGTCCCCTCCCTAACCCCAGGCTGCACTAACCCCTCCCTAACCACTCCCTAACCCCAGGCTGCACTAACCCCTCCCTAACCACTCCCTAACCCCAGGCTGCACTAACCCCTCCCTAACCCCAGGCTGCACTAACCCCTCCCTAACCACTCCCTAACCCCAGGCTGCACTAACCCCTCCCTAACCCCTCCCTAACCCCAGGCTGCACTAACCCCTCCCTAACCCCTCCCTAACCCCAGGCTGCACTAACCCCTCCCTAACCCCAGGCTGCACTAACCCCTCCCTAACCCCTCCCTAACCCCAGGCTGCACTAACCCCTCCCTAACCCCTCCCTAACCCCAGGCTGCAATAACCCCTCCCTAACCCCAGGCTATACTAACCCCTCCCTAACCCCAGGCTATACTAACCCCTCCCTAACCCTTCCCTAACCCCAGGCTATAGTAACCCCTCCCTAACCCCTCCCTAACCCCAGGCTGCACTAACCCCTCCCTAACCCTTCCCTAACCCCTCCCTAACCCCAGGCTGCACTAACCCCTCCCTAACCCCTCCCTAACCCCTCCCTAACCCCAGGCTGCACTAACCCCTCCCTAACCCCAGGCTGCACTAACCCCTCCCTAACCCCAGGCTGCACTAACCCCTCCCTAACCCCTCCCTAACCCCAGGCTATACTAACCCCTCCCTAACCCCTCCCTAACCCCAGGCTGCACTAACCCCTCCCTAACCCCTCCCTAACCCCAAGCTGCACTAACCCCTCCCTAACCCCTCCCTAACCCCAGGCTGCACTAACCCCTCCCTAACCCTTCCCTAACCCCTCCCTAACCCCAGGCTGCACTAACCCCTCCCTAACCCTTCCCTAACCCCTCCCTAACCCCAGGCTGCACTAACCCCTCCCTAACCCCAGGCTGCACTAACCCCTCCCTAACCCCAGGCTGCACTAACCCCTCCCTAACCCCAGGCTGCACTAACCCCTCCCTAACCCCTCCCTAACCCCAAGCTGCAATAACCCCTCACTAACCCCTCCCTAACCCCTCCCTAACCCCAGGCTGCACTAACCCCTCCCTAACCCCAGGCTGCACTAACCCCTCCCTAACCCCAGGCTGCACTAACCCCAGGCTGCACTAACCCCAAGCTGCACTAACCCCTCCCTAACCCCAGGCTGCACTAACCCCAAGCTGCACTAACCCCTCCCTAACCCCAGGCTGCACTAACCCCAGGCTGCACTAACCCCAGGCTGCACTAACCCCAGGCTGCACTAACCCCAGGCTGCACTAACCCCTCCCTAACCCCAGGCTGCACTAACCCCAGGCTGCACTAACCCCAGGCTGCACTAACCCCAGGCTGCACTAACCCCAGGCTGCACTAACCCCAGGCTGCACTAACCCCAGGCTGCACTAACCCCTCACTAACCCCAGGCTGCACTAACCCCAGGCTGCACTAACCCCAGGCTGCACTAACCCCAGGCTGCACTAACCCCAGGCTGCACTAACCCCAGGCTGCACTAACCCCAGGCTGCACTAACCCCAGGCTGCACTAACCCCAGGCTGCACTAACCCCAGGCTGCACTAACCCCAGGCTGCCCTAACCCCAGGCTGCACTAACCCCAGGCTGCACTAACCCCAGGCTGCACTAACCCCAGGCTGTGCTCACAGAGGTGGAATCCTGTGACAGACGGCCCTCCGAGTCTAATCTGGACCCCGAGGCCTGTTTCACTGCCTTTTCATTCTTCTCCTCTAATGAGGAAGTGACTTAGACCTGGGACACCAATTATCAAGTAGAGCAGAAAACCAGCAGTACTCCAGACCTCGTAGGGTGAGACTTCATTACTTTACATTACATGCGGGAAAGGGGAAACCTAGTCAGTTGCACATCTGAATGTATTTAACCCAAATGCATCTTCCTCATTTAACCCTCTGAATCAGAGAGGTGCAGGGGGCTGCCTTAACCAACGTTCACGTCATCGGAGCCCGGGGAGCAGCTGCCTCGCTGTTGGGGGTTTAACTGATTGCATCGCTGTTGGGGGTTAACTGATTGCCTCGCTGTTGGGGGTTAACTGATTGCCTCGCTGTTGGGGGTTTAACTGATTGCCTCGCTGTTGGGGGTTTAACTGATTGCCTCGCTGTTGGGGGTTAACTGATTGCCTCGCTGTTGGGGGTCTAACTGCCTCGCTGTTGGGGGTCTAACTGCCTCGACGTTGGGGGGTTAACTGCCTCGACGTTGGGGGTTAACTGCCTCGACGTTGGGGGTTAACTGCCTCGACGTTGGGGGTTAACTGCCTCGACGTTGGGGGTTAACTGCCTCGACGTTGGGGGTTAACTGCCTCGCTGTTGGGGGTTAACTGCCTCGCTGTTGGGGGTTAACTGCCTCGCTGTTGGGGGTTAACTGTCTCGCTGTTGGGGGTTAACTGCCTCGCTGTTGGGGGTTAACTGCCTTGATGTTGGGGGTTACCTGCCTCGCTGTTGGAGGTTAACTGCCTCGCTGTTGGGGGTTAACTGCCTCGCTCAAGGGCAGAACGGCGGATTCTTCCACCTTCCCGGCTCGGGGATTACAACTAGCGACCTTTGGGTCACTGGCCCAACGCTCTTAACCTCTACGCGACCTGGTCTGTGGTAAAACAGCATCACACAACCGAGATCAAGAACAATATTTACTTGTATGGAGAAGGTCTGTCCACTACAGAGTCAGGGTCCAGGAGGAAGTGCTTCTGGGTAATGTGTCCCGTGGCCGTATCTATGGTAACCACCGGGAAGCCCATCTGAAGGATCCAGCGGTTCATGATGTCGTGCACCGTGTGAGGTAGACTCATCCCTGGAGTGGTGAGGACTGCCTTTCAGAGGATGGAACACACAAGAACACCTTAACAGACAGAGGACAACACCACCGTCTCTACGGTCGTTCAAGACAGAGAGGACGACGGCACCGTCTCTGGTCGTTCAAGACTGATTTAATGACAGAGAGGACAAACGGCACCCGATAAGAAAATAGGACTTACTTTCTGAAGATGATCCCAGAGATCTGAATACACTGTGTTGTTGAAGGCAAACTCATTCAGGTACGACTGAGAGAGAGAGAGAGAGAGAGAGAGAGAGAGAGCAGAGAGAGATTACTGTACAGTAGTCACTAAGACAGGATCTGTTTACTGTAGTCACTAAGACAGGATCTGTTTACTGTAGTCACTAAGACAGGATCTGTTTACTGTAGTTACTAAGACAGGTTAGTGTACTGTAGTTACTAAGACAGGATCTGATTACTGTACTGTAGTCACTAAGACAGGATCTGTTTACTGTACTGTAGTCACTAAGACAGGTTACTGTACTGTAGTTACTAAGACAGGATCTGATTACTGTACTGTAGTTACTAAGACAGGTTACTGTACTGTAGTTACTAAGACAGGATCTGATTACTGTAGTTACTAAGACAGTAACTACAGTACAGTAAACAGATCCTAAGACAGGTTACTGTACTGTAGTTACTAAGACAGGATCTGATTACTGTACTGTAGTTACTAAGACAGGATCTGTTTACTGTAGTTACTAAGACAGGATCTGTTTACTGTACTGTAGTTACTAAGACAGGATCTGTTTACTGTACTGTAGTCACTAAGACAGGTTACTGTACTGTAGTTACTAAGACAGGATCTGATTACTGTACTGTAGTTACTAAGACAGGTTACTGTACTGTTGTTACTAAGACAGGATCTGATTACTGTAGTTACTAAGACAGTAACTACAGTACAGTAAACAGATCCTAAGACAGGGTCTGATTACTGTAGTTACTAAGACAGGATCTGTTTACTGTACTGTAGTTACTAAGACAGGATCTGATTACTGTACTGTAGTTACTAAGACAGGATCTGATTACTGTACTGTAGTTACTAAGACAGGATCTGATTACTGTAGTCACTAAGACAGGATCTGTTTACTGTACTGTAGTTACTAAGACAGGATCTGATTACTGTACTGTAGTTACTAAGACAGGATCTGATTACTGTAGTCACTAAGACAGGATCTGTTTACTGTACTGTAGTTACTAAGACAGGTTACTGTACTGTAGTTACTAAGACAGGATCTGATTACTGTACTGTAGTTACTAAGACAGGTTACTGTACTGTAGTTACTAAGACAGGATCTGATTACTGTAGTTACTAAGACAGTAACTACAGTACAGTAAACAGATCCTAAGACAGGTTACTGTACTGTAGTTACTAAGACAGGATCTGATTACTGTACTGTACTCACTAAGACAGGATCTGATTACTGTACTATAGTTACTAAGACGGGATCTGATTACTGTACTGTAGTTACTAAGACGGGATCTGATTACTGTACTGTAGTTACTAAGACAGGATCTGATTACTGTACTGTAGTTACTAAGACAGGATCTGTTTACTGTACTGTAGTTACTAAGACAGGATCTGATTACTGTACTGTAGTTACTAAGACAGGATCTGTTTACTGTACTGTAGTTACTAAGACAGGAACTGATTACTCTATAGCAGTGGTTCTTAACCTTGTTGGAGGTACTGACCCCCACCAGTTTCATATGCGCATTCACCGAACCCTTCTTAATTGGAAAAATAAAATTCAAAACATAGGTATATATTTTACTGGAGCACAAAATGAACCGTGCATCAACATCAGTGTTCAAAGAACAAAACCATTAAAACATGATTTTCACACAAAAACAAAAACATAATAATAAATATTTACTGCAAATCAGTTTGACTTCTACTGTTGCCTTTCAGAGACCAGTTCAGAAATGCGCGGCTTCACCTTGGCAAGTGCCACTCTCATGTCATTTTCACAACAAAGTCTGTTCCTTTTCTTCGTTTTTATGTCCAGCATCCTCGAAAAGGATTGCTCGCAAAGACATGTTGTAACAAACGGTATGAAAATCTCCAGAGCTTCCTTAGCAATAACAGGGTACGTTACCATTTGTTGAAAACCAAAACGTTGAGAGCGTTGTTGTTCTGAAGAGTTGCTGTTGAACCTGGCTCTGCTGAATTTCAATGATTTCATCGAGGTATTCATCATTGACACCTGTTATCTCAACACTAAACGTGAACGGCTGTCTCACCCATGCTGGATATGACTCTCTTGTAGGGAAGTATCCGTCGAGAGACTTTGCAAGCTCATCTATGTGCGTGGCAATTGCTTGCTACAGTTCCGCGGGTACAGAAATGTCTCCGATTCCAGATACATCTTCGATCTTACTTACACAGTCGTCCAGCAGGGGAAAGTTTGCGAAGTGATCGTCGTTTCCATAACGGTAGCTTTTTTTGAAAAGCCTTCAGGTTTTCTTCCGCTTCGATGATGTTGACTCCACCGGCCTGCGTCTGTTGATTGAGATGATTGAGAGCTGCGAAGATATCAGCCATGTACGCTAAAATGAGAATGAACTCAGAATTTTTTAAGCAATCTGCATGACGATGTTGGTGCTCTTGCAAAAACAGGGCTAATTCCACACGCACGGCAAAAACACGATTCAGCACCTGTCCCCGGGATAACCACCGAACGTTAGAATGGTACAGAAGTACCTCGAATTCAGAGCCCATTTCTTTACACAGCTCACTGAAGATGCGGTGCCTCAGAGCACTATTTCGCACATAGTTCACGAATTCCACCACAATTTTTAATACTTATGCCAGTTTTGGAGTCAAGGTTTTTGTTGCCAACGCATGCCTGTGCAGAATACAATGCGTAACAATGATGTGTGGTGCATCGGCTTTCACTAGCGCACCAAAACCAGACTTTCTTCCCAGCATGACTGGAGCTCCGTCCGAACAAACTGCAGAAACCATATCCCACGAAAGATTGTTGTCTTTGAAGAAGTCATCCACAAGTTTCTTCACATCGGCTGCCTTAGTTGTTGTCGTAAGAGGCTTACAAAATAAAAAATCTTCCTTTATCACGTCGTCTTTCACATAGCGCACAAATACAGCAAGCTGGCTTAGATTGGAAACGTCTGTGGTCTCGTCGAGTTGAAGGCTGAATTTTGCCGGGCTTGAAATCAGATCTGCAACTACTTGAGCCAAGATGTCTTTGCTCATGTCCTCTATTCTGTCGCTAATGGTGTCATTTGAAAGAGGAATTTGGGATAACTTAACTTCAGCCGCTTTTCCCAGCATGATATTCGCCATCTTCAACACAGCTGGTTTTATGAGTGTTTCACCAATGGTGTGTGGTTTGCCCTGCTTTGCGATCAGGTAAGCAACTTCGTACGATGCTGTGAGGATCGGTTTGTTGATGGGTACAAAGCCGAGAACAGGCAGAGTAGCCTTTTCATCGAATCTGGCTCTCTTCACCTTGAATTCAGCGAGCGTTGTGTTCTTGTATTGTCCATCTCCATGCAGCTTAAGGAAGTGTTCTCTTAGTTTTGCCGGTGCTAGACTAGAATTGCTCAACTTGGCATTGCAAATCATGCAGTTAGGACGCTGACTCTCATCACGTTCCGTTATACATGTGAATCCATATTGTACATATTCGTCCGACCACTTTCTTTTTTTGCTCGACATAGTTAGTATGAAGGGATTAAAATATTAAGAAAGAAATCACACGACGTACCATCACGACAGTCACAATTGGACTACTGAGCGCGCCAAATTCCCTGCAGCACAGATAGGCCAAGCGATGTTGCGTGATCACCTGCAGCCAATGATGGCCAAGCGGGGCGTGTCATCACGAATCATATGAGTCGGGTGTGTGTCTTGACCTCCGCCGAACCCCTGAGACTGACTCACCGAACCCCTGGGGTTCGATCGAACCCAGGTTAAGAACCACTGCTCTATAGTTACAATATATTAACTACTGTACTATATACTATATAGTTATACTATACTCACAGTGAGTCCCCTGGTCAATATACTGTAACTATACTCACAGTGAGTCCTCTGGTCAATATACTGTAACTATACTCACACTAAGTCCTCTGGCGAAGACGGGCTCTGTCAGGAAGTCAGAAAGCATCCTTAGAACTGCAGCTCCCTGGGAGGAAGAGAACACAGGATTTGAGAAAGAGAAAAACATAGTGACATTGGATTAAAATGATTTTTCCAGTCAGATCAGGAAATATTCTGGGACCTCTAACCTCCCTACTACACCAGAGAGAAGGTATAACCTCCCTACTACACCAGAGAGAGAAGGTATAACCTCCCTACTACACCAGAGAGAGAAGGTATAACCTCCCTACTACACCAGAGAGAGAAGGTATAACCTCCCTACTACACCAGAGAGAAGGTATAACCTCCCTACTACACCAGAGAGAAGGTATAACCTCCCTACTACGCCAGAGAGAAGGTATAACCTCCCTACTACACCAGAGAGAGAAGGTATAACCTCCCTACTACACCAGAGAGAAGGTATAACCTCCCTACTACGCCAAAGAGAAGGTATAACCTCCCTACTACACCAGAGAGAGAAGGTATAACCTCCCTACTACACCAGAGAGAGAAGGTATAACCTCCCTACTACACCAGAGAGAAGGTATAACCTCCCTACTACGCCAGAGAGAAGGTATAACCTCCCTACTACACCAGAGAGAGAAGGTATAACCTCCCTACTACACCAGAGAGAGAAGGTATAACCTCCCTACTACACCAGAGAGAGAAGGTATAACCTCCCTACTACACCAGAGAGAGAAGGTATAACCTCCCTACTACACCAGAGAGAGAAGGTATAACCTCCCTACTACACCAGAGAGAAGGTATAACCTCCCTACTACACCAGAGAGAGAAGGTATAACCTCCCTACTACACCAGAGAGAGAAGGTATAACCTCCCTACTACACCAGAGAGAGAAGGTATAACCTCCCTACTACACCAGAGAGAGAAGGTATAACCTCCCTACTACACCAGAGAGAAGGTATAACCATGGAGTACCCAGCTTGTGTTCTACAGTGAGATACTCTACCAGTCCATGTTATTTATGTGGTCTAGAACAGAGAAAAACCTTGCAGTAGTTGGTGATGTTGAACATCTTGTTAACTGTGTTACCTTCTCAACAAACACTCTATTCCTCCAGGTAGCTATTACTCTTTCCAATGTCAAGACAACTTCATTTACTGATTGGACAGAGAGCAGAATTTGCCAATCCATCGAGATGGACTTCCATTGTAGTCGTCCAAGTTGTTTACTGGCCAGCAAGCTGAGAATTAATGATCAATTAGCTGATATAGCAACTACTGAATCTGAACCAAAATTAATCAAAGATTTTCTGTTTCTATAAGAACAGCTCTGATTGTAAATCCACACCAAGCCACCCCTGTTTCTATAGGAACAGCTCCGATTGTAAAGCCACACCAAGCCACCCCTGTTTCTATAGGAACAGCTCTGATTGTAAATCCACACCAAGCCACCCCTGTTTCTATAGGAACAGCTCTGATTGTAAATCCACACCAAGCCACCCCTGTTTCTATAGGAACAGCTCCTTTGTAAAGCCACACCAAGCCACCCCTGTTTCTATAGGAACATCAGGACTGCGATTACTCACCACGGACTGGCAGAATCCTTCTGGACATCAGGATTACTCACCACGGACTGGCAGAATCCTTCTGGACATCAGGACTGCGATTACTCACCACGGACTGGCAGAATCCTTCTAGACATCAGGACTGCGATTACTCACCACGGACTGGCAGAATCCTTCTAGACATCAGGACTGCGATTACTCACCACGGACTGGCAGAATCCTTCTAGACATCAGGACTGCGATTACTCACCACGGACTGGCAGAATCCTTCTAGACATCAGGACTGTGATTACTCACCACGGACTGGCAGAATCTTTCTAGACATCAGGACTGTGATTACTCACCACGGACTGGCAGAATCCTTCTGGACATCAGGATTACTCACCACGGACTGGCAGAATCCTTCTAGACATCAGGACTGCGATTACTCACCACGGACTGGCAGAATCCTTCTGGACATCAGGACTGCGATTACTCACCACGGACTGGCAGAATCCTTCTAGACATCAGGACTGCGATTACTCACCACGGACTGGCAGAATCCTTCTAGACATCAGGACTGCGATTACTCACCACGGACTGGCAGAATCCTTCTAGACATCAGGACTGCGATTACTCACCACGGACTGGCAGAATCCTTCTAGACATCAGGACTGCGATTACTCACCACGGACTGGCAGAATCCTTCTAGACATCAGGACTGCGATTACTCACCACGGACTGGCAGAATCCTTCTAGACATCAGGACTGCGATTACTCACCACGGACTGGCAGAATCCTTCTAGACATCAGGACTGCGATTACTCACCACGGACTGGCAGAATCCTTCTAGACATCAGGACTGCGATTACTCACCACGGACTGGCAGATACCTTTTTTTCCTTTAACAGTCTGACGAGCCCGATGCGAACGATATACTGCTTTATTCGGGAACAGGCCCAGATCCCCGTGATTTGCGTGAAGAGAAGGCGGAGAAAAAGGCGCCGGAGGGCGGGGCTGCGTTCTGAGAGTTCGTAGGCGATCGAATAAACCCCCACTTCCTTCCATTCTGCTAGCAAACGTGCTAATCTTTGGAGAATAAAATCGATGACCTACGCGGAAGATTACACTACCAACGGGACATTCAAAACTGTAATATCTAATGCCTCACTGAGTCGTGGCTGAATGATGACACTATCAACATACAGCAGGCTGGTTATACGCTGCACCAGCAGGATAGAACAGCGGCGTCTGGTAAGACAAGGGGCGGCGGACTATGTATTTTTGTAAATAACAGCTGGTGCACGATATCTAAGGAAGTCTCGAGCTATGGCTCGCCTGAGGTAGAGTATCTCATGATAAGCTGTAGACCACACTACCTACCAAGAGAGTTTTCATCTGTTTTTTTTCGTAGCTGTTTACATACCACCCCAGTCAGAGGTTGGCACTAAGACAGCACTGAATGAGCTGTATTCTGCCATAAGCAAAAAAGAAAACGCTCACCCAGAGGCGGCACTCCTAGTGGCCGGGGACTTTAATGCAGGGAAACTTAAATCCGTTTTACAACATTTCTATCAGCATGTTAAATGTGCAACCAAAGGGGGAAAAAAAACTCTAGACCACCTTTACTCCACACACAGAGATGCATACAAAGCTCTCCCTCAATCTCCATTTGGCAAATCTGACCATATTTCAATCCTCCTGATTCCTGCTTACAAGCAAAGCAGGAATCACCAGTGACTAGATCAATAAAAAAGTGGTCAGATATTTTAAATATTTTTTTTATTAAACCTTTCTTTAACTAGGGTAGTCGGTTAAGAACAAATTCAGATTTACAATGACGGCCGACCCCGGCAAAACCCAGACGACTCTGGGCCAATTGTGCGCCAACCCTATGGGACTCCCAATCACAGCTGGATGTGATGCAGCCTGGATTCAAACCAGGTACTGCAGTGACATCTCTTATACTGAGATGCAGTGTCTTGGACCACTGCGCCACTCAGGATGAAGCAGATGCTAAGCTACAGGACTGTTTTGCTAGCACAGAGTGGATAATGTTCCGGGATTCCTCCGATGGCATTGAGGAGTACACCATATCAGTCATTGGCTTCATCAATAAGTGCATCGATGACATCGTCCCCAAAGTGACCGTACGTACATACCCCAACCAGAAGCCATGGATTACAGGCAACATCTGCACCGAGCTAAAGGCTAGAGCTGCCGCTTTCAAGGAGCGGGACTCTAACCCGGAAGCTTATAAGAAATCCCGCTACGCCTTCCGACAAACCATCAAACAAGCAAAGCTTCAATACGGGACTAAGATCGAATCGTACGACACCGGCTCTGATGCTCGTCGGATGTGGCAGGGCTTGCAAACAATTACAGCCTACGAAGGGAAGCACAGCCGAGAGCTGCCCAGTGACACGAGCCTACCAGATGAGCTAAACTACTTCTATGCTCGCTTCGAGGCAAATAACACTGAAACATGCATGAGAGCACCAGCTGTTCCGGAAGATTGTGTGATCACGCTCTCAGCAGCTGATGTGAACATGGAGAACCACAGAGAACTTTGCTGTAGGAGATGGTCTAGAACATGGAGAACCTTGCTGTAGGAGATGGTCTAGAACATGGAGAACCATAGAGAACCTTGCTGTAGGAGATGGTCTAGAACATGGAGAACCTTGCTGTAGGAAATGGTCTAGAACATGGAGAACCATAGAGAACCTTGCTGTAGGAGATGGTCTAGAACATGGAGAACCATAGAGAACCTTGCTGTAGGAGATGGTCTAGAACATGGAGAACCATAGAGAACCTTGCTGTAGGAAATGGTCTAGAACATGGAGAACCTTGCTGTAGGAGATGGTCTAGAACATGGAGAACCATAGAGAACCTTGCTGTAGGAAATGGTCTAGAACATGGAGAACCTTGCTGTAGGAGATGGTCTAGAACATGGAGAACCATAGAGAACCTTGCTGTAGGAAATGGTCTAGAACATGGAGAACCTTGCTGTAGGAGATGGTCTAGAACATGGAGAACCATAGAGAACCTTGCTGTAGGAGATGGTCTAGAACATTGAGAACCATAGAGAACTTTGCTGTAGGAGATGGTCTAGAACATGGAGAACCTTGCTGTAGGAGATGGTCTAGAACATGGAGAACCATAGAGAACTTTGCTGTAGGAGATGGTCTAGAACATGGAGAACCTTGCTGTAGGAGATGGTCTAGAACATGGAGAACCATAGAGAACCTTGCTGTAGGAAATGGTCTAGAACATGGAGAACCATAGAGAACCTTGCTGTAGGAGATGGTCTAGAACATGGAGAACCTTGCTGTAGGAAATGGTCTAGAACATGGAGAACCATAGAGAACCTTGCTGTAGGAGATGGTCTAGAACATGGAGAACCATAGAGAACCTTGCTGTAGGAAATGGTCTAGAACATGGAGAACCATAGAGAACCTTGCTGTAGGAGTTGGTCTAGAACATGGAGAACCATAGAGAACCTTGCTGTAGGAGATGGTCTAGAACATGGAGAACCATAGAGAACTTTGCTGTAGGAGATGGTCTAGAACATGGAGAACCTTGCTGTAGGAGATGGTCTAGAACATGGAGAACCATAGAGAACTTTGCTGTAGGAGATGGTCTAGAACATGGAGAACCTTGCTGTAGGAGATGGTCTAGAACATGGAGAACCATAGAGAACCTTGCTGTAGGAAATGGTCTAGAACATGGAGAACCATAGAGAACCTTGCTGTAGGAGATGGTCTAGAACATGGAGAACCTTGCTGTAGGAAATGGTCTAGAACATGGAGAACCATAGAGAACCTTGCTGTAGGAGATGGTCTAGAACATGGAGAACCATAGAGAACCTTGCTGTAGGAAATGGTCTAGAACATGGAGAACCATAGAGAACCTTGCTGTAGGAGATGGTCTAGAACATGGAGAACCTTGCTGTAGGAAATGGTCTAGAACATGGAGAACCATAGAGAACCTTGCTGTAGGAGATGGTCTAGAACATGGAGAACCATAGAGAACCTTGCTGTAGGAGATGGTCTAGAACATGGAGAACCATAGAGAACTTTGCTGTAGGAGATGGTCTAGAACATGGAGAACCTTGCTGTAGGAGATGGTGTTGAACATCTCACTGATCTCGTCAGGCCGGTTGACTTCCTCCTCTTTACGGGACAGAGGATGAGACGAGGCCAGGGCGTCCACAGCAAACACCTTGTGGACCTCATACAGGATGATCAGCTCTTTCTAGGGAGAGAGAGAGGGAGAGAGATCAGTCTTACTGTACTCTATATGATCTGAGTAATCCTCCTGTAAGGGTGATCAGTCTTACTGTACTCTATATGATCTGAGTAATCCTCCTGTAAGGGTATCAGTCTTACTGTACTCTATATGATCAGAGTAATCCTCCTGTAAGGGTGATCAGTCTTACTGTACTCTATATGATCTGAGTAATCCTCCTGTAAGGGTATCAGTCTTACTGTACTCTATATGATCAGAGTAATCCTCCTGTAAGGGTGATCAGTCTTACTGTACTCTATATGATCTGAGTAATCCTCCTGTAAGGGTGATCAGTCTTACTGTACTCTATATGATCTGATGAATCCTCCTGTAAGGGTGATCAGTCTTACTGTACTCTATATGATCTGATTAATCCTCCTGTAAGGGTGATCAGTCTTACTGTACTCTATATGATCAGATTAATCCTCCTGTAAGGGTGATCAGTCTTACTGTACTCTATATGATCAGATTAATCCTCCTGTAAGGGTGATCAGTCTTACTGTACTCTATATGATCTGAGTCTCAGCCTCCAGTATTTATGCTGCAGTAGTTTATGTGTCGGGGGGCTAGGGTCAGTCTGTTACATCTGGAGTATTTCTCTTGTCTTATCCGGTGTCCTGTGTGTATTTAAATATGCTCTCTCTAATTCTCTCTTTCTCTCTTTCTGTCTTTCTCTCGGAGGACCTGAGCCCTAGGACCATGCCTCAGGACTACCTGGTATTACATTTACATTTACATTTTAGTCATTTAGCAGACGCCCTTATCCAGAGCGACTTACAGTAGTGAATGCATACATTTCATTTCATACATTATTTTTCTGTGCTGGCCCCCCGTGGGAATCGAACCCACAACCCTGGTGTTGCAAACACCATGCTCTACCAACTGAGCTACAGGGAAGGCTATGATGACTCCTTGCTGTCCCCAGTCCACCTGGCCGTGCTGCTGCTCCAGTTTCAACTGTTCTGCCTGCGGCTATGGAACCCTGACCTGTTCACCGGACGTGCTTGTTGCACCCTCGACAACTACTATGATTATTATTATTTGACCATGCTGGTCATTTATGAACATTTTAACATTTTAACATTTTGACCATGTTCTGTTATAATATCCACCCTGCACAGCCAGAAGAGGACTGGCCACCCCTCATAGCCTGGTTCCTCTCTAGGTTTCTTCCTAGGTTTTTGGCCTTTCTAGGGAGTTTTTCCTAGGGAGTTTTTCCTAGCCACCGTGCTTCTTTCACATGCTTTGCTTGCTGTTTGGGGTTTTAGGCTGGGTTTCTGTACAGCACTTTGAGAATATCAGCTGATGTACGAAGGGCTATATAAAAATAAATTTGATTTGATTTGATTTGAGTAATCCTCCTGTAAGGGTGATCAGTCTTACTGTACTCTATATGATCAGACTAATCCTCCTGTAAGGGTGATCAGTCTTACTGTACTCTATATGATCAGACTAATCCTCCTGTAAGGGTGATCAGTCTTACTGTACTCTATATGATCAGACTAATCCTCCTGTAAGGGTGATCAGTCTTACTGTACTCTATATGATCAGAGTAATCCTCCTGTAAGGGTGATCAGTCTTACTGTACTCTATATGATCTGAGTAATCCTCCTGTAAGGGTGATCAGTCTTACTGTACTCAGATTAATCCTCCTGTAAGGGTGATCAGTCTTACTGTACTCTATATGATCAGATTAATCCTCCTGTAAGGGTGATCAGTCTTACTGTACTCTATATGATCTGAGTAATCCTCCTGTAAGGGTGATCAGTCTTACTGTACTCTATATGATCAGAGTAATCCTCCTGTAAGGGTGATCAGTCTTACTGTACTCTATATGATCAGAGTAATCCTCCTGTAAGGGTGATCAGTCTTACTGTAATCTATATGATCTGAGTAATCCTCCTGTAAGGGTGATCAGTCTTACTGTACTCTATATGATCAGACTAATCCTCCTGTAAGGGTGATCAGTCTTACTGTACTCTATATGATCTGATGAATCCTCCTGTAAGGGTGATCAGTCTTACTGTACTCAGAGTAATCCTCCTGTAAGGGTGATCAGTCTTACTGTACTCTATATGATCAGATTAATCCTCCTGTAAGGGTGATCAGTCTTACTGTACTCTATATGATCAGACTAATCCTCCTGTAAGGGTGATCAGTCTTACTGTACTCTATATGATCTGATTAATCCTCCTGTAAGAGTGATCAGTCTTACTGTACTCTATATGATCTGATGAATCCTCCTGTAAGGGTGATCAGTCCTACTGTACTCAGATTAATCCTCCTGTAAGGGTGATCAGTCTTACTGTACTCAGATTAATCCTCCTGTAAGGGTGATCAGTCTTACGATATTCCAGGTGGGTTCAGCGTAGTCAGCTCCTAGATACTCGACGTAGGAGGCAAAGCCCTCGTTCAGCCACAGGTCATTCCACCATCTCAGAGTCACCAGGTTGCCAAACCACTGTGGACAAAGGAACATGTGACACTTAGGGAACAATCACATACAAAATGGCCACCTATTCCCTATGAAGCAGTGCATTACCTTTGGCCAGCTCTAACCAATATTAATAATTAGGTGGGTACTTGTATTGGTCCGATTTCACGCATATACAAGTACATATTAATACAAAGGTGTGAATTGGAAATGTGTTTTTTTTTTTGCATTTCATTATAAATTCAGCACCTGTTGTATTCGCTGCTTGTGACCAAAACATTTTATTTGATTCCCCCAACTCACCCTGAGACACCCTAGGAGAATGTGGTCAAGGCCAAGGTCTGCCAGGATCAACGGCGACCCTGGAGCAATTAGGATTATTAAGTGACTTGCTTAAGGGCACATCGACAGAATGTTCACCTTGTCAGCTTGAACTAGAGACCTTTCGGTTACTGGCCCAACGCTCTAACCACTAGGCTACCTGCTAGTTACTGGCCCAACGCTCTAACCACTAGGCTACCTGCTGGCCCAACGCTCTAACCACTAGGCTACCTGCTGGCCCAACGCTCTAACCACTAGGCTACCTGCTGGTTACTGGCCCAACGCTCTAACCACTAGGCTACCTGCTGGCCCAACGCTCTAACCACTAGGCTACCTGCTGGCCCAACGCTCTAACCACTAGGCTACCTGCTGGCCCAAAGCTCTAACCACTAGGCTACCTGCTGGTTACTGGCCCAACGCTCTAACCACTAGGCTACCTGCTAGTTACTGGCCCAACGCTCTAACCACTAGGCTACCTGCTGGCCCAACGCTCTAACCACTAGGCTACCTGCTGGTTACTGGCCCAACGCTCTAACCACTAGGCTACCTGCTGGCCCAATGCTCTAACCACTAGGCTACCTGCTGGCCCAACGCTCTAACCACTAGGCTACCTGCTGGCCCAACGCTCTAACCACTAGGCTACCTGCTGGCCCAACGCTCTAACCACTAGGCTACCTGCTGGCCCAAAGCTCTAACCACTAGGCTACCTGCTGGTTACTGGCCCAACGCTCTAACCACTAGGCTACCTGCTAGTTACTGGCCCAACGCTCTAACCACTAGGCTACCTGCTGGCCCAACGCTCTAACCACTAGGCTACCTGCTGGTTACTGGCCCAACGCTCTAACCACTAGGCTACCTGCTAGTTACTGGCCCAACGCTCTAACCACTAGGCTACCTGCTGTTTACTGGCCCAACGCTCTAACCACTAGGCTACCTGCTGGCCCAATGCTCTAACCACTAGGCTACCTGCTGGCCCAACGCTCTAACCACTAGGCTACCTGCTGGCCCAACGCTCTAACCACTAGGCTACCTGCTGGCCCAATGCTCTAACCACTAGGCTACCTGCTGGCCCAATGCTCTAACCACTAGGCTACCTGCTGGCCCAACGCTCTAACCACTAGGCTACCTGCTGGTTACTGGCCCAAAGCTCTAACCACTAGGCTACCTGCTAGTTACTGGCCCAACGCTCTAACCACTAGGCTACCTGCTGGTTACTGGCCCAACGCTCTAACCACTAGGCTACCTGCTGGCCCAACGCTCTAACCACTAGGCTACCTGCTGGTTACTGGCCCAACGCTCTAACCACTAGGCTACCTGCTGGTTACTGGCCCAAAGCTCTAACCACTAGGCTACCTGCTGGTTACTGGCCCAACGCTCTAACCACTAGGCTAGCTGCTGGTTACTGGCCCAACGCTCTAACCACTAGGCTACCTGCTGGTTACTGGCCCAACGCTCTAACCACTAGTCTATCTGCTGGCCCAACGCTCTAACCACTAGGCTACCTGCTGGCCCAACGCTCTAACCACTAGGCTACCTGCTGGCCCAACGCCATAACCACTAGGCTACCTGCTGGCCCAACGCTCTAACCACTAGGCTACCTGCTGGTTACTGGCCCAACGCTCTAACCACTAGGCTACCTGCTGGTTACTGGCCCAACGCTCTAACCACTAGGCTACCTGCTGGTTACTGGCCCAACGCTCTAACCACTAGGCTACCTGCTGGTTACTGGCCCAACGCTCTAAAAACTAGGATACCTGCTGGTTACTGGCCCAACGCTCTAACCACTAGGCTACCTGCTGGTTACTGGCCCAACGCTCTAACCACTAGGCTACCTGCTGGTTACTAGCCCAACGCTCTAACCACTAGGCTACCTGCTGGCCCAACGCTCTAACCACTAGGCTACATGCTGGCCCAACGCTCTAACCACTAGGCTACCTGCTGGTTACTGGCCCAACGCTCTAACCACTAGGCTACCTGCTGGTTACTGGCCCAATGCTCTAACCACTAGGCTACCTGCTGGTTACTGGCCCAACCCTCTAACCACTAGGCTACCTGCTGGTTACTGGCCCAACGCTCTAACCACTAGGCTACCTGCTGGTTACTGGCCCAATGCTCTAACCACTAGGCTACCTGCTGGTTACTGGCCCAATGCTCTAACCACTAGGCTACCTGCCGGTTACTAACCCACATGCCGGTTATTAGCCAAACACTCTAACCACTAGGCTACCTGCTGGTTACTGGCCCAATGCTCTAACCACTAGGCTACCTGCTGGTTACTGGCCCAACCCTCTAACCACTAGGCTACCTGCTGGTAACCAAGATAGACCACAGCCCATCGTTTCAAATGGGAACCAATTAGTCATAGTGGGCAGAACAAGCAAGGAGGTGGGCAGAACCAAGCAGGAGCTAGCGAGATCCTATTGGCGCGTTCTAGCATGTATTTGCATATTTCCATTAGGGAACGCCTTCTTTGTGAAGTGCACGTGTGCAATAACTCACTTTGCCTTTGCACTCCTTCTAAACAAGTACATTTTTTAAAGCTTTGGCAAAGAGTAAAGTCTGCTAAACTTAGTCCACTCTGTTAGTAACATAATCTAGTTTTGAGAACAAAAAATTGGATTGAGATTAAACGTTTAATCGATGAGAAAATTAGCCGAATGTCTGGCCAAAATCCACTTCTCCCACCGCCGGCAACCGGGCTTCCTCTCACTACCATATTGTTCTATCTGTGGTGCTGCTACTGCTGCTACTACTGCTACTGCTGCTGCTACTGCTACTACTGCTGCTACTGCTACTACTGCTACTGATACTACTGCTGCTACTACTACTGCTACTGCTACTGATACTACTACTACTGCTACTACTGCTACTGCTACTACTGCTACTACTGCTACAGCTACTACTGCTGCTACTACTGCTACTGCTACTACTGCTACTGCTACTACTGCTACTGCTACTGCTACTGATACTACTGCTGCTACTACTACTGCTACTGCTACTACTGATACTGCTACTGATACTACTGCTGCTACTGCTACTGCTACTGATACTACTGCTGCTACTACTGCTACTACTGCTGCTACTGATACTACTGCTGCTACTACTACTGCTGCTACTACTGCTACTGATACTGATACTACTGCTGCTACTACTGCTGCTACTGCTACTGCTGCTGCTACTACTACTGCTAGGTAGTGAGTGGAAACGCCAAGCGGATGCTTCACATTTATACATCTGATGAAATATCGGCCTCATTGTTCTATCTGTGCTCTAACCGCTACGCTACCTGGAGCTCATGTTGTGGACCTTAGTCATCCTCCCGAGCAATGTTTCTCCATGCAGGATGTGATGTCATAGGTTGGACAGGAAGTACAGTAATGTCATAGGTTGGACAGGAAGTACAGTAATGCCATAGGTCGGACAGGAAGTACAGGGATGTAATAGGTCAGACAGGAAGTACAGGGATGTAATAGGTTGGACAGGAAGTACAGTGATGTCATAGGTTGGACACTAGGTACAGTAATGTCATAGGTCGGACAGGAAGTACAAGGACGTAATAGGTTGGACAGGCAGCACAGAGATGTCATAGGTCGGACAGGAAGTACAGGGATGTAATAGGTTGGACAGGAAGTACAGAGATGTAATAGGTCGGACAGGAAGTACAGAGATGTCATAGAGAACACACTACCATATGAGCCAGTTCGTGAGCCACCACAGACAAGACTGTCTCTTTGTTTCCAACAGAGGAGATGGCTGGATCGTACAGCAGAGCTGTCTCTCTGTAGGTGATCAGTCCCCAGTTCTCCATGGCTCCGGCACTGAAGTCAGGCAGAGCTATCTGGTCTACAGGGGAAAAAGACAATAAAGGAGACCTAAATGGTACCCTATTCCCTTTATAGTGCACTACTTTTGACCAGAGCCTTAGTGCACTTTATAGGGAATAGGGAGCCATTTGGAACGTAGACAACAATCTGTTTTAAGGAGACTTAGTTTCACAGAGTATACTTCTAAGTGTAGGCCTACATGTGTATAAATGCACTCATGGACCTGAGGTCTGAATGCTAAGCTAACTTACCTGACAGGTCTGAATGCAAAGCTAACTTACCTGACAGGTCTGAACGCTAAGCTAACTTACCTGACAGGTCTGAATGCTAAGCTAACTTACCTGACAGGTCTGAATGCAAAGCTAACTTACCTGACAGGTCTGAATGCAAAGCTAACTTACCTGACAGGTCTGAATGCAAAGCTAACTTACCTGACAGGTCTGAATGCAAAGCTAACTTACCTGACAGGTCTGAATGCAAAGCTAACTTACCTGACAGGTCTGAACGCTAAGCTAACTTACCTGACAGGTCTGAATGCAAAGCTAACTTACCTGACAGGTCTGAACGCTAAGCTAACTTACCTGACAGGTCTGAACGCTAAGCTAACTTACCTGACAGGTCTGAATGCTAAGCTAACTTACCTGACAGGTCTGAACGCTAAGCTAACTTACCTGACAGGTTTGAATGCTAAGCTAACTTACCTGACAGGTCTGAACGCAAAGCTAACTTACCTGACAGGTCTGAATGCTAAGCTAACTTACCTGACAGGTCTGAATGCTAAGCTAACTCACCTGACTTGGACAGCGGGTAGCTGGCATTGTAGTATCCTTCATAAAACTGGAGCATTGGTCCTGTAACATTGAGAGCATAGTATCCGTGTCCCTCAGCTATAGCTTTCCTCCGAGCCCAGATACGGACCTGCAAACAATTAGCATCAACCATCAGTCATGACTACAGTCTAACCACAGCAGTATCAGTCATGACTACAGTCTAACCACAGCAGTATCAGTCATGACTACAGTCTAACCACAGCAGTATCAGTCATGACTACATTCTAACCGCAGCAGGATCAGTCATGACTACAGTCTAAATAACCAGAATCCTCTGTGGTGTACTATATAGGGAATAACCAGTCCTCTGTGGTGGACTATATAGGGAATAACCACAGCCCTCTGTGGTGGACTATATAGGGAATAACCAGTCCTCTGTGGTGTACTATATAGGGAATAACCACAGCCCTCTGTGGTGGACTATATAGGGAATAACCAGTCCTCTGTGGTGTACTATATAGGGAATAACCAGTCCTCTGTGGTGGACTATATAGGGAATAACCAGAGTCCTGTGGTGTACTATATAGGGAATAACCACAGTCCTCTGTGGTGTACTATATAGGGAATAACCAGTCCTCTGTGGTGGACTATATAGGGAATAACCAGTCCTCTGTGGTGTACTATATAGGGAATAACCAGAGTCCTCTGTGGTGTACTATATAGGGAATAACCAGTCCTCTGTGGTGTACTATATAGGGAATAACCAGTCCTCTGTGGTGTACTATATAGGGAATAACCAGTCCTCTGTGGTGTATTATATAGGGAATAACCAGTCCTCTGTGGTGTACTATATAGGGAATAACCAGTCCTCTGTGGTGTACTATATAGGGAATAACCAGTCCTCTGTGGTGGACTATATAGGGAATAACCAGAGTCCTCTGTGGTGGACTATATAGGGAATAACCAGTCCTCTGTGGTGTACTACATAGGGAATAACCAGAGCCCTCTGTGGTGTACTATATAGGGAATAACCAGTCCTCTGTGGTGTACTACATAGGGAATAACCAGAGCCCTCTGTGGTGTACTATATAGGGAATAACCAGAGCCCTCTGTGGTGTACTATATAGGGAATAACCAGTCCTCTGTGGTGTACTATATAAGGAATAACCAGTCCTCTGTGGTGGACTATATAGGGAATAACCAGAGCCCTCTGTGGTGGACTATATAAGGAATAACCAGTCCTCTGTGGTGTACTATATAGGGAATAACCACAGCCCTCTGTGGTGTACTATATAGGGAATAACCACAGTCCTCTGTGGTGGACTATATAGGGAATAACCAGTCCTCTGTGGTGTACTATATAGGGAATAACCAGTCCTCTGTGGTGTACTATATAGGGAATAACTAGTCCTCTGTGGTGTACTATATAGGGAATAACCAGAGCCCTCTGTGGTGGACTATATAGGGAATATCCAGTCCTCTGTGGTGGACTATATAGGGAATAACCAGTCCTCTGTGGTGGACTATGTAGGGAATAACCAGTCCTCTGTGGTGTACTATATAGGGAATAACCAGAGCCCTCTGTGGTGTACTATATAGGGAATAACCACAGTCCTCTGTGGTGGACTATATAGGGAATAACCAGTCCTCTGTGGTGTACTATATAGGGAATAACCAGTCCTCTGTGGTGTACTATATAGGGAATAACTAGTCCTCTGTGGTGTACTATATAGGGAATAACCAGAGCCCTCTGTGGTGGACTATATAGGGAATATCCAGTCCTCTGTGGTGGACTATATAGGGAATAACCAGTCCTCTGTGGTGGACTATGTAGGGAATAACCAGTCCTCTGTGGTGTACTATATAGGGAATAACCAGTCCTCTGTGGTGGATTATATAGGGAATAACCAGTCCTCTGTGGTGTACTATATAGGGAATAACCAGACCTCTGTGGTGTACTACATAGGGAATAACCAGAGCCCTCTGTGGTGTACTATATAGGGAATAACCAGTCCTCTGTGGTGTACTACATAGGGAATAACCAGAGCCCTCTGCGGTGTACTATATAGGGAATAACCAGAGCCCTCTGTGGTGTACTATATAGGGAATAACCAGTCCTCTGTGGTGTACTATATAGGGAATAACCAGTCCTCTGTGGTGGACTATATAGGGAATAACCAGAGCCCTCTGTGGTGGACTATATAGGGAATAACCAGTCCTCTGTGGTGTACTATATAGGGAATAACCACAGTCCTCTGTGGTGGACTATATAGGGAATAACCAGTCCTCTGTGGTGTACTATATAGGGAATAACTAGTCCTCTGTGGTGTACTATATAGGGAATAACCAGAGCCCTCTGTGGTGGACTATATAGGGAATATCCAGTCCTCTGTGGTGGACTATATAGGGAATAACCAGTCCTCTGTGGTGGATTATATAGGGAATAACCAGAGCCCTCTGTGGTGTACTATATAGGGAATAACCACAGCCCTCTGTGGTGGACTATATAGGGAATAACCAGTCCTCTGTGGTGTACTATATAGGGAATAACCAGAGTCCTCTGCGGTGTACTATATAGGGAATAACCAGTCCTCTGTGGTGTACTATATAGGGAATAACCAGTCCTCTGTGGTGTACTATATAGGGAATAACCAGTCCTCTGTGGTGTATTATATAGGGAATAACCAGTCCTCTGTGGTGTACTATATAGGGAATAACCAGTCCTCTGTGGTGTACTATATAGGGAATAACCAGTCCTCTGTGGTGGACTATATAGGGAATAACCAGAGTCCTCTGTGGTGGACTATATAGGGAATAACCAGTCCTCTGTGGTGTACTACATAGGGAATAACCAGAGCCCTCTGTGGTGTACTATATAGGGAATAACCAGTCCTCTGTGGTGTACTATATAGGGAATAACCAGTCCTCTGTGGGGTACTACATAGGGAATAACCAGTCCTCTGTGGTGGACTATGTAGGGAATAACCAGTCCTCTGTGGTGTACTATATAGGGAATAACCAGAGCCCTCTGTGGTGTACTATATAGGGAATAACCACAGTCCTCTGTGGTGGACTATATAGGGAATAACCAGTCCTCTGTGGTGTACTATATAGGGAATAACCAGTCCTCTGTGGTGTACTATATAGGGAATAACTAGTCCTCTGTGGTGTACTATATAGGGAATAACCAGAGCCCTCTGTGGTGTACTATATAGGGAATAACCACAGCCCTCTGTGGTGTACTATATAGGGAATAACCAGAGCCCTCTGTGGTGGACTATATAGGGAATATCCAGTCCTCTGTGGTGGACTATATAGGGAATAACCAGTCCTCTGTGGTGGACTATGTAGGGAATAACCAGTCCTCTGTGGTGTACTATATAGGGAATAACCAGTCCTCTGTGGTGGATTATATAGGGAATAACCAGTCCTCTGTGGTGTACTATATAGGGAATAACCAGACCTCTGTGGTGTACTATATAGGGAATAACCAGTCCTCTGTGGTGGACTATATAGGGAATAACCAGAGTCCTCTGTGGTGGACTATATAGGGAATAACCAGTCCTCTGTGGTGTACTACATAGGGAATAACCAGAGCCCTCTGTGGTGTACTATATAGGGAATAACCAGTCCTCTGTGGTGTACTACATAGGGAATAACCAGAGCCCTCTGTGGTGTACTATATAGGGAATAACCAGAGCCCTCTGTGGTGTACGATATAGGGAATAACCAGTCCTCTGTGGTGTACTATATAGGGAATAACCAGTCCTCTGTGGTGGACTATATAGGGAATAACCAGAGCCCTCTGTGGTGGACTATATAGGGAATAACCAGTCCTCTGTGGTGTACTATATAGGGAATAACCACAGTCCTCTGTGGTGGACTATATAGGGAATAACCAGAGCCCTCTGTGGTGGACTATATAGGGAATATCCAGTCCTCTGTGGTGGACTATATAGGGAATAACCAGTCCTCTGTGGTGGACTATGTAGGGAATAACCAGTCCTCTGTGGTGTACTATATAGGGAATAACCAGAGCCCTCTGTGGTGTACTATATAGGGAATAACCAGTCCTCTGTGGTGTACTATATAGGGAATAACCAGTCCTCTGTGGTGGACTATATAGGGAATAACCACAGTCCTCTGTGGTGGACTATATAGGGAATAACCAGTCCTCTGTGGTGTACTATATAGGGAATAACCAGTCCTCTGTGGTGTACTATATAGGGAATAACTAGTCCTCTGTGGTGTACTATATAGGGAATAACCACAGCCCTCTGTGGTGGACTATATAGGGAATAACCAGTCCTCTGTGGTGGACTATATAGGGAATAACCAGAGCCCTCTGTGGTGGACTATATAGGGAATATCCAGTCCTCTGTGGTGGACTATATAGGGAATAACCAGTCCTCTGTGGTGGACTATGTAGGGAATAACCAGTCCTCTGTGGTGTACTATATAGGGAATAACCAGTCCTCTGTGGTGGATTATATAGGGAATAACCAGTCCTCTGTGGTGTACTATATAGGGAATAACCAGACCTCTGTGGTGTACTATATAGGGAATAACCAGTCCTCTGTGGTGGACTATATAGGGAATAACCAGTCCTCTGTGGTGGATTGAATTACCAAAACGTTGTTGTTCTCTATCGATCCAGTGATATGAGCGAAGTCGCTCACGATAAATGCCAGGAGGTATGTTGACATTCTTTTAGTGGGCTCAAATCTGGTCTTGGTGACTTCAGAGCCATCTATGGTGGTGTTGACGGTCTCTAAAGCATTGGAGAGAGAGAAGAGAAGGAAGGAAGAGAGATAGGGGTGAGAGAAGAGCAGATACAGAGAGAGAGAGGGAGAGGGAGAGAGGGACGAGAGAAGAGTAGAGAGAGAGAGAGAGAGAGAGAAAAACAGAGAGACAAAGACAGAGAGACAGAAAGAGAGAGAGAAGAGAGCAGAGAGAGGGAAGTGAGCAGAGAGAGGGAAGTGAGCAGAGAGAGGGAAGTGAACAGAGAGAGGGAAGTGAGCAGAGAGAGGGAAGTGAACAGAGAGAGGGAAGTGAACAGAGAGAGAGACAGCAGAGAGCAGAGAGAGAGGGAGAGAGAGAGAGAGAGAGCGAGCAAGAGTTAGAGAGAGGGTTGGGGGAAGATGAAGACAGAAAGGGAGGAGTTAACTCTACCATGGAAAGTTGAATGTTACCGTACAGGAACCATTAACAGCATTCTGTAGTTGATTTTCTCATTAAATGTTGTCAAGCGTTCTCATTCCTTCTGAGATGCCTTGAACCCCACAGTCCGTGTATAGTAGGGCTGTCCATATCAATAACAAGGCCGCAGCCATATTATACACCCGTCTTCCAAAATCTGCACTTGCACACTTCCAGTTGAGGATTGGAAAGCTTTGAGACTGGCTGGAGGTACTCCCACCACTGGCTGGAGGTACGCCCGCCACTGGCTGGAGGTAATCCCGCCACTGGCTGGAGGTATTCCCGCCACTGGCTGGAGGTAATCCCGCCACTGGCTGGAGGTACTCCCGCCACTGGCTGGAGGTAATCCCACCACTGGCTGGAGGTATTCCCACCATTGTTAAATCATGACGGGAAGCGTATCAGTGCAGACTTTGGGAAAGGGTGGAGAACGGTGAGGTAGCCCAAAGAGGGTGGTGTATAGGCTGTGAACTAACCAACGTCCCGGCCATTGGACAGAGCTACAGTTCCTCGTTGGTGGATGAGCGTAACGTGGAAGACGGCCTTCATGGCAGGTTCATCAAAACAGGGGAAGGCTTTCCTGGCGAACGTAGCCTGCATCTGAGACGTGGCTACAACTCTGGAAACAGATCATATTCAATATCACGTTACAGGATGAAAACTGTTCAGGCTGTCTAACTGAGAGGATTCATACCAACCAGGGGACTAACAGAGGATTCACACCAACCAGGGGTCTAACTGAGAGGATTCATACCAACCAGGGGTCTAACTGAGAGGATTCATACCAACCAGGGGTCTAACTGAGGATTCACACCAACCAGGGGTCTAACTGAGAGGATTCACACCAACCAGGGGTCTAACTGAGAGGATTCATACCAACCAGGGGACTAACAGAGGATTCACACCAACCAGGGGTCTAACTGAGAGGATTCACACCAACCAGGGGTCTAACTGAGGATTCACACCAACCAGGGGTCTAACTGAGAGGATTCATACCAAACAAGAGACTAACAGAGGATTCACACCAACCAGGGGTCTAACTGAGGATTCATACCAACCAGAGGACTAACAGAGGATTCACACCAACCAGGGGTCTAACTGAGAGGATTCACACCAACCAGGGGTCTACTGAGAGGATTCATACCAACCAGGGGTCTACTGAGAGGATTCATACCAACCAGGGGTCTACTGAGAGGATTCATACCAACCAGGGGTCTACTGAGAGGATTCATACCAACCAGGGGTCTACTGAGAGGATTCATACCAACCAGGGGTCTAACTGAGAGGATTCATACCAACCAGGGGTCTAACTGAGAGGATTCATACCAACCAGGGGTCTACTGAGAGGATTCATACCAACCAGGGGTCTACTGAGAGGATGCATATCAACCAGGGGACTAACAGAGGATTCACACCAACCAGGGGTCTAACTGAGAGGATTCACACCAACCAGGGGTCTACTGAGAGGATGCATATCAACCAGGGGTCTAACAGAGGATTCATACCAACCAGGGGTCTAACTGAGAGGATTCATACCAACCAGGGGTCTACTGAGAGGATTCATACCAATCAGGGGTCTAACTGAGAGGATTCATACCAACCAGGGGACTAACAGAGGATTCACACCAACCAGGGGTCTAACTGAGAGGATTCATACCAACCAGGGGTCTAACTGAGAGGATTCATACCAACCAGGGGTCTACTGAGAGGATTCATACCAACCAGGGGACTAACAGAGGATTCACACCAACCAGGGATCTAACTGAGAGGATTCACACCAACCAGGGGTCTAACTGAGAGGATTCACACCAACCAGGGGTCTAACTGAGGATTCACACCAACCAGGGGTCTAACTGAGAGGATTCACACCAACCAGGGGACTAACAGAGGATTCACACCAACTAGGGGACTAACAGAGGATTCACACCAACCAGGGGTCTACTGAGAGGATGCATATCAACCAGGGGTCTAACAGAGGATTCATACCAACCAGGGGTCTAACTGAGAGGATTCATACCAACCAGGGGTCTAACTGAGAGGATTCATACCAACCAGGGGTCTAACTGAGAGGATTCACACCAACCAGGGGTCTACTGAGAGGATTCATACCAACCAGGGGTCTACTGAGAGGATTCATACCAACCAGGGGTCTACTGAGAGGATTCATACCAACCAGGGGTCTACTGAGAGGATGCATATCAACCAGGGGACTAACAGAGGATTCACACCAACCAGGGGTCTAACTGAGAGGATTCACACCAACCAGGGGTCTACTGAGAGGATGCATATCAACCAGGGGTCTAACAGAGGATTCATACCAACCAGGGGTCTAACTGAGAGGATTCATACCAACCAGGGGTCTACTGAGAGGATTCATACCAATCAGGGGTCTAACTGAGAGGATTCATACCAACCAGGGGTCTAACTGAGAGGATTCATACCAACCAGGGGTCTACTGAGAGGATTCATACCAACCAGGGGTCTAC
>NC_138316.1:55840000-55942500 GCF_965601325.2 Salmo salar | reverse complement strand
TACTGCTAGTACCCTGGTCCCAGGTCTGTTCTGCTCTTACCTACTGCTAGTACCCTGGTCCCAGACCTGTTCCTGCTCTCCCGAGCGGGAGGCCCCCTTGATTTCACCTTTATTTAACCAGGTAGGCCAGTTGAGAACAAGTCCTTTATTTAACCAGGTAGGCCAGTTGAGAACAAGTTCTCATTTACAATTGCGACCTGGCCAAGATAAAGCAAAGCAGTTCGACAACATACAAAAACACAGAGTTACACATGGAGTAAAACAAACATACATTCAATATTACAGTAGAAAAATAAGTCTATATACAATGTGAGCAAATGAGGTGAGATAAGGGAGGTAAAGGCAAAAAGTCCATGGTGGCAAAGTAAATACAATATAGCAACTAAAACACTGGAATTGTAGATCTGTAGTTTGAAGAAAGTGCAAAGTAGAAAATAAATAATGGGGTGCAAAGGAGCTAAATAAATAAAATAAATACAGTAGGGGAAGAGGTAGTTGTTTGGGCTAAATTATAGATGGGCTATGTACAGGTGCAGTGCAGTGCAGTATACTAAATAGAGAATAGGTTTCCATATGGGATGCATCCAGAGTGGATTCCCACTGAATCCAGAGTGGTCTTCTCTGTAGCTCAGTTGGTAGAGCATGGTGTTTGGAACGCCAGGGCTGTGGGTTCGATTCCCACGGGGGGGCCAGTACAAAAAAAAAAATGCATGAAATGAAATGTATGCATTCACTACTGTAAGTTGCTATGGATAAGAGTGTCTGCTAAATGACTAAAATGTAAAATGTGTATTCCCACTGAATCCAGAGTGGATTCCCACTGAATCCTCTCATGCAAAGTGTCGGGGATAGTAGCGCAGAGCCCAGACAGCAGGGTTATCTCCCGGGGATAGTAGCGCAGAGCCCAGACAGCAGGGTTATCTCCTGGGGATAGTAGCGCAGAGCCCAGACAGCAGGGTTATCTCCTGGGGATAGTAGCGCAGAGCCCAGACAGCAGGGTTATCTCCTGGGGATAGTAGCGCAGAGCCCAGACAGCAGGGTTATCTCCTGGGGATAGTAGCGCAGAGCCCAGACAGCAGGGTTATCTCCTGGGGATAGTAGCGCAGAGCCCAGACAGCAGGGTTATCTCCTGGGGATAGTAGCGCAGAGCCCAGACAGCAGGGTTATCTCCCGGGGATAGTAGCGCAGAGCCCAGACAGCAGGGTTATCTCCCGGGGATAGTAGCGCAGAGCCCAGACAGCAGGGTTATCTCCTGGGGATAGTAGCGCAGAGCCCAGACAGCAGGGTTGCCAAACAGTTGTGATGATGGATGTTATTGCTACGCCATAAAAATGACACCAAAATTATAGGTGATCTACCGAACATCCCAGTTGTGTGTGTGTGTGTGTGTGTGTGTGTGTGTGTGTGTGTGTGTGTGTGTGGTGTGTGTGTGTGTAAAAAATGCAGTCTGCTAACCTCATTACTAGCTCCAGTTGAACAATATACTGCTGTAGTGTAGAGAGTAGTCTGGAGCCAGTTAGCCAGAGAAAACTACTGTTTACTGTGAATAGGAGAGGTTTGGATCATTGAGGGAGAAAACTACTGTTTACTGTGAATAGTAGGTGTATTTATTTTATTTATTTAACCTGTATTTAACCAGGAAGGGCTCATTGAGATTTTAAATCTCTTTTTCAAGAGCATCCTGGCCAAGATAGGCAGCACCAAGTCATTAGACAGACAACATGAAAAACTACAGGTAATCTAGTGAAAAAAACATAATTCACAGGAGTATAACAAAATCATAAAATAGCAAATTAAAAACATTGACAGGTCAGGGAATCAGCCTCAAAATCCTTCATCAATGATTTAAAAACACCAATCGGGACGAGTTCTTCCAGTTTAACAGTATTTTGTAAGGCGTTTCCAAGCCGATGGTGCAGAGTACATAAAATACCTTTTACCAAATTCAGTTCAGACATTTGGAACAGTTAGCAGGATAAAGTCCCGCGAACGAAGAGACGACCCACCACATTTCTGAACAATAAAAATGGCCAAATAAAAAGGTAGTAAACCCAAAATGGCTTTATAAATAAAAGTATACCAGTGACTGAGCCTACGAGTGACTAGAGAAGGCCAGCCAACCCTGGTATATAAAGTGCAGTGGTGCGTAAAGGTTTAGCAGTTTAAAATAAATCTCAAAGTGCCATGGTAAAGGGTGTCAATTGATCTCAAACACTGAGCGGAAGCATTCATATATAAAATATCCCCATAGTCTAGTAAAGGCATAAATGTAGCTGATGCTAGCCTCCTCCTGGCTTCAAAAGAAAAACATTATTCCTAAAATAAAATCACAACTTCAGCTTCAATTTTTTTGTAACTCCTTGAATATGCAATTTTAAAAGAGACTCCGTCATCAATCAAAATTCCCAGATATTTATATGAGGTTACAACCTCAATCTCCTTGCCCTGACAGGTAGTAATAGGCGAAAGGTTCAGAGGTCTATTTCTGGCTTTAGAAAAGACCAGTAGTTTAGTTTTGTCAGTATTGAGGATAAGCTTCAATTGACACAAGGAATGTTGAACAGTATTAAAAGCAGTTTGCAAGTTCTGGAAAGCTTTTGTGAGAGACGAGGCACAACAATAAATAACAGTATCATCAGCATAAAAGTGAAGTTGCACATTTTGCACATTTTTGTCTAAATTATTTATATAAATAGTAAATAAGATGGGACCAAGTACAGAGCCCTGGGGCACACCATTACAGACAGACATGAGCCCAACAATCAGAGTGCACTGAGTTCTATCAGACAGATAGTTAACAAACCATGCAACTCGCTCTGAAAGACCTACACTCGACAATCTCTGCCTCAGTATAGCATGATCAACTGGATCAAAAGCCACAGTGCTGTTTTTTGTCAAGGGCTTCAGTGATATCATTTAAAACCTTCACGGCTGCTGTAATTGGCCTATGCTTCTTCCTGAAGCCAGATTGGTACATTGATAAAAATAGAGTTAGTATATGAAAACTCTTTTAGCTGTTCACTAACAAGGGTTTCAAGTATTTTCACCAGGGGTGACAGCTTTGAGATTGGCCTATAATTATTTCATAGAGTTGGCTCTCCCCCCTTTAAAAGTGGTAGGACAAATGCTGATTTCCAGATCATTGGAATTTCATTACATTCCAGGGTTAGATTGAACAGATATGTAAGTGGTTCAGCTATGTCTTAAGAACCTTAGTATTTCTAACAGCAACAACAGCACAATAGTCACTTAAATCATTACAGAAAACACCAACCGCAGAATATTTATGTGGAACATTTGTCAATATCAAATCAATCAGGGTAGATTTATCTGGGCATTTGATATCTGGGCGAGTGGGTGAGTTAATCAACTGGGTAAGATTCATAGGATTACAAAACATGTTTAAATCATCAGACAGCGGCTTTAACCAACACCCGTTGAGATGTTAACCAATCAATCAATCAATCAATCATATCATTCAATCATTTCACTGTAAAGAAGTTTAGACATCAGGTTCATCAGAGAAGAAAAGGCATCACAGAGAGCAGAGGGGGGTCTAGAACAGCCAATCACAGATACTGAGAGCAGAGGGGGTTTATAACAGCCAATCACAGTTATAGAGAGCCGAGGGGGGTTTATAACAGCCAATCACAGTTGTAGAGAGCCGAGGGGGGTTTATAACAGCCAATCACAGTTGTAGAGAGCCGAGGGGGGTTTATAACAGCCAATCACAGTTATAGAGAGCCGAGGGGGGTTTATAACAGCCAATCACAGTTATAGAGAGCCGAGGGGGGGGGTTTATAACAGCCAATCACAGTTGTAGAGAGCCGAGGGGGGTTTATAACAGCCAATCACAGTTATAGAGAGCCGAGGGGGCGCCCCGTTGTGGGCCGGGGGGTATAACAGCCAATCACAGTTGTAGAGAGCCGAGGGGGGTTTATAACAGCCAATCACAGTTGTAGAGAGCCGAGGGGGGTTTATAACAGCCAATCACAGTTGTAGAGAGCCGAGGGGGGTTTATAACAGCCAATCACAGTTGTAGAGAGCCGAGGGGGGTTTATAACAGCCAATCACAGTTGTAGAGAGCAAGATTCAAAGCAAGAGATTCCAACTGTAGTTTCAGACTTCCCCAGCCACACCCCCACCTTTCTTAACTTGATCAGCGCGATAAACATTGTAACCATTTATACAAATATCCTTATCAAGAACAGACTTGCTGAGCCAGGATTCAGAAAACACAATTACATCGTCATCAGTTGATTTTAGCCCAAATACTAAACCCTGATCATTTTAGACAACAGGCTGAGGACATTTAAATGAAAAATCCCAAGACCAGATGTAGATTTATAATCCGAGGGGGTTTGGAGGCGTTGCAGATCAGGGCCAGGGTTAGGTTGGATGTTTCCTGATGTCAACAACAGCAGAATAACTAGGCTGAGACCAAAGCAAAGCGTGGTAAGTGTTTATGTTTTATTTCCATCAACAACAACAAAAAAAACACTCAAACAAAAATAACAAAATGAAACGAAAGCGCACAGTTCTGTCAAGTAAACAGATACGAAACAGAAAATAATAATTACCCACAAAACACAGGTGGGAAAAAGGGCTGCCTAAGTATGGTCCCCAATCAGAGACAACGATAAACAGCTGCCTCTGATTGGGGACCATACTCAGCCAAAAACAAAGAAATACAAAAACAACATAGAATGCCCATCCCACATCACAGCCTGACCTAACCAAACAGAGAAATAAAACGGCTCTCTAAGGCGTGACAGTACCTCTGTTTAATGACTTTGCACGGCTTCTCTTTTTTAAGAGACCTATTGCAAGCGAATTCTACAAGTGAGTTTCCAGACAATACTAAACAGTCATTTAATACCATTAGACTTTGGTAGTGACACAAGTTCGTACTGTTCACATCATGCCACAAATACATCGGCACTTGGACAAGTGGACGGAGTGAAAAAGAGCGAGATCCCGCAGACAAAATGTCTAATGGACGGGAGAGCACATTGTGTCTAACGGACGGGAGAGCACATTGTGTCTAACGGACGGGAGAGCACATTGTGTCTAACGGACGGGAGAGCACATTGTGTCTAACGGACGGGAGAGCACATTGTGTCTAACGGACGGGAGAGCACATTGTGTCTAACGGACGGGAGAGCACATTGTGTCTAACGGACGGGAGAGCACATTGTGTCTAACGGACGGGAGAGCACATTGTGTCTAACGGACGGGAGAGCACATTGTGTCTAACGGACGGGAGAGCACATTGTGTCTAACGGACGGGAGAGCACATTGTGTCTAACGGACGGGAGAGCACATTGTGTCTAACGGACGGGAGAGCACATTGTGTCTAATGGACGGGAGAGCACATTGTGTCTAATGGACGGGAGAGCACATTGTGTCTAATGGACGGGAGAGCACATTGTGTCTAATGGACGGGAGAGCACATTGTGTCTAATGGACGGGAGAGCACATTGTGTCTAATGGACGGGAGAGCACATTGTGTCTAATGGACGGGAGAGCACATTGTGTCTAATGGACGGGAGAGCACATTGTGTCTAATGGACGGGAGAGCACATTGTGTCTAACGGACGGGAGAGCACATTGTCAGATGGACGGGAGAGCACATTGTCAGATGGACGGGAGAGCACATTGTCAGATGGACGGGAGAGCACATTGTCTAATGGACGGGAGAGCACATTGTGTCTAATGGACGGGAGAGCACATTGTCAGATGGACGGGAGAGCACATTGTCAGATGTTCTCACCCAGCGACAATATTAGTTTTCTCCAGAGTTCAGTGCGTAAAGAAATACCAGGAAAACGGTCATTTTCTCTTGAGAGATGTAGGAAATAGAGGCCAAGGAGAGGTAATGGGAGAGAGGGACTGTGTGTATGTCTGAGTCTGTGTGTGTGAGTAGATTGGGAGGGTTTGGGGGATTGTTGAGCTGTCGCTGACAGCCAGGCGGAGAGGGAAGAGGACCAGCTTGGACGAGACGCTCCGCAGAGGGAAAGCTGAGGATAGGACCCAGGCCAGCTCTAGCCTGAGTGCCACCAGTCTGTTTGTGTTATCATGCCAACTCTAGCCTGAGTGCCAGTCTGTTTGTGTTATCATGCCAACTCTAGCCTGAGTGCCAGTCTGTTTGTGTTATCATGCCAACTCTAGCCTGAGTGCCAGTCTGTTTGTGTTATCATGCCAACTCTAGCCTGAGTGCCAGTCTGTTTGTGCCATCATGCCAACTCTAGCCTGAGTGGCAGTCTGTTTGTGCCATCATGCCAATTCTAGCCTGAGTGCCAGTCTGTTTGTGCCATCATGCCAACTCTAGCCTGAGTGCCAGTCTGTTTGTGTTATCATGCCAACTCTAGCCTGAGTGCCAGTCTGTTTGTGCTATCATGCCAACTCTAGCCTGAGTGCCAGTCTGTTTGTGCTATCATGCCAACTCTAGCCTGAGTGCCAGTCTGTTTGTGCCATCATGCCAACTCTAGCCTGAGTGCCAGTCTGTTTGTGCCATCATGCCAACTCTAGCCTGAGTGCCAGTCTGTTTGTGCCATCATGCCAACTCTAGCAAAGGGGGCAGTATTTTCATTTTCGGATGAAAAGTGTGCCCAGAGTAAACTGCCTAATACTTGGGGCCCAGAGTCAAATATGTGCATATTATTAGTAGATTTGGATAGAAAACACTCTGAAGTTTCTAAAACTGTTTGAATGGTGTCTGTGAGTATAACAGAACTCATATGGCAGGCAAAAACCTGAGAAAAGGTCAACCAGGAAGTGGAAGCTCAGATGGTTGTAGTCATTTCAAATGTTCTATCGAACACACAGTGACTTAGGGTTCATTTTGCACTTCCTAAGGCTTCCACTAGATGTCAGCAGTCATTAGAACCTTGTTGGAGGCTTCTGCAATGCAATTTGATTGAATAATACCCGGAAGAGGAAGTGGTCGGGCTGGGGTCATTGACTTACCTCGCGCGCGGCCACAAAGGCTTAGCCATTTTTATTTTTTCTTCTGTAGTGAATCTGCTATTGTCCGGTTCTACGTTGTTCTACGTTAAAAACACCCTAAAGATTGATTGTGAACATGGTTTGAAATGTTTCTACAAACGCTGAGGGAACTTTATAACTTTTCGTCGACGGTGGATAGACGGGCTTCATGCATTTTGGAATGGTGATCTGGACGCGACACCAAAACGGATTTATTTCGACATAAATGATGGACTTTATCGAACAAATTAACATTTCTTGTGTAAGTGGGAGCCCTTCCGAGTGCATTCAGCCGAAGATCAGCAAAGGTAAGAAAATATTTTTAACATATTTCAGAGTTTTGTGGATGCCGTGGCTGGGCGGCTAACTGAACAGCTTGGGGCTCACTACTCAGAATATTGAACAATGTGCTTTCTACGTAAAGTTATTTTGAAATCTGACAAAGCGTTTGCATAAAGGAATAGTTCATCTATACTTCTTTAATTAATTGTGATATATTTTGTCAATGTTTATGATGAGAATTTCTGTAAATTGATGTTGCACATTCACCGGCAATTTTGGGGTGAACCCATTTTACATTGGCGCGTGACATTTTCTGAACGTCACGCGCCAATGTAAAATGTTTTTTTTTTTTATATAAATATGAACTTGATAGACAATACATGCATTTTTTGGTTCTAACATATGTCCTAGGAGTGTCATCTGATGAAGATCGTCAAAGGTTAGTGCATAAATTTAGCTGGTTTTCTGCTTTTGGGCGGCTATCCTTGCTAGGAAAATGGCTGTGTTTTTTTTTTTTTTGCTGTGGTGGTATCCTGACATAATTCATGTTTTTCTTTCGCCGTAAAGAGAGGTTTATCTTTCAAATGGTGTAAAATAGTCATCTGTTTGAGAACTTTGAATTATGACATTTTGTAGTTTTGAATTTGGTGCTCTGATTTTTCACTGGCTGTTGAATAGTGTGAACCGTGGGTGGGACAGTGGCGTCCCACGTGGCCCAGAGAGGTTTTAACAGCACTATGAACAAGGCAGGTCCTACAGGCCCTAGTTTCTGCCTTCTTAACAACACTATCAACAAGGCAGGTCCTACAGGGCCCTAGTTTCTACCTTCTTAACAACACTATCAACAAGGCAGGTCCTACAGGCCCTAGTTTCTACCTTCTTAACAGCACTATCAACAAGGCAGGTCCTACAGGCCCTAGTTTCTACCTTCTTAACAACACTATCAACAAGGCAGGTCCTACAGGCCCTAGTTTCTACCTTCTTAACAACACTATCAACAAGGCAGGTCCTACAGGCCCTAGTTTCTACCTTCTTAACAACACTATCAACAAGGCAGGTCCTACAGGCCCTAGTTTCTACCTTCTTAACAACACTATCAACAAGGCAGGTCCTACAGGCCCTAGTTTCTACCTTCTTAACAGCACTATCAACAAGGCAGGTCCTACAGGCCCTAGTTTCTACCTTCTTAACAACACTATCAACAAGGCAGGTCCTACAGGCCCTAGTTTCTACCTTCTTAACAACACTATCAACAAGGCAGGTCCTACAGGCCCCTGTAGAATCAGATTGACAAAACATCAAAATACACCTTATTGAACAGCAGGGACTGTGAAGCAACACAAACATAGGCACAGACACAATGATTATGTAAGGGCACACACTTAGTATGTTGTGAAATCTGTCATGAATGTTTTTAAATGTATTGAATGTATTTCTGTTTTTAAAATTGTACAACTGCCTTAATTTTGCCGGACCCCAGGAAGAGTAGCTGCTGCCTTGGCAGGAACTAATGGGGATCCATAATAAACCCCAGGAAGAGTAGCTGCTGCCTTGGCAGGAACTAATGGGGATCCATAATAAACCCCAGGAAGAGTAGCTGCTGCCTTGGCAGGAACTAATGGGGATCCATAATAAACCCCAGGAAGAGTAGCTGCTGCCTTGGCAGGAACTAAATGGGGATTGATCATAAATACAAATATAGCAAGCCACGGCCACTTGACTCACTGTCTGTAGGAGAGATCCATTTTTGTGAACAGCGTGGTGTACCTAATAAACTGGCCAGGGTGGCGTACCTAATAAACTGGCCAGGGTGGCGTACCTAATAAACTGGCCAGGGTGGCATACCTAATAAACTGGCCAGGGTGGCATACCTAATAAACTGGCCAGGGTGGCATACCTAATAAACTGGCCAGGGTGGCATACCTAATAAACTGGCCAGGGTGGCATAACTAATAAACTGGCCAGGGTGGCATACCTAATAAACTGGCCAGGGTGGCATAACTAATAAACTGGCCAGGGTGGCATACCTAATAAACTGGCCAGGGTGGCATACCTAATAAACTGGCCAGGGTGGCATAACTAATAAACTGGCCAGGGTGGCATACCTAATAAACTGGCCAGGGTGGCATAACTAATAAACTGGCCAGGGTCGCATAACTAATAAACTGGCCAGGGTGGCATACCTAATAAACTGCGGTATATGGCAGATGTAAGGCATGGCGGATGTGGCGGTCCTCCATCCATCAGAGCGAGAGAGAGAGAGAGAGAGAGAGCGAGAGAGCGAGAGGGGTTGGAGGCCTGTCTGTGTGACTGACGGAGGTTTCCAGAGATCTGGTTTCCAGGAAGCCTGTTCAGGGGCTTTCAGTTCATGGTGACTCCTCTGTAACGACTAACACCTGGTGTTTCAATGCAGCAGCTAACGCAACAATACACAGCCACATTAACTCTTCACACATCACTCTGAACGAACCAGAGACATGTTGCAAAAAAAGATCAATTCATCTCTTACCCGTATAGTTTAAAACAAGCCTCACCATCAGAGGACCATATGTGGAATAAATCCCAGCTGAGAAGTGGAATAAATCCCGGCTGAGACGTGGAATAAATCCTAGCTGAGACGTGGAATAAATCCTAGTTGAGACGTGGAATAAATCCTAGCTGAGACGTGGAATAAATCCTAGCTGAGACGTGGAATAAATCCTAGTTGAGACGTGGAATAAATCCTAGTTGAGACGTGGAATAAATCCTAGTTGAGACGTGGAATAAATCCTAGTTGAGATGTGGAATAAATCCTAGCTGAGATGTGGAATAAATCCTAGTTGAGATGTGGAATAAATCCTAGCTGAGATGTGGAATAAATCCTAGCTGAGACAGTTCTGACACATTGACATCAACTCTGCTGCTGACAAGGATCAAACACCACACGCAAATCCAGAGGCATAACTTGCTGTACCATCATGCTGTCGTACTGTCACACTAGAAGACTAGAGACTAAACACAGTACATTTACATTTTAGTCATTTAGCAGACGCTCTTATCCAGAGCGACTTACAGTAGTGAATGCATACATTTCATACATTTTTTTTCTTCTGTGCTGGCCCCCCTGTGGGAATCGAACCCAACAACCCTGGCGTTGCAAACACCACGCTCTACCAACTGAGCTACAGAGAAGGCCAGAGTACTTACCAGGTAGAGGAACTGATGTCCAGACCGAGTGACCGGATGATCCCAAACAGACTGACGTGAAGCAACACACACGAACGGACTCGTTCAGATCCCATGTGTTAGTGTAGAGGTGGGAGATGCCTCAGGTTTTCCCTATTCCAACTTACACTAGATGAAAAACAGCTGTCAGAGGGAAGGGAACGTAACGACCCAACTCTGAATCCTACAGGACGGCGGTTGGATTGTGTGTCTGTCAGAAAGAACTCAGCGTGATGTGGTGTTTCCTGGGACCTGACGGGAGGAAAGGAAGCCACGTGCAGTAGAGAACACGATTGGTCCTATTTGACAGCACAGCAAGGCGGGGTTAGGCAAGGACTTCCCATGATCAGTACTGACCACAGGATCACTCCCAAATGACACACTATTCCCTACATAGTGCACTACTTTTCGGTCAGAGCTCTACGGTCTAACGTAGTGCACTGTATAGGGAATAGGGTGCCATTTAGGATGCAAAACCCACAGACTTGTGACTGTGACTAACCTTCTGAGGTTGGCTGGTAAGAAATGACTGTCTTCTTCTGAGAAAAGAAATGCACAAAAATCTAGTGTTGACAAAAAAGGTTTGTACTTGGAAAAGACACAAAATAAATAGACAAGAATACAAGTTTTCTCTACCGTTTTATTGTTCTAAGGGAATGTAGTAGGTACACTTTATAACATGGATATATTTTCACCATCAGAATGTTCTGGATAGAAGCGGTCTTGGAAAAAGCTTGAGAAGGTCGCAGACGGACAACAGAATCGGGTTCATTCAATATTTAGGCCCGCTTCTCCTCCGAGTCCTGCCGACCCCGACGAACTGTATTGTTGCCCTTCCTGATGGCAGCTCTTGGTATTCACCAGAAACCACCTATTACCTATGACTGGATACCATGCCAATCTATGACTGGATACCATGCCAATCTATGACTGGATATCATGCCAATCTATGACTGGATATCATGCCAAACCAATCAATTCTGATTACAAATAAGCAGTCCAAACTCAAAGCAAGACCACACTACATGTATTTGACCCGCCAAAAGTTCAGTGGACACACTTTGGACCCATGAAAACAATGATCACACACACACACACACACCATATTTGTAACATATGTTTCAAATGGAAAAATGCACACTTGAACGAGAATGTAAAGACCAAACCAATTCTATACATAGTGCACTACCTTTGACCAGGGCCCATAGGGCGTCATTTAGGACGCAGCCCGTGTGTTCCCTCCAGACGGAGGGAGGGATCATGTCCCGACAGGAGGAGGGAGGGATAATGTCCCGACAGGAGGAGGGAGGGATAATGTCCCGACAGAAGGAGGGAGGGATAATGTCCCGACAGAAGGCGGGAGGGATAATGTCCCGACAGAAGGAGGGAGGGATAATGTCCCGACAGAAGGAGGGAGGGATAATGTCCCGACAGAAGGAGGGAGGGATAATGTCCCGACAGAAGGAGGGAGGGATAATGTCCCGACAGAAGGAGGGAGGGATAATGTCCCGACAGAAGGAGGGAGGGATAATGTCCCGACAGAAGGAGGGAGGGATAATGTCCCGACAGAAGGTTAGAGGGATAATGTCCTGACAGAAGGAGGGAGGGATAATGTCCTGACAGAAGGAGGGAGGGATAATGTCCTGACAGAAGGAGGGAGGGATAATGTCCTGACAGAAGGAGGGAGGGATAATGTCCTGACAGAAGGAGGGAGGGATAATGTCCTGACAGAAGGAGGGAGGGATAATGTCCTGACAGAAGGTTCGAGGGATAATGTCCTGACAGAAGGTTCGAGGGATAATGTCCTGACAGAAGGTTCGAGGGATAATGTCCTGACAGAAGGTTCGAGGGATAATGTCCTGACAGAAGGTTCGAGGGATAATGTCCTGACAGAAGGTTCGAGGGATAATGTCCTGACAGAAGGTTCGAGGGATAATGTCCTGACAGAAGGTTCGAGGGATAATGTCCTGACAGAAGGTTCGAGGGATAATGTCCTGACAGAAGGAGGGAGGGATAATGTCCTGACAGAAGGAGGGAGGGATAATGTCCTGACAGAAGGAGGGAGGGATAATGTCCTGACAGAAGGAGAGAGGGATAATGTCCTGACAGAAGGTTAGAGGGATAATGTCCTGACAGAAGGTTAGAGGGATAATGTCCTGACAGAAGGTTAGAGGGATAATGTCCTGACAGAAGGTTAGAGGGATAATGTCCTGACAGAAAGTTAGAGGGATAATGTCCTGACAGAAGGAGGGAGGGATAATGTCCTGACAGAAGGTTAGAGGGATAATGTCCTGACAGAAGGTTAGAGGGATAATGTCCTGACAGAAGGTTAGAGGGATAATGTCCTGACAGAAGGTTAGAGGGATAATGTCCTGACAGAAGGTTAGAGGGATAATGTCCTGACAGAAGGTTAGAGGGATAATGTCCTGACAGAAGGTTAGAGGGATAATGTCCTGACAGAAGGAGGGAGGGATAATGTCCTGACAGGAGGAGGGAGGGATAATGTCCTGACAGGAGGAGGGAGGGATAATGTCCTGACAGAAGGAGGGAGGGATAATGTCCTGACAGGAGGAGGGAGGGATAATGTCCTGACAGGAGGAGGGAGGGATAATGTCCTGACAGGAGGAGGGAGGGATAATGTCCTGACAGGAGGAGGGAGGGATAATGTCCTGACAGGAGGAGGGAGGGATAATGTCCTGACAGGAGGAGGGAGGGATAATGTCCTGACAGAAGGAGGGAGGGATAATGTCCTGACAGAAGGAGGGAGGGATAATGTCCTGACAGGAGGAGGGAGGGATAATGTCCTGACAGGAGGAGGGAGGGATAATGTCCTGACAGAAGGAGGGAGGGATAATGTCCTGACAGAAGGAGGGAGGGATAATGTCCTGACAGAAGGTTAGAGTCCACACATCAATAACCCAGCATAGTAACAACCAACCTATCCAACATCCATCCAGCCTCCTCCCTCGCTGCTCTGCACTACTACACTACTACTACTGCACTACTACTACCACCACCACCCTCGCTGCTCTGCACTACTACCACTACTACACTACTACTACCACCACTACTACCACCCTCGCTGCTCTGCACTACTACCACTACTACACTACTACTACCACCACTACTACCACCCTCGCTGCTCTGCACTACTACCACTACTACACTACTACTACCACCACTACTACCACCCTCGCTGCTCTGCACTACTACTACTACTACTGCACTACTACCCTCACTGCTCTGCACTACCTATACACCCTATATAGTGCACTACCTATACACCCTATATAGTGCACTACCTATACACCCTATTCCCTATATAGTGCACTACCTATACACCCTATATAGTGCACTACCTATACACCCTATATAGTGCACTACCTATACACCCTATATAGTGCACTACCTATACACCCTATATAGTGCACTACCTATACACCCTATATAGTGCACTACCTATACACCCTATATAGTGCACTACCTATACACCCTATTCCCTATATAGTACACTACCTATACACCCTATATAGTGCACTACCTATACACCCTATATAGTGCAATACATATACACTCTATTCCCTATATAGTGCACTACCTATAAACCCTATTCCCTATATAGTGCACTACCTATACACCCTATTCCCTATATAGTGCACTACCTATACACCCTATTCCCTTTCTAGTGCACTATTTTGGACCAGGACCCCTAGGAAGACATACTGTATAGGTCATATAGTGTGTCTCACATCTTATAGTGCACTGATATATAGTGTAGTGCACTACTTTAGACCAGAAGGGCAGAAGCCCCCATAGGGCTCTGGTTAAAAGTAGTGCACTATATAGGGGATAGGGTTCTATAGGGCTCTGGTCTAAAGTAGTGCACTATCTAGGGAATAGGGTTCCATAGGGTTCTGGTCTAAAGTAGTGCACTATATAGGGAATAGGGTGCCATAGGGCTCTGGTCTAAAGTAGTGCACTATATAGGGAATAGGGTACCATAGGGCTCTGGTCTAAAGTAGTGCACTATAAAGGGAATAGGGTGCCGTTTGGGCTCTGGTCTAAAGTAGTGCACTATATAGGGAATAGGATGCCATAGGGCTCTGGTCTAAAGTAGTGCACTATATAGGGAATAGGATGCCATAGGGCTCTGGTCTAAAGTAGTGCACTATATAGGGAATAGGGTTCCATAGGGCTCTGGTCTAAAGTAGTGCACTATATAGGGAATAGGGTTCTATATGGCTCTAGTCTAAAGTAGTGCACTATAAAGGGAATAGGGTGCGGTTTGGGCCTAGCCCCCCGCTCCGCTCCCTGGTCAGAAGGGAGAGAGGCTGGGCACTTTGATATTGATGTCTCCGATATTTATGTTGCGAGGCATTTCTGGGAGGTTCATGTTCTTGACCGCAGAAACGGCCCGCGCCGGAGCCGCCGAGAAGCCCCCCTGAAACAGACACAGATCAACTCTGGGTTCAGCCTTTTCTACACCGGCTATGATCAAACACACAGCAATGAAAGGTCATAGAGAGAGAGGACACTAAAGAGGCTGGTTATGAACATCATGTTGAATAGAGAATCTCCAGTAGGATTTCTCTCTGTCTGGGAAACAAGGGTCCTATTCACTAGGAACGGAAGAAAACAGGCCAAAACAGGGCTGGACCTACAGTACCGGAATTTGTTTAATAAACACTTGTTTTCCGTAGAAAAAAATATTTAGCTTATGGTGTCCAACAATGAATAAGACCCAGCCCTAAAGGTCTAGAGTGACATAATAATACTAATAAACCTCTGATGGTAAATTATATTGACCAGACTGACTACAGGACCAGTCACCAGACTGACTACAGGACCAGTCACCAGACTGACTACAGGACCAGTCACCAGACTGACTACAGGACCAGTCACCAGACTGACTACAGGACCAGTCACCAGACTGACTACAGGACCAGTCACCAGACTGACTACAGGACCAGTCACCAGACTGACTACAGGACCAGTCACCAGACTGACTACAGGACCAGTCACCAGACTGACTACAGGACCAGTCACCAGACTGACTACAGGACCAGTCACCAGACTGACTACAGGACCAGTCACCAGACTGACTACAGGACCAGTCACCAGACTGACTACAGGACCAGTCACCAGACTGACTACAGGACCAGTCACCAGACTGACTACAGGACCAGTCACCAGACTGACTACAGGACCAGTCACCAGACTGACTACAGGACCAGTCACCAGACTGACTACAGGACCAGTCACCAGACTGACTACAGGACCAGTCACCAGACTGACTACAGGACCAGTCACCAGACTGACTACAGGACCAGTCACCAGACTGACTACAGGACCAGTCACCAGACTGACTACAGGACCAGTCACCAGACTGACGACAGGACCAGTCACCAGACTGACGACAGGACCAGTCACCAGACTGACGACAGGACCAGTCACCAGACTGACGACAGGACCAGTCACCAGACTGACTACAGGACCAGTCACCAGACTGACTACAGGACCAGTCACCAGACTGACGACAGGACCAGTCACCAGACTGACGACAGGACCAGTCACCAGACTGACGACAGGACCAGTCACCAGACTGACTACAGGACCAGTCACCAGACTGACTACAGGACCAGTCACCAGACTGACTACAGGACCAGTCACCAGACTGACTACAGGACCAGTCACCAGACTGACTACAGGACCAGTCACCAGACTGACTACAGGACCAGTCACCAGACTGACGACAGGACCAGTCACCAGACTGACGACAGGACCAGTCACCAGACTGACGACAGGACCAGTCACCAGACTGACTACAGGACCAGTCACCAGACTGACTACAGGACCAGTCACCAGACTGACTACAGGACCAGTCACCAGACTGACTACAGGACCAGTCACCAGACTGACTACAGGACCAGTCACCAGACTGACTACAGGACCAGTCACCAGACTGACTACAGGACCAGTCACCAGACTGACTACAGGACCAGTCACCAGACTGACTACAGGACCAGTCACCAGACTGACTACAGGACCAGTCACCAGACTGACTACAGGACCAGTCACCAGACTGACTACAGGACCAGTCACCAGACTGACGACAGGACCAGTCACCAGACTGACGACAGGACCAGTCACCAGACTGACGACAGGACCAGTCACCAGACTGACTACAGGACCAGTCACCAGACTGACTACAGGACCAGTCACCAGACTGACTACAGGACCAGTCACCAGACTGACTACAGGACCAGTCACCAGACTGACTACAGGACCAGTCACCAGACTGACTACAGGACCAGTCACCAGACTGACTACAGGACCAGTCACCAGACTGACTACAGGACCAGTCACCAGACTGACTACAGGACCAGTCACCAGACTGACTACAGGACCAGTCACCAGACTGACTACAGGACCAGTCACCAGACTGACTACAGGACCAGTCACCAGACTGACTACAGGACCAGTCACCAGACTAACTACAGGACCAGTCACCAGACTAACTACAGGACCAGTCACCAGTGAGTGAACGGACTAACCTCTGATTTCTCCATGCGGTTCTGCAGCTCTACCTGGCCCACGATCTCATTCATGTTGGTCTCCAGCACCATGCCCCCCATCACGACCTCCTGAAGGATGAAGTGGACCTGGAAATGACAGGTATATAACAAGGTAATGTAGCAGGACCTGTAAATGACAGGTATATAACAAGGTAATGTAGCAGTACCTGTAAATGACAGGTATATAACAAGGTAATGTAGCGGACCTGTAAATGATAGGTATATAACAAGGTAATGTAGCAGGACCTGTAAATGACAGGTATATAACAAGGTAATGTAGCAGGACCTGTAAATGACAGGTATATAACAAGGTAATGTAGCGGACCTGTAAATGACAGGTATATAACAAGGTAATGTAGCAGGACCTGTAAATGACAGGTATATAACAAGGTAATGTAGCGGACCTGTAAATGACAGGTATATAACAAGGTAATGTAGCGGACCTGTAAATGACAGGTATATAACAAGGTAATGTAGCGGACCTGTAAATGACAGGTATATAACAAGGTAATGTAGCGGACCTGTAAATGACAGGTATATAACAAGGTAATGTAGCAGGACCTGTAAATGAGAGGTATATAACAAGGTAATGTAGCAGGACCTGTAAATGAGAGGTATATAACAAGGTAATGTAGCAGGACCTGTAAATGACAGGTATATAACAAGGTAATGTAGCAGTACCTGTAAATGACAGGTATATAACAAGGTAATGTAGCAGGACCTGTAAATGACAGGTATATAACAAGGTAATGTAGCAGGACCTGTAAATGACAGGTATATAACAAGGTAATGTAGCAGTACCTGTAAATGACAGGTATATAACAAGGTAATGTAGTGGACCTGTAAATGATAGGTACAAATATTTGATCCCCTGCTGATTTTGTACGTTTGCCCACTGACAAAGCAAGGATCATCGCCAAGCAGCTTGGTGAGAAGGTGACAACATTTGGTGCGATTATTCGCAAATGGACGAAACACAAAAGAACTGTCAATATCCCTCGGCCTGGGGCTCCATGCAAGATCTCACCTCGTGGAGCTGCAATGATCATGAGAACGGTGAGGAATCAGCTCAGAACTACACGGGAGGATCTTATCAATGATCTCAAGGCAGCTGGGACCATAGTCACCAAGAAAACATTTGGTAACGCACTACGCCGTGAAGGACTGAAATCCTGCAGCGCCCGCAAGGTCCCCCTGCTCAAGAATACATATACATGCCCGTCTGAAGTTTGCCAATGAACATCTGAATGACTCAGAGGACAACTGGTGAAAGTGTTATGGTCAGATGACACCAAAATGGAGCTCTTTGGCATCAACTCAACTCGCCGTGTTTGGAGGAGGAGGAATGCCGCCTATGACCCAGAGAACACCATCTCCACCGTCAAACATCTGGGCTCCACACAGCAAGGCTTCCCCCTGCTACTACCTGTCTCCACACAGCAAGGCTTCCCCCTGCTACTACCCGTCTCCACACAGCAAGGCTTCCCCCTGCTACTACCCGTCTCCACACAGCAAGGCTTCCCCCTGCTACTACCCGTCTCCACACAGCAAGGCTTCCCCCTGCTACTACCCGTCTCCACACAGCAAGGCTTCCCCCTGATACTACCTGTCTCCACACAGCAAGGCTTCCCCCTGCTACTACCTGTCTCCACACAGCAAGGCTTCCCCCTGCTACTACCTGTCTCCACACAGCAAGGCTTCCCCCTGCTACTACCTGTCTCCACACAGCAAGGCTTCCCCCTGCTACTACCCGTCTCCACACAGCAAGGCTTCCCCCTGCTACTACCCGTCTCCACACAGCAAGGCTTCCCCCTGCTACTACCCGTCTCCACACAGCAAGGCTTCCCCCTGCTACTACCTGTCTCCACACAGCAAGGCTTCCCCCTGCTACTACCCGTCTCCACACAGCAAGGCTTCCCCCTGCTACTACCCGTCTCCACACAGCAAGGCTTCCCCCTGCTACTACCCGTCTCCACACAGCAAGGCTTCCCCCTGCTACTACCCGTCTCCACACAGCAAGGCTTCCCCCTGATACTACCCGTCTCCACACAGCAAGGCTTCCCCCTGCTACTACCCGTCTCCACACAGCAAGGCTTCCCCCTGCTACTACCCGTCTCCACACAGCAAGGCTTCCCCCTGCTACTACCCGTCTCCACACAGCAAGGCTTCCCCCTGCTACTACCCGTCTCCACACAGCAAGGCTTCCCCCTGCTACTACCCGTCTCCACACAGCAAGGCTTCCCCCTGCTACTACCCGTCTCCACACAGCAAGGCTTCCCCCTGCTACTACCCGTCTCCACACAGCAAGGCTTCCCCCTGCTACTACCCGTCTCCACACAGCAAGGCTTCCCCCTGCTACTACCCGTCTCCACACAGCAAGGCTTCCCCCTGCTACTACCCGTCTCCACACAGCAAGGCTTCCCCCTGCTACTACCCGTCTCCACACAGCAAGGCTTCCCCCTGCTACTACCCGTCTCCACACAGCAAGGCTTCCCCCTGCTACTACCCGTCTCCACACAGCAAGGCTTCCCCCTGCTACTACCCGTCTCCACACAGCAAGGCTTCCCCCTGCTACTACCCGTCTCCACACAGCAAGGCTTCCCCCTGCTACTACCCGTCTCCACACAGCAAGGCTTCCCCCTGCTACTACCCGTCTCCACACAGCAAGGCTTCCCCCTGCTACTACCCGTCTCCACACAGCAAGGCTTCCCCCTGCTACTACCCGTCTCCACACAGCAAGGCTTCCCCCTGCTACTACCCGTCTCCACACAGCAAGGCTTCCCCCTGCTACTACCCGTCTCCACACAGCAAGGCTTCCCCCTGCTACTACCCGTCTCCACACAGCAAGGCTTCCCCCTGCTACTACCCGTCTCCACACAGCAAGGCTTCCCCCTGCTACTACCCGTCTCCACACAGCAAGGCTTCCCCCTGCTACTACCCGTCTCCACACAGCAAGGCTTCCCCCTGCTACTACCCGTCTCCACACAGCAAGGCTTCCCCCTGCTACTACCCGTCTCCACACAGCAAGGCTTCCCCCTGCTACTACCCGTCTCCACACAGCAAGGCTTCCCCCTGCTACTACCCGTCTCCACACAGCAAGGCTTCCCCCTGCTACTACCCGTCTCCACACAGCAAGGCTTCCCCCTGCTACTACCTGTCTCCACACAGCAAGGCTTCCCCCTGCTACTACCCGTCTCCACACAGCAAGGCTTCCCCCTGCTACTACCCGTCTCCACACAGCAAGGCTTCCCCCTGCTACTACCCGTCTCCACACAGCAAGGCTTCCCCCTGCTACTACCCGTCTCCACACAGCAAGGCTTCCCCCTGCTACTACCCGTCTCCACACAGCAAGGCTTCCCCCTGCTACTACCCGTCTCCACACAGCAAGGCTTCCCCCTGCTACTACCCGTCTCCACACAGCAAGGCTTCCCCCTGCTACTACCCGTCTCCACACAGCAAGGCTTCCCCCTGCTACTACCCGTCTCCACACAGCAAGGCTTCCCCCTGCTACTACCCGTCTCCACACAGCAAGGCTTCCCCCTGCTACTACCTGTCTCCACACAGCAAGGCTTCCCCCTGCTACTACCTGTCTCCACACAGCAAGGCTTCCCCCTGCTACTACCTGTCTCCACACAGCAAGGCTTCCCCCTGCTACTACCTGTCTCCACACAGCAAGGCTTCCCCCTGCTACTACCTGTCTCCACACAGCAAGGCTTCCCCCTGCTACTACCTGTCTCCACACAGCAAGGCTTCCCCCTGCTACTACCTGTCTCCACACAGCAAGGCTTCCCCCTGCTACTACCTGTCTCCACACAGCAAGGCTTCCCCCTGCTACTACCCGTCTCCACACAGCAAGGCTTCCCCCTGCTACTACCCGTCTCCACACAGCAAGGCTTCCCCCTGCTACTACCCGTCTCCACACAGCAAGGCTTCCCCCTGATACTACCCGTCTCCACACAGCAAGGCTTCCCCCTGCTATTCATTCCCTCCTGAAGGCGTTCATCATATTGAATCTATAAACCAGCTGCCATGTTATTCACAGAAGAGTATTACTCTAAAATGCATCAAAGAGTGTCACAAGCCAAAACTTGGCAAAGCTGACCTTGTAAATGATGTTCATGGACTTGAACTCACCTTGTCCATGTGGAAAATCAGGTCCAGCTCGCAGACGTTCTCAAAGCATTTGTCCAGAGTTTCCACGAACACCTACAGAGAAGATATTGTCAAGTCATCCATCTTATGTTAAGCATACAGCACTAGTCAAAAGGTTTGGACACCTACTCATTCAAGGGTTTTTCTTTAATTTTTACTATTTTCTACATTGTCGAATAATAGTGAACACATCAACACTATGAAATAACACATATGGAATCATGTAGTAACCAACAACAAACAAACAAAAAGTGTTAAACAAATTTTAAATTCTTCAAAGTAGCCACCCTTTGCCTTGATGACAGCTTTGCATTAGCTTGACATTCTCTTAACCAGCTTCACCTGGAATGCTTTTCCAACGGTCTTGAAGGAGTTCCCACATATGCTGAGCACTTGTTGGCTGCTTTTCCTTCACTCTGCGGTCCATCTCATCCCGAACCATCTCAATTGGGTTGAGGTCGGGTGATTGTGGAGGCCAGGTCATCTGATGCGGCACTCCATCACTCTCCTTCTTGGTAAAATAGTCCTTACAAAATAGTCCTGTTGAAAAATAGTCCTGTTGAAAAACAAAATTATAGTCCCACTAAGCCCAAACCAGATGGGATGGCGTATCGCTGTAAAATGCTGGTTAAGTTCGCCTTGAATTCTAAATAAATCACAGACAGTGTCACCCTCAAAGCACCCCCACACCATCACACCTCCTCCTCCATGCTTCACAGTGGGAACCACACATGCAGAGATCATCCGTTCACCTACTCTGCATCTCACAAAGACACGGCGGTTGGAATCAAAAATCTCCAATTTGGACTCATCAGACCAAAGGACAGATTTCCACCGGTCTAATGTCTATTGGTCGTGTTTCTTGGCCCAAGCAAGTCTCTTCTTCTTATCGGTGTCCTTTAGTAGTGGTTTCTTTGCAGTAATTCAACCATGAAGGCCTGATTCACACAGTCTCCTCTGAACAGTTGATGTTGAGATGTGTCTGTTACTTGAACTCTGTGAAGCATTTATTTGGGCTGCAATTTCTGAGCCTGGTAACTCTAATGAACTTATCCTCTGCACCAGAGGTAACTCTGTGTCTTCCTTTCCTGTGTTGGTCCTCATGAGGCTGGTAACTCTACGTCTTCCTTTCCTGTGGCGGTCCTCATGAGAGCCAGTTTCATCATAGTGCTTGATGGTTTTTGCGACTGCACTTGAAGAAACTTTCAAAGTTCTTGAAATGTTCCCGGATTGACTGACCTTCATGTCTTCTCTTTGCTTATTTGAGCTGTTCTTGGCATAATATGGACTTGGTCTTTTACTAAATAGGACTATCTTCTGTATACCAACCCTACCTTGTCACAACACAACTGATTGGCTCAAACGCACTAAGGAACAAAATTACACAAATTAACAAGGCACACCTGTTAATTGAAATGCATTCCAGGTGACTACCTCATGAAGGTGGTTGAGAGAATGCCAAGAGTGTGTAAAGATGTCATCAAGGCGAAGGGTGGCTACTCTATTTTTGTTTAACACTCTTTTGGTTATTACATGATTCCATATGTGTTATTTCATAGTTTTGATGTCTTCACTATTATTCTACAATGTAGAAAATAGTAAAAATAAAGAAAAACCCTGGAATGAGCAGGTGTGTCTGGTAATGGTAATGTATGTATTCGTTAAGAATTCAGACCTCTTCCCTTACTGTAAAACAGATTAAATCTACAAACTATACACCATTATGACAAAGACAAGTTATTAGAAATAAAAACTGAAATATCATATTTACATAAGTATTCAGACCCTTTCCTATGAGACTCGAACTTGAGCTCAGGTGCTTCCTGTTTCCATTGATCATCCTTGATGATGTTTCTACAACATGATTGGAGTCCACCTGTAGTAAATTCAATTGATTGGACATGATTTGGAAAGGCACACACCTGTCTATATAAGGTCCCACAGTTGACAGTGCACGTCAGAGCAAAAACCAAGCCATGAGGTCAAAGGAATTGTCCGTAGAGCTTAGAGACAGGATTGTGTTGAGGCCCAGATCTGGGGAAGGGTACAAAAACATTTCAGTAGCATTGAAGGTCCCCAAGAACACAGTGGCCTCCATCATTTTTAAATGGAATTAGTTTGGAACCACCAAGACTCTTCCTAGAGCTGGCTGCCTGGCCAAACTGAACAATCGGGGGAGAAGGGCCTTGGTCAGGGAGGTGACCAAGAACCTGATAGTCACTGACAGAGCTCTAGAGTTCCTCTGTTGAGATGGGAGAACCTTCCAGAAGGACAACCATCTCTGCAGCACTCCACCAATCAGGCCTTTATGGTAGAGTGGCCAGACGGAAGCCACTCCTCAGTAAAAGGCACATGACAGCCCGCTTGGAGTTTGACAAAAGGCACCTAAAGACAAACAAGATTCTCTGGTCTCAATGAAACCAAGATTGACATCAACGCCAAGATTTACGTCTGGAGGAAACCTGGCACCATCCCTACGGTGAAGCATGGTGGTGGCAGCATCATGCTGTGGAGATGTTTTTCAGCGGCAGGGACTAGGAAGGCTAGTCAGGATCGAGGGAAAGATGAACGGAGCAAAGTACAGAGAGATCTTTGATGAAAACCTGCTCCAGAGCGCTCAGGACCTCAGACTGGGGCGAAGGTTCACCTTCCAACAAGACAACGACCCTAAGCACACAGCCAAGACAACACAGGAGTGGCTTCGGGACAAGTCTCTGAATGTCCTTGAGTGGCCCAGCCAGAGCCCGGACTTGAACCCAATCGAACATCTCTGAAGAGACCTGAAAATAGCTGTGCAGCAACGCTCCCCATCCAACCTGACAGAGCTTGAGAGGATCTGCAGAGAAGAATGGGAGAAACTCCCCAAATACAGGTGTGCCAAGCTTGTAGCATCATAACCAGGAAGACTCGAGGCTGTAATTGCTGCCAAAGGTGCTTCGACAAAGTACTGAGTAAAGGGTCTGAATACTTATGTAAATGTAATATTTCAGTTTGATATGTGAAAAAAAAATTGTTTTGCTTTGTAATTATGGGGTATTGTGTGTAGATTGATGAGGGGAAAAAAACAATTTAATCAATTTTAGAATTAAGGCTGTAACGTAACAAAATGTTGAAACAGTCAAGGGGTCTGAATACTTTCCGAATGCCCTGTATATACACTGAGTGGACAGAACATTAGGAACGCATTTCCACTACGACAGACTGACCAGGTGAAAGCTATGATCCCTTATTGATGTCACTTGTTAAATCCACTTCAAAAGCGCCTTCAAAAATCAGTATACATGAAGGGGAGGAGACGGGTCCAAGGGGAGGAGCCGGGTCCAAGGGGAGGAGCCGGAGGGGAGGAGACGGGTCCAAGGGGAGGAGACGGGTCCAAGGGGAGGAGCCGGAGGGGAGGAGACGGGTCCAAGGGGAGGAGACGGGTCCAAGGGGAGGAGACGGGTCCAAGGGGAGGAGACGGGTCCAAGGGGAGGAGACGGGTCCAAGGGGAGGAGACGGGTCCAAGGGGAGGAGACGGGTCCAAGGGGAGGAGACGGGTCAAGGGGAGGAGACGGGTCCAAGGGGAGGGGAGGAGACGGGTCCAAGGGGAGGAGACGGAGGGGAGGAGACGGGTCCAAGGGGAGGAGACGGGTCCAAGGGGAGGGGACGGGAGACGGGTTAAAGAAGGATCTTTAAGCTTTGAGATATGGATTGTGTATGTTTTTATTTAACTAGGAAAGTCAGTTAAGAACAAATTCTTATTTACAACGACGGGCGACCAAAAGGCCTCCTGCTGGGACGGGGGCTGGGATTAAAAATAAATAATAAATAACATAAATATAGGATAAAACACACATCACGACAAGAGAGACAACATGACACTACATAAAGAGAGACCTAAGACAACAACACAACATGGCATTAACACAACATGGCAACAACATGGTAGCAACACAACATGGTACAAACACAAAACAGGGTACAAACATTACTGGGCACAGACAACAGCACAAAGGACAAGAAGGTAGAGACAACAATACATCACACAAAGCAGCCACAACTGTCATTAAGAGTGTGCCATTCAGAGGGTGAATGGGCCAGACAAAATATTGAAGTGCCACTGAACGGGGTGTGGTAGTAGGTGCCAGTCGCACTGGTTTGAGCATGTCAAGAACTGCAACGCTGCTCAAATCAAATCAAATGTTATTTGTCACAACAGGTGTAGTAGACCTCACAGTGAAATGCTGAAGTAGGAACAGGGCTGTAGTAGACCTCACAGTGAAATGCTGAACGGGTGCTGTATGTGTAGGTGAGGCCTCACAGTGAAATGCTGAATACAACAGGTGTAGTAGACCTCACAGTGAAATGCGGAATACAACAGGTGTAGTAGACCTCACAGTGAAATGCTGAATACAACAGGTGTAGTAGACCTCACAGTGAAATGCTGAATACAACAGGTGTAGTAGACCTCACAGTGAAATGCTGAATACAACAGGTGTAGTAGACCTCACAGTGAAATGCTGAATACAACAGGTGTAGTAGACCTCACAGTGAAATGCTGAATACAACAGGTGTAGTAGACCTCACAGTGAAATGCTGAATACAACAGGTGTAGTAGACCTCACAGTGAAATGCTGAATACAACAGGTGTAGTAGACCTCACAGTGAAATGCTGAATACAACAGGTGTAGTAGACCTCACAGTGAAATGCTGAATACAACAGGTGTAGTAGACCTCACAGTGAAATGCTGAATACAACAGGTGTAGTAGACCTCACAGTGAAATGCTGAATACAACAGGTGTAGTAGACCTCACAGTGAAATGCTGAATACAACAGGTGTAGTAGACCTCACAGTGAAATGCTGAATACAACAGGTGTAGTAGACCTCACAGTGAAATGCTGAATACAACAGGTGTAGTAGACCTCACAGTGAAATGCTGAATACAACAGGTGTAGTAGACCTCACAGTGAAATGCTGAATACAACAGGTGTAGTAGACCTCACAGTGAAATGCTGAATACAACAGGTGTAGTAGACCTCACAGTGAAATGCTGAATACAACAGGTGTAGTAGACCTCACAGTGAAATGCTGAATACAACAGGTGTAGTAGACCTCACAGTGAAATGCTGAATACAACAGGTGTAGTAGACCTCACAGTGAAATGCTGAATACAACAGGTGTAGTAGACCTCACAGTGAAATGCTGAATACAACAGGTGTAGTAGACCTCACAGTGAAATGCTGAATACAACAGGTGTAGTAGACCTCACAGTGAAATGCTGAATACAACAGGTGTAGACCTCACAGTGAAATGCTGAATACAACAGGTGTAGTAGACCTCACAGTGAAATGCTGAATACAACAGGTGTAGTAGACCTCACAGTGAAATGCTGAATACAACAGGTGTAGTAGACCTCACAGTGAAATGCTGAATACAACAGGTGTAGTAGACCTCACAGTGAAATGCTGAATACAACAGGTGTAGTAGACCTCACAGTGAAATGCTGAATACAACAGGTGTAGTAGACCTCACAGTGAAATGCTGAATACAACAGGTGTAGTAGACCTCACAGTGAAATGCTGAATACAACAGGTGTAGTAGACCTCACAGTGAAATGCTGAATACAACAGGTGTAGTAGACCTCACAGTGAAATGCTGAATACAACAGGTGTAGTAGACCTCACAGTGAAATGCTGAATACAACAGGTGTAGTAGACCTCACAGTGAAATGCTGAATACAACAGGTGTAGTAGACCTCACAGTGAAATGCTGAATACAACAGGTGTAGTAGACCTCACAGTGAAATGCTGAATACAACAGGTGTAGTAGACCTCACAGTGAAATGCTGAATACAACAGGTGTAGTAGACCTCACAGTGAAATGCTGAATACAACAGGTGTAGTAGACCTCACAGTGAAATGCTGAATACAACAGGTGTAGTAGACCTCACAGTGACATGCTGAATACAACAGGTGTAGTAGACCTCACAGTGACATGCTGAATACAACAGGTGTAGTAGACCTCACAGTGAAATGCTGAATACAACAGGTGTAGTAGACCTCACAGTGAAATGCTGAATACAACAGGTGTAGTAGACCTCCCAGTGAAATGCTGAATACAACAGGTGTAGTAGACCTCCCAGTGAAATGCTGAATACAACAGGTGTAGTAGACCTCACAGTGAAATGCTGAATACAACAGGTGTAGTAGACCTCACAGTGACATGCTGAATACAACAGGTGTAGTAGACCTCACAGTGAAATGCTGAATACAACAGGTGTAGTAGACCTCACAGTGAAATGCTGAATACAACAGGTGTAGTAGACCTCCCAGTGAAATGCTGAATACAACAGGTGTAGTAGACCTCACAGTGAAATGCTGAATACAACAGGTGTAGTAGACCTCACAGTGAAATGCTGAATACAACAGGTGTAGTAGACCTCACAGTGAAATGCTGAATACAACAGGTGTAGTAGACCTCACAGTGACATGCTGAATACAACAAGTGTAGTAGACCTCACAGTGAAATGCTGAATACAACAGGTGTAGTAGACCTCACAGTGAAATGCTGAATACAACAGGTGTAGGAGATAAAAGTTACAAGTAATTGAAGAGCAGCAGTAAAATAACAATAGCGAGACTATATACAGGGGGTACCGGTACAGAGTCAATGTGGAGGCTATATACAGGGGGTACCGGTACAGAGTCAATGTGGAGGCTATATACAGGGGGTACCGGTACAGAGTCAATGTGGAGGCTATATACAGGGGGTACCGGTACAGAGTCAATGTGGAGGCTATATACAGGGTGTTACGGTACAGAGTCAATGTGGAGGCTATATACAGGAGGTACCGGTACAGAGTCAATGTGGAGGCTATATACAGGGTGTTACGGTACAGAGTCAATGTGGAGGCTATATACAGGGTGTTACGGTACAGAGTCAATGTGGAGGCTATATACAGGGGGGGTACCGGTACAGAGCCAATGTGGAGGCTATATACAGGGTGTTACGGTACAGAGTCAATGTGGAGGCTATATACAGGGTGTTACGGTACAGAGTCAATGTGGAGGCTATATACAGGGGGGGTACCGGTACAGAGTCAATGTGGAGACTATATACAGGGGATACCGGTACAGAGTCAATGTGGAGGCTATATACAGGGGGTACCGGTACAGAGTCAATGTGGAGGCTATATACAGGGTGTTACGGTACAGAGTCAATGTGGAGGCTATATACAGGGGGTACCGGTACAGAGTCAATGTGGAGGCTATATACAGGGGGTACCGGTACAGAGTCAATGTGGAGGCTATATACAGGGGGTACCGGTACAGAGTCAATGTGGAGGCTATATACAGGGGGTACCGGTACAGAGTCAATGTGGAGACTATATACAGGGGATACCGGTACAGAGTCAATGTGGAGGCTATATACAGGGGGTACCGGTACAGAGTCAATGTGGAGGCTATATACAGGGGGTACCGGTACAGAGTCAATGTGGAGGCTATATACAGGGGGTACCGGTACAGAGTCAATGTGCCGGTTAGTCCAGGTAATACATACATGTAGGTAGAGTTAAAGTTACTTTGCATAGATAATAAACAAAGTTCGCCCAGCAGCTGGGATGGGTTTTTCACACTCAACCGTTTCCCGTGTGTATCCAGATTGGTCCAACACCCAAAGGGCATCCAGCCAACTGGACACAACTGTGGGAAGCATTGGAGTCAACACGGGCCAGCATCCCTGTGGAAACGCTTTCAACACCTTGTGGTCCGTACCCCGACAAACTGAGGCTGTTCTGAGGGCAAAAGGAGTGTGCAACTCAATATTAGAGAGGTGTTCTTAATGTTTTGTACACTCAGTGTATATTACCTCAATACACACCCATAAATAGACTTTACAATGTCCTGTATCGTGAGTTCAAAGGTCATTAGTGGTCACTGCAGATCAAGACAAGAAGCGTACCTCAAAGCATTTCCCGACTTGTCATAACCTTGAACAGCAACTCCACCACCAGTCAAAATACATAACAGGTTTGAAAGCCTTGTCTTCTGTCTATGTTTGCATTGAAAGTGGATACAGGTCATCTACCTGAACCCGGCCCCCCTCACTACTACCACCACCATAAAAACGTTGAAGTGCTTGAAAGCACTGCATCTCAGTGCTAGAGGGCGTCACTACAGACCCTGGTTCGATTCCAGGCTGTATCACTACCGGCCGTGATTGGGAGTCCCATAGGGCGGCGCACAATTGGCCCAGCGTCGTCTGGGTTAGGGTTTGGCCGTCATTGTAAATAAGATTTTATTCTTAACTGAATTGCCTAGTTAAATATATATATATATATTTTTTTTTTAAATAAGTTTGCTTTAAAATCAGTTAGGTAGGGCCTCCCGGGTGGCACAGTGGTTGGTCTAAGGCTGTGCCACCAGAGATTCTGGGTTCGAGTCCGAGCTCTGTCGCAGCCGGCCGCGACCGGGAGACCCATGGGGCGGCGCACAACTGGCCCAGCGTCGTCCGGGTTAGGGGGAGGGGTTTGGCCGGCAGGGATGTCCTTGTCCCATCGCGCTCTAGCGACTCCTGTGGCAGGCCGGGTGCAGTACACGCTGACCAGGTCGCCAGGTGTACGGGGTTTCCTCTGTCACATTGGTGCGGCTGGCTTCCGGGTTAAAGTGGGCTTTGTGTCAAGAAGCAGTGCAGCTTGGTTGGGTTGTGTTTCTGAGGACGCACTGCTCTCGACCTTCGCCTCTCCCGAGTCCATACTGGAGTTGCAGCGATGAGACAAGACTGTAACTACCAATTGGATACCATGAAATTGGATTAAAAAAAATGTTTTATTAAAATAATCAGAGCACACAACCTGTTAAACCATCACTTCCAAAACATGCAGGATGTTAAGACAGTCCAGCTGACTGTCTGGGAGAAGAGAGTGGAGACACAACCCTACTGTTGACCAGAGGTATAGATGGGAACACAACCAGAGGTATAGATGGGAACACAACCAGAGGTATAGATGGGAACACAACCCTACTGTTGACCAGAGGTATAGATGGGAACACAACCAGAGGTATAGATGGGAACACAACCAGAGGTATAGATGGGAACACAACCAGAGGTATAGATGGGAACACAACCCTACTGTTGACCAGAGGTATAGATGGGAACACAACCCTACTGTTATCCAGAGGTATAGATGGGAACACAACCAGAGGTATAGATGAGAACACAACCAGAGGAATAGATGGGAACACAACCCTACTGTTGACCAGAGGTATAGATGGGAACACAACCCTACTGTTATCCAGAGGTATAGATGGGAACACAACCCTACTGTTGACCAGAGGTATAGATGGGAACACAACCAGAGGTATAGATGAGAACACAACCAGAGGAATAGATGGGAACACAACCCTACTGTTGACCAGAGGTATAGATGGGAACACAACCCTACTGTTATCCAGAGGTATAGATGGGAACACAACCCTACTGTTGTCCAGAGGTATAGATGGGAACACAACCCTACTGTTGTCCTACTGTTGTCCAGAGGTATAGATGGGAACACAACCCTACTGTTGTCCAGAGGTATAGATGGGAACACAACCCTACTGTTGTCCAGAGGTATAGATGGGAACACAACCCTACTGTTGTCCAGAGGTATAGATGGGAACACAACCCTACTGTTATCCAGAGGTATAGATGGGAACACAACCCTACTGTTGACCAGAGGAATAGATGGGAACACAACCCTACTGTTGTCCAGAGGTATAGATGGGAACACAACCCTACTGTTGTCCAGAGGTATAGATGGGAACACAACCCTACTGTTGTCCAGAGGTATAGATAGGAACACAACCCTACTGTTGTCCAGAGGTATAGATGGGAACACAACCCTACTGTTGACCAGAGGAATAGATGGGAACACAACCCTACTGTTATCCAGAGGTATAGATGGGAACACAACCCTACTGTTGACCAGAGGTATAGATGGGAACACAACCCTACTGTTGACCAGAGGTATAGATGGGAACACAACCAGAGGTATAGATGGGAACACAACCCTACTGTTGACCAGAGGTATAGATGGGAACACAACCCTACTGTTGACCAGAGGAATAGATGGGAACACAACCCTACTGTTGACCAGAGGTATAGATGGGAACACAACCCTACTGTTGACCAGAGGTATAGATGGAACACAACCCTACTGTTGTCCAGAGGTATAGATGGGAACACAACCCTACTGTTGACCAGAGGAATAGATGGGAACACAACCCTACTGTTGTCCAGAGGTAGAGATGGGAACACAACCCTACTGTTGACCAGAGGTATAGATGGGAACACAACCCTACTGTTGACCAGAGGTATAGATGGGAACACAACCCTACTGTTGACCAGAGGTAGAGATGGGAACACAACCAGAGGTATAGATGGGAACACAACCCTACTGTTGACCAGAGGTATAGATGGGAACACAACCCTACTGTTGACCAGAGGTATAGATGGGAACACAACCCTACTGTTGACCAGAGGTATAGATGGGAACACAACCCTACTGTTGACCAGAGGTATAGATGGGAACACAACCCTACTGTTGACCAGAGGTATAGATGGGAACACAACCCTACTGTTGACCAGAGGTATAGATGGGAACACAGCAACAGTTGCCAACCCACCTGTATTAGATCCAGAATGCCGAGCTCACTCTCAGAGGAGTCCACACAGAACACAAAGTACAGTGTTGCGTAGTGCCGGTAGATCAGCTTGTAGTCCGAGCCACCGATCAAACTGCAAATACAGAAATTATATTACTAGTCTATTCTGCATTGTCTGAGTCGGTCCAACTTTAACTCATCTGCCAGGGAATTGATGATTGATTGCTAATCATATGAGCTTAACACTTTGGTCAAACAATATTTGTCATTTAACAACCCAGGATAAATCTTTAGTCACAATGTCTACTTGAACTTGGTCTCTAGGCTATAGTATAGGAAAGCCTACACTACCACACTAACACACTAACACACTAACACAATACCCGTCCCCAATACAAGCCATAGATACCTACATAGCTACCTGATTGTTCCATCAAGAATGTATATTTTGGTTAATTTAACCAGCTAGTTAGTAATGCTAACGAGAGCTGTTACCTTCCCCCCTCCAAGAAGTTACAGACGTTGTCGTCCCTCTTCGACACCAGATGGAAAGTCTCTCGAATGATCTGCTGCTGCACATCTTCAGCCTGAGAAGAAATATGTCGCAGATAATTTGGCTAAAGAACTACATTATAATCTAAATGAAAAAGGACCTAACTTTAACTAACTAACAGCTAGCAGTAAAACAGCTGAGGTTGTAAACTAGCCCATCTGTTGTGCACATTGATATTCGTAGCTATGTCAACAACAAAAATATAATTAACTTAGCTAGTTAGCTAATATAAATGTCATTAAATCCCATCTCATGATGATGACAATATAGATTATTGATTAGTTAGCCTCGAGCTAGACAATTTAGCTAGCATACCATAGCATTAGCGCATTAACAGCTGGACAATAAGATAGACTTAACTAACAAACGTAGGTACATTTTGGGTACTTACAAAATATTCATAAAACCTGATGAGTCGTGGTTTCCCATGGTTGTTAAATATTAAAATAGCTTTAATCATATTTGGTTGGAAATGTCTCAAATCAGTCAGCTGTCCACCTGGCGGATGTGTTCCCTACGTAGCTTCCGCCGACTCTTCTTCTTCGCTGTGGTTTATTGACAGACTACACTCATAAAGTGTATTGCTGCCACCTACTGTACGGAGAAGTAAAATAAAATACCCCCCTTAAAACTGTAGTATTCAGATCTCTACACAGGCTCTGGAATCTGGGAACCGCTTTATTCAGTTCTCCCTGTAACATATCAGCTGTAAAGTCCTGGAGATCCAGAAATCTGTTTGCTGCCTTCACATTGATTTTTGTTATTAGTTTGACTAGTGCAGTTTATCAGTTGCGTTATAAACGCAACAAAATCCATCTTCTTCACTATTAGTATGTCAGGATCCTTCTCCTGCTTGGCATTCACTGCAGACTGTGGGACATCCAAAACCATCTCCTCTAGACCCACTCCAGCTAGTTTCACTGCCTCCACATAGGAGTCCAGCTAGACGCCCTGATCCGAGCTACTGCAACCTGCTTCCTCCATACAGGACACTACGGGAACAGGATTCCCATCTCTATTACTGCAACCTGCTTCATCCATACAGGACACTACGGGAACAGGATTCCCATCTCTATTACAACAACCTGCTTCCTCCATACAGGACACTACGGGAACAGGATTCCCATCTCTATTACAACAACCTGCTTCCTCCATACAGGACACTACGGGAACAGGATTCCCATCTCTATTACAACAACCTGCTTCCTCCATACAGGACACTACGGGAACAGGATTCCCATCTCTATTACAACAACCTGCTTCCTCCATACAGGACACTACGGGAACAGGATTCCCATCTCTATTACAACAACCTGCTTCCTCCATACAGGACACTACGGGAACAGGATTCCCATCTCTATTACAACAACCTGCTTCCTCCATACAGGACACTACGGGAACAGGATTCCCATCTCTATTACAACAACCTGCTTCCTCCATACAGGACACTACGGGAACAGGATTCCCATCTCTATTACAACAACCTGCTTCCTCCATACAGGACACTACGGGAACAGGATTCCCATCTCTATTACAACAACCTGCTTCCTCCATACAGGACACTACGGGAACAGGATTCCCATCTCTATTACAACAACCTGCTTCCTCCATACAGGACACTACGGGAACAGGATTCCCATCTCTATTACAACAACCTGCTTCATTTGACTCTTCAACTACTACATTTGTAATGCCACGTGTCCAAACTTTTTACAATTGTAACACTGCAACGGCTTCTCTTCTGTACATACTGTCTCACCTCCTATCTGACATACCCAGGTTTTACCTGTCAGGAAGAACCACTTCACCAAACAACAGTAAAACCGATAGTCTATGCTCCTTCCTTCCGTCTATCGCTCCATTCATCTGTCTACCACTCCTGGAACGTTATCCCTAAACCAGCGCCGTCTGGGTCTGTCGTTATCCCTAAACCAGCGCCGTCTGGGTCTATCGTTATCCCTAAACCAGCGTCGTCTGGGTCTAACGTTATCCCTAAACCAGCGCCGTCTGGGTCTATCGTTATCCCTAAACCAGCGCCGTCTGGGTCTATCGTTATCCCTAAACCAGCGCCGTCTGGGTCTATCGTTATCCCTAAACCAGCGCCGTCTGGGTCTATCGTTATCCCTAAACCAGCGTCGTCTGGGTCTATCGTTATCCCTAAACCAGCGCCGTCTGGGTCTATCGTTATCCCTAAACCAGCGCCGTCTGGGTCTATCGTTATCCCTAAACCAGCGCCGTCTGGGTCTATCGTTATCCCTAAACCAGCGCCGTCTGGGTCTATCGTTATCCCTAAACCAGCGTCGTCTGGGTCTATCGTTATCCCTAAACCAGCGCCGTCTGGGTCTATCGTTATCCCTAAACCAGCGCCGTCTGGGTCTATCGTTATCCCTAAACCAGCGCCGTCTGGGTCTATCGTTATCCCTAAACCAGCGTCGTCTGGGTCTATCGTTATCCCTAAACCAGCGTCGTCTGGGTCTATCGTTATCCCTAAACCAGCGCCGTCTGGGTCTATCGTTATCCCTAAACCAGCGCCGTCTGGGTCTATCGTTATCCCTAAACCAGCGCCGTCTGGGTCTATCGTTATCCCTAAACCAGCGTCGTCTGGGTCTGTCGTTATCCCTAAACCAGCGCCGTCTGGGTCTATCGTTATCCCTAAACCAGCGTCGTCTGGGTCTATCGTTATCCCTAAACCAGCGCCGTCTGGGTTAGGCCGTCATTGTAAATTACGAATTTGTTCTTAACTGGCTTGCCGAGATAAATAAAGGTTATGTAAAGGTCGTCGTAGGAAGTGGACCAAAATGCAGCGGGTTGAGGGCTCATCTTAAAATGTATTTAGAACACTTAAATATAGAAAACAAACGAACATGATTACAGGCTAAACACAACTTCCCACAAACACAAACAAAACACCCCCCTCTATTTAGGACCTTCAATCAGAGGCATCGAGGAACAGCTGCCTCCAATTGAAGGCCAAATCAATAAACTAAACATACAATCAATAAACTAAACATAGAATCAATAAACTAAACATAGAACTAAAAAGACTACACTAGAACATAGAAATGTTCTCCCATTGGTTGGTGTAACAGTAGAGGAGGTATCCTCTCATGGTAACAGTAATCCCATTGGTTGGTGTGACAGTGGAGGAGGTATCCTCTCATAGTAACAGTAATCCCATTGGTTGGTGTGACAGTGGAGGAGGTATCCTCTCATGGTAACAGTAATCCCATTGGTTGGTGTGACAGTAGAGGAGGTATCCTCTCATGGTAACAGTAATCCCATTGGTTGGTGTGACAGTGGAGGAGCTATCCTCTCATGGTAACAGTAATCCCATTGGTTGGTGTGACAGTGGAGGAGGTATCCTCTCATGGTAACAGTAATCCCATTGGTTGGTGTAACAGTGGAGGAGGAATCCTCTCATGGTAACAGTAATCCCATTGGTTGGTGTAACAGTGGAGGAGCTATCCTCTCATGGTAACAGTAATCCCATTGGTTGGTGTGACAGTGGAGGAGGTATCCTCTCATGGTAACAGTAATCCCATTGGTTGGTGTAACAGTGGAGGAGGAATCCTCTCATAACGTTAAATGTTTTGGTCATTCATAACCCACAATTCATTGACTGAACATGTTTATCAAAGTATTGAGTCTTCTCTCATATATGTAGTAATGAGAACCCAATACTGCCTATAGACTTGTTTTCAATGAGAATGACAGATCTATTGACTTTAAAGAAAGTGGAAACCTTCTGGCCATTTATTAATGTTAAATTACAAACATTTATAACAGTATATAATCTCATTTATAACAGTATATAATCTCATTTATAACAGTATATAATCTCATTTATAACAGTATATAATCTCATTTATAACAGTATATAATCTCATTTATAACAGCATATAATCTCATTTATAACAGTATATAATCTCATTTATAACAGTATATAATCTCATTTATAACAGTATATAATCTCATTTATAACAGTATATAATCTCATTCATAACAATATATAATCTCAGTTATAACATTATTTAATATCATTCAAAACAGTATATAATATAATTTATAACAGTATATAATATCATTTATAACAGTATATAACCAATATACAAACCCACTGGCTCCAGGTCATCTACAAGTCTCTGCTAGGTAAAGCCCCACCTTATCTCAGCTCACTGGTCACCATAGCAGCACCCACCCGTAGCACGCGCTCGAGCAGGTATATCTCACTGGTCAACCCCAAATCCAATTCCTCCTTTGGCCGCCTTTCCTTCCAGTTCTCTGCTGCCAATGGCTGGAACGAACTGCAAAAATCACTGAAGCTGGAGACTCATATCTCCCTCACTAGCTTTAAGCACCAGCTGTCAGATCAGCTCACAGATCACTGCACCTGTACCATAGCCCATCTGTAAATAGCCCACCCAACTACCTCATCCCCATACTGTTATTTATCCTCTTGCTCTTTTGCACCCCAGTATCCCTACTTGCACATCATCATCTGCACATCTATCACTCCAGTGCTAATGCTACAATCACAAATTGTAATTATTTCACCTCTATGGCCTATTTATTGCCTTACCTCCCTACTCTTCACACACTGTACATAGATTGTTCTATTGTGTTATTGACTGGAACGTTTGTTTATGTGTAACTCTGTGTTGTTATATGTTGTCGAACTGCTTTGCTTTATCTTGGCCCAGGTCGCAGTTGTAAATGAGAACTTGTTCTCAACTGGCCTACCTGGTTAAATAAAGGTGAAATAAAAAAAATATATTCATATATAAAATAAAATAAATTGGATCGTCATTGAAAAGGAAAACAGGCGCACAGGCTACCACGGCATTGCGCCTTTTCATTTCCAATAAATATTGATTACCCATGTATTTGTCTCTGCCTGCAAATCCTCCTCCTAAAAAAGGTAGGCTATATCCTATATGCAAGACGTGCATGTGTTCACATTCATTATTCTTGCAGCTGTAACGTGGGTCGTACAAAGGCACGGCGTGTGAATCGCTCATATTAAACTTCAATGAACCACTAAATAACAAAAACATCAAAACAACAGTCCCGTCAGGTGATACATACACTAAACATGAAGAAAAAAAAAACATCCCCTACTAAATATGACCTTCAATTAGAGGCAACGAGGAACAGCTGCCTCCAATTGAAGGTCAACCCAATAAACCTCAACATAGAAATAGATAAACTAGAAACTCAACCATAGAAATAGATAACATAGAACAGACACAACCCCCCCCCCCCCCCCCCCGTGTCACGCCCTGACCACTCTACCATAGAAAATAACAACTATATTGGTCAGGACGTGACAGCAGCTTCGTGTTCAGTAGCCGTATGTGCGAGGTGTGTGTGGTCTCAGTTAAATAGAGTAGGCTATAGTCTATGCATGGGCAGAGAAGGGAGGGGCAGTTTATCTACCCAAGGTAATGTACCTCCTGGGCTATAGTAGGTAATGTACTAGGCTATAGTAGGTAATGTACTTCCTGGGCTATAGTAGGTAATGTACTTCCTGGGCTATAGTAGGTAATGTACTTCCTGGGCTATAGTAGGTAATGTACTTCCTGGGCTATAGTAGGTAATGTACTTCCTGGGCTATAGTAGCTAATGTACTTCCTGGGCTATAGTAGGTAATGTACTTCCTGGGCTATAGTAGGTAATGTACTTCCTGGGCTATAGTAGCTAATGTACTTCCTGGGCTATAGTAGGTAATGTACTAGGCTATAGTAGGTAATGTACTTCCTGGGCTATAGTAGGTAATGTACTTCCTAGGCTATAGTAGGTAATGTACTTCCTGGGCTATAGTAGGTAATGTACTTCCTGGGCTATAGTAGGTCATGTACTTCCTGGGCTACAGTAGGTAATGTACTTCCTGGGCTACAGTAGGTAATGTACTTCCTGGGCTATAGTAGGTAATGTACTTCCTGGGCTACAGTAGGTAATGTACTTCCTGGGTTACAGTAGGTAATGTACTTCCTGGGCTATAGTAGGTAATGTACTTCCTGGGCTACAGTAGGTCATGTACTTCCTGGGCTATAGTAGGTAATGTACTTCCTGGGCTACAGTAGGTAATGTACTTCCTGGGTTACAGTAGGTAATGTACTTCCTGGGCTATAGTAGGTAATGTACTACCTGGGCTACAGTAGGTAATGTACTTCCTGGGCTATAGTAGGTAATGTACTTCCTGGGCTATAGTAGGTAATGTACTTCCTGGGCTATAGTAGGTAATGTACTTCCTGGGCTATAGTAGGTAATGTACTTCCTGGGCTACAGTAGGTAATGTACTTCCTGGGCTACAGTAGGTAATGTACTTCCTGGGCTATAGTAGGTAATGTACTTCCTGGGCTACAGTAGGTAATGTACTTCCTGGGCTATAGGTTACCTAGAAATAAATATTGATCACCCATTGGCTATTTGTGTCACGATTCCCACCGACGGTGGCGCCCCCTCCTGCTCGGGTGGCGCTCGGAGGTCGTCGTCACCGGCCTATTAGCTGCCACTGATTCCCTTTTTGGTTTTGGGCACCTGTGGCCAATTAGCTATTAGAGGGGGTATTTAGTTTAGCTGGCCCGTCCGTTGTTTGTGCGGGATTAATTTTGTTCATTGACGACGTGTTGTTCATCGGCTTTGCCTTGTCGCCTATTTGTATTTATTCCCTATGGTTTGGGAACTTTTGTTTATCTCCAGTGTTATTAAAAACACCGCTACCCTGTGTTCGCTGCTTCCTGCGCCTCATTCCTCCTACACGACTACCGAAGCCATTACAATTTGTCTCCGTGTGAAACTCGGGGAAAGTGCAAGTCTCTCCAACTCTGCTCTCTTCAAGCTAAGACCAGTAATACTGATAATATAATGGGCCACCTGTGAATCTCTGCTATTTTAACCTATTATCTTAGGTAATTTTTTTTGCACATTTTGATATTGCCTAAAGGACACACGTTTGCTGTTGGGGGAACATTGTCAGAGCAGAAGGAAGCGTGTTTTCTTCCAGGACAACCTTTTACGTGGATTGATTCATGCCGTCCTTCACAAAGACACATCTGCCCGATTCCAGCCTTGCTGAAGCAAACCCCCAGACCATCACCGATGCTTCACCAAATGTCACAATGGGTGCGAGACCTGCAGAGGCCTAAAGTCACCCAACATCAATGTGAAAGACTGGTGGAGAGCATGCCAAGACGCATAAAAAGCTGGGATTGAAAATCAGGGTTATTCCACCAAATATTGATTTCTAAATTCTTCCTGAGTTAAAACATTCGTATTGTGTTGTTTAAATATGAACTTATTTTCTTTACATTATTCGAGGTCTGACAACACTGCATCTTTTGTGTTATTTTGAACAGTTGTCATTTTCTGCAAATAAATGACAATATTTTAATTTGGAATTTGGGAGAAATGTTGTCAGTAGTTTATAGAATAAAACAAAAATGTTAATTTTACCCAAATACAGACCTATAACCAGAGAAACTGATCATTTTGCAGTGGTGTCTTAATTTCTTCCAGAACTGTGTGTATATACACTGCTCAAAAAAATAAAAGGGAACACTTAAACAACACAATGTAACTCCAAGTCAATCACACTTCTGTGAAATCAAACTGTCGACTTAGGAAGCAACACTGATTGACAATACATTTCACATGCTGTTGTGCAAATGGAATAGACAACAGGTGGAAATTATAGGCAATTAGCAAGACACCCCCAATAAAGGAGTGGTTCTGCAGGTGGTGACCACAGACCACTTCTCAGTTCCTATGCTTCCTGGCTGATGTTTTGGTCACTTTTGAATGCTGGCGGTGCTTTCACTCTAGTGGTAGCATGAGACGGAGTCTACAACCCACACAAGTGGCTCAGGTAGTGCAGCTCATCCAGGATGGCACATCAATGCGAGCTGTGGCAAGAAGGTTTGCTGTGTCTGTCAGCGTAGTGTCAAGAGCATGGAGGCGCTACCAGGAGACAGGCCAGTACATCAGGAGACGTGGAGGAGGCCGTAGGAGGGCAACAACCCAGCAGCAGGACCGCTACCTCCGCCTTTGTGCAAGGAGGAGCAGGAGGAGCACTGCCAGAGCCCTGCAAAATGACCTCCAGCAGGCCACAAATGTGCATGTGTCTGCTCAAACGGTCAGAAACAGACTCCATGAGGGTGGTATGAGGGCTCGACATCCACAGGTGGGGGTTGTGCTTACAGCCCAACACCATGCAGGACATTTGGCATTTGCCAGAGAACACCAAGATTGGAAAATTCGCCACTGGCGCCCTGTGCTCTTCACAGATGAAAGCAGGTTCACACTGAGCACGTGACAGAGTCTGGAGACGCCGTGGAGAACGTTCTGCTGCCTGCAACATCCTCCAGCATGACCGGTTTGGCGGTGGGTCAGTCATGGTGTGGGGTGGCATTTCTTTGAGGGGCCGCACAGCCCTCCATGTGCTCGCCAGAGGTAGCCTGACTGCCATTAGGTACCGAGATGAGATCCTCAGACCCCTTGTGAGACCATATGCTGGTGCGGTTGGCCCTGGGTTCCTCCTAATGCAAGACAATGCTAGACCTCATGTGGCTGGAGTGTGTCAGCAGTTCCTGCAAGAGGAAGGCATTGATGCTATGGACTGGCCCGCCCGTTCCCCAGACCTGAATCCAATTGAGCACATCTGGGACATCATGTCTCGCTCCATCCACCAACGCCACGTTGCACCACAGACTGTCCAGGAGTTGGCGGATGCTTTAGTCCAGGTCTGGGAGGAGATCCCTCAGGAGACCATCCGCCACCTCATCAGGAGCATGCCCAGACGTTGAAGGGAGGTCATACAGGCATGTGGAGGCCACACACACTACTGAGCCTCATTTTGACTTGTTTTAAGGACATTACATCAAAGTTGGATCAGCCTGTAGTGTGGTTTTCCACTTTAATTTTGAGTGTGACTCCAAATCCAGACCTCCATGGGTTAATAAATTGGATTTCCATTGATTATTTTTGTGTGATTTTGTTGTCAGCACATTCAACTATGTAAAGAAAAAAGTATTTAATAAGATTATTTCTTCCATTCAGATCTAGGATGTGTTGTTTAAGTGTTCCCTTTATTTTTTTGAGCAGTATATATATACACACACACACACACACACACACACACACACACACACACACACACACACACACACACACACACACACACACACACACCACACACACACACACACACACACACACACACACACACACACACACACACACACACACACACACACAGAGAGAGAGAGAGAGATGCAGTTACTCAAATAATACAGCAGGTGGCTCCACAACAACACAAACAAGACAAAACTAAAACACCTAAGGATGTCTATTTCAACCCTGTTACACACCACTACCTCAGTAAGACGCCTCCAATAGAAAGTGTTTTTCCTCAAAGGGACGTCATGTGTCCTACTCACAGCACCAGTCAACAGTCAGGACTCATTCCAGGGTCTTTAGCTTCATAAGGTGAATGCACCAATTTGTAAGTCGCTCTGGATAAGAGCGTCTGCTAAATGACTTAAATGTAAATGTAACATTTTCTACTATTTTCTACATTGTAGAATCATAGCGAAGACATTAAAACTATGAAATAACACATATGGGATCATGTAGTAACCAAAAACAAGTGTTAAACAAATCATTTTACATTTTAGTCATTTAGCAGACAAATCAAAATATATTTTATATTCTTCAAAGTAGCCACCCTTTGCCTTGATGACAGCTTTGCACACTCTTGGCATTCTCTCAACCAGCTTCTACTGGGGGGGGAAAAAAAGTCTGGTGTTTCTATGTATGCACTGACCAGCTGGCAAGTGTCTTCACCGACAATTTCAACCTATCCCTGACCTGGCCTGTCATACCAACTTGTTTCAAGCTCACCACCATAGTCCTCGTGCCCAAGAACGCCAAGGTAAGCTGCCTAAATGAACTCACACGTGAAGCCATGAAATACTTAGCAAGGCAGGTCATGGCTCACATCAAGAACATCATCCCAGAACACCCTGGACCCAATCCAATTCACATACCGCCCCAACAGATCCACAGATCACGCAATCTCTATTGCACTCCACACTGCCCTTTCCCACCTGGACAAAAGGAACACCTATGTACATTTACATTTTAGTCATTTAGCAGACGCTCTTATCCAGAGCGACTTACAGTAGTGAATACATACATTTCATTTTCATGTCAAGCATTTTTTTTTTTGGACTTGCCCCCCGTGGGAATCGAACCCACAACCCTGGCGTTGCACACACCATGCTGCCGTTGCAAACACCATGCTCTACCAACTGAGCAAAAGGGAAGGCGTTCAACACCATAGTACTCAGCGTTCAACACCATAGTACTCAGCGTTCAACACCATAGTACTCAGCGTTCAACACCATAGTACTCAGCGTTCAACACCATAGTACTCAGCGTTCAACACCATAGTACTCAGCGTTCAACACCATAGTACTCAGCGTTCAACACCATAGTACTCAGCGTTCAACACCATAGTACTCAGCGTTCAACACCATAGTACTCAGCGTTCAACACCATAGTACTCAGCGTTCAACACCATAGTACTCAGCGTTCAACACCATAGTACTCAGCGTTCAACACCATAGTACCCTCCAAGCTCATCATATAGTTCAGGGCCCTGGGACTGAACACCTCCCTCTGCAACTGGATTCTGGACTTCCTGACGGGCCGCCGTCAGGCCGTGAGGGTAGGTAACAACACATCCGCCACGCTGACCATCAACACGGGGGGGCCCCTCAGGGGTGCCGAGGACACCCAAACCACAGTGGCCACCATAAAGCCCGAGAGCCTGACCCTCTCTGGGAGGTGCTGTAGCCCTGACCCTCTCTGGAAGGTGCTGTAGCCCTGCCTGACCCTCTCTGGGAGGTGCTGTAGCCCTGCCTGATCCTCTCTGGGAGGTGCTGTAGCCCTGCCTGACCCTCTCTGGGAGGTGCTGTAGCCCTGCATAACCCTCTCTGGAAGGTGCTGTAGCCCTTCCTGACCCTCTCTGGAAGGTGCTGTAGCCCTGCCTGACCCTCTCTGGGAGGTGCTGTAGCCCTGACCCTCTCTGGGAGGTGCTGTAGCCCTGCCTAACCCTCTCTGGAAGGTGCTGTAGCCCTGCCTGACCCTCTCTGGGAGGTGCTGTAGCCCTGATCCTCTCTGGGAGGTGCTGTAGCCCTGCCTGACCCTCTCTGGGAGGTGCTGTAGCCCTGCCTAACCCTCTCTGGAAGGTGCTGTAGCCCTGCCTGATCCTCTCTGGAAGGTGCTGTAGCCCTGATCCTCTCTGGGAGGTGCTGTAGCCCTTCCTGACCCTCTCTGGGAGGTGCTGTAGCCCTGCCTGACCCTCTCTGGGAGGTGCTGTAGCCCTGCCTGACCCTCTCTGGGAGGTGCTGTAGCCCTTCCTGATCCTCTCTGGGAGGTGCTGTAGCCCTTCCTGATCCTCTCTGGAAGGTGCTGTAGCCCTGCCTGACCCTCTCTGGGAGGTGCTGTAGCCCTGCCTGACCCTCTCTGGGAGGTGCTGTAGCCCTTCCTGATCCTCTCTGGAAGGTGCTGTAGCCCTGCCTGATCCTCTCTGGGAGGTGCTGTAGCCCTGCTTGGGATCCTCAGCCTATATTGACAGTTGGTTGAGAGGCCGGCCCGTTGGGGTAGGCTGTGTCAGGGTGGGAAACTGGAAATGGGAATTGGGTCTAATTGGAGGTCAATGCAATAAGGTTCTAGTTTATTGAAACGCAGGAAAACACCAACATATACTGACTATAATATAACGATACTGTCATGAATACACCACAATATACTGACTATAATAATATCATAGTGGGAATATAACGATACTGTCATGAATACATCACACCAAAGGATTGATTTCATGTCTGTTTTAAAACGACATTTCCTGCAATTCTACGTAGTAACGATTTATGTTCACGAATTGGTCAATTGATAATTAAATCTATACAAATACATTATATGAATTGATAGTTCAGCCCCCTGTTTCCATTTATTCTGTAATAGGGTAAATTGTAACCATGTGTTCAAGCGAATCAAATCAAAGTTTATATAGCGCTGTCCCTTTAGGACCAGGAAGGACGTTCCAGTCGTTTAAAATAACCCTCATCAATATCTGTTTCCTCCGTCTAATAGTCCCCCTCACCAAGATCTGTTTCCTCCATCTAATAGTCCACCTCACCAAGATCTGTTTCCTCCGCCTAATAGTCCCCCTCACCAAGATCTGTTTCCTCCGTCTAATAGTCCCCCTCACCAAGATCTGTTTCCTCCGTCTAATAGTCCCCCTCACCAAGATCTGTTTCCCCCTCACCAAGATCTGTTTCCTCCGTCTAATAGTCCCCCTCACCAAGATTTGTTTCCTCCGCCTAATAGTCCCCCTCACCAAGATCTGTTTCCTCCGTCTAATAGTCCCCCTCACCAAGATCTGTTTCCTCCGTCTAATAGTCCCCTCACCAAGATCTGTTTCCCCCTCAACAAGATCTGTTTCCTCCGCCTAATAGTCCCCCTCACCAAGATCTGTTTCCTCCGCCTAATAGTCCCCCTCACCAATATCTGTTTCCTCCGCCTAATAGTCCCCCTCACCAAGATCTGTTTCCTCCGCCTAATAGTCCCCCTCACCAAGATCTGTTTCCTCCGCCTAATAGTCCCCCTCACCAAGATCTGTTTCCTCCGCCTAATAGTCCCCCTCACCAAGATCTGTTTCCTCCGTCTAATAGTCCCCTCACCAAGATCTGTTTCCCCCTCACCAAGATCTGTTTCCTCCGTCTAATAGTCCCCCTCACCAAGATCTGTTTCCTCCGCCTAATAGTCCCCCTCACCAAGATCTGTTTCCTCCATCTAATAGTCCCCCTCACCAAGATCTGTTTCCCCCTCACCAACATCTGTTTCCTCCGTCTAATAGTCCCCCTCACCAAGATCTGTTTCCTCCGTCTAATAGTCCCCCTCACCAAGATCTGTTTCCCCCTCACCAATATCTGTTTCCTCCGTCTAATAGTCCCCCTCACCAAGATCTGTTTCCTCCGCCTAATAGTCCCCCTCACCAAGATCTGTTTCCCCCTCACCAAGATCTGTTTCCTCCGTCTAATAGTCCCCTCACCAATATCTGTTTCCTCCGCCTAATAGTCCCCCTCACCAAGATCTGTTTCCTCCGCCTAATAGTCCCCCTCACCAAGATCTGTTTCCTCCGCCTAATAGTCCCCCTCACCAAGATCTGTTTCCTCCGTCTAATAGTCCACCTCACCAAGATCTGTTTCCTCCGTCTAATAGTCCCCCTCACCAAGATCTGTTTCCTCCGCCTAATAGTCCCCCTCACCAATATCTGTTTCCTCCGCCTAATAGTCCCCCTCACCAAGATCTGTTTCCTCCGCCTAATAGTCCCCCTCACCAAGATCTGTTTCCCCCTCACCAAGATCTGTTTCCTCCGTCTAATAGTCCCCCTCACCAAGATCTGTTTCCTCCGCCTAATAGTCCCCCTCACCAATATCTGTTTCCTCCGCCTAATAGTCCCCCTCACCAAGATCTGTTTCCTCCGCCTAATAGTCCCCCTCACCAAGATCTGTTTCCTCCGTCTAATAGTCCCCTCACCAAGATCTGTTTCCCCCTCACCAAGATCTGTTTCCTCCGTCTAATAGTCCCCCTCACCAAGATCTGTTTCCTCCGCCTAATAGTCCCCCTCACCAAGATCTGTTTCCTCCGCGTAATAGTCCCCCTCACCAAGATCTGTTTCCTCCGTCTAATAGTCCCCCTCACCAAGATCTGTTTCCTCAGTCTAATAGTCCCCCTCACCAAGATCTGTTTCCTCCGCCTAATAGTCCCCCTCACCAAGATCTGTTTCCTCCGCCTAATAGTCCCCTCACCAAGATCTGTTTCCTCCGCCTAATAGTCCCCCTCACCAAGATCTGTTTCCTCCGCCTAATAGTCCCCCTCACCAAGATCTGTTTCCCCCTCACCAATATCTGTTTCCTCCGCCTAATAGTCCCCCTCACCAATATCTGTTTCCCCCTCACCAATATCTGTTTCCTCCGCCTAATAGTCCCCCTCATCAGTTATTATTATAATTACAAACAGAAGAGTATCACTTCTCACAGTGGTCCTGGTTTAGTGAAGTTAGATCAAAGATGAATCAATGTATCGCAAGATCACATAATAATTAATGATTATTTTATATAACAGAACCGAAGAGCATAGCAGGCCAATAACATTACTGTACCACCAAAAACAGCTAATTTCTAATGAGATTTTAGGTAAAGGGAACAGGGTTGGGGTGAAACCCTACTGGACGGTATCTCTCCAGGAACAGGGTTGGAGTGAGAACCTACTGGACGGTATCTCTCCAGGAACAGGGTTGGGGTGAAACCCTGCAGGACGGTATCTCTCCAGGAACAGGGTTGGGGTGAGAACCTACTGGACGGTATCTCTCCAGGAACAGGGTTGGAGTGAAACCCTGATAGGCTATTCAATAGGATACAGTACATCTGTCAGTACAAACTTTGATTGGTGAAATTATGACTCGTTTACATATTTGTTGCTCTCCCTCATGGAAATTAATAGGACGACACCACTGCAAGTCAGATCTGTGGTAGGTCTGTAGCCGTGGTTACAGCACTGCAAGTCAGATCTGTGGTAGGTCTGTAGCCGTGGTTACACCACTGCAAGTCAGATCTGTGGTAGGTCTGTAGCCGTGGTTACAGCACTGCAAGTCAGATCTGTGGTAGGTCTGTAGCCGTGGTTACAGCACTGCAAGTCAGATCTGTGGTAGGTCTGTAGCCGTGGTTACACCACTGCAAGTCAGATCTGTGGTAGGTCTGTAGCCGTGGTTACAGCACTGCAAGTCAGATCTGTGGTAGGTCTGTAGCCGTGGTTACAGCACTGCAAGTCAGATCTGTGGTAGGTGTGTAGCCGTGGTTACACCACTGCAAGTCAGATCTGTGGTAGGTCTGTAGCCGTGGTTACACCACTGCAAGTCAGATCTGTGGTAGGTCTGTAGCCGTGGTTACAGCACTGCAAGTCAGATCTGTGGTAGGTCTGTAGCCGTGGTTACAGCACTGCAAGTCAGATCTGTGGTAGGTCTGTAGCCGTGGTTACACCACTGCAAGTCAGATCTGTGGTAGGTCTGTAGCCGTGGTTACAGCACTGCAAGTCAGATCTGTGGTAGGTCTGTAGCCGTGGTTACAGCACTGCAAGTCAGATCTGTGGTAGGTCTGTAGCCGTGGTTACACCACTGCAAGTCAGATCTGTGGTAGGTCTGTAGCCGTGGTTACAGCACTGCAAGTCAGATCTGTGGTAGGTCTGTAGCCGTGGTTACAGCACTGCAAGTCAGATCTGTGGTAGGTCTGTAGCCGTGGTTACACCACTGCAAGTCAGATCTGTGGTAGGTCTGTAGCCGTGGTTACAGCACTGCAAGTCAGATCTGTGGTAGGTCTGTAGCCGTGGTTACAGCACTGCAAGTCAGATCTGTGGTAGGTCTGTAGCCGTGGTTACAGCACTGCAAGTCAGATCTGTGGTAGGTCTGTAGCCGTGGTTACAGCACTGCAAGTCAGATCTGTGGTAGGTCTGTAGCCGTGGTTACACCACTGCAAGTCAGATCTGTGGTAGGTCTGTAGCCGTGGTTACAGCACTGCAAGTCAGATCTGTGGTAGGTCTGTAGCCGTGGTTACACCACTGCAAGTCAGATCTGTGGTAGGTCTGTAGCCGTGGTTACAGCACTGCAAGTCAGATCTGTGGTAGGTCTGTAGCCGTGGTTACAGCACTGCAAGTCAGATCTGTGGTAGGTCTGTAGCCGTGGTTACAGGACTGCAAGTCAGATCTGTGGTAGGTCTGTAGCCGTGGTTACAGCACTGCAAGTCAGATCTGTGGTAGGTCTGTAGCCGTGGTTACAGCACTGCAAGTCAGATCTGTGGTAGGTCTGTAGCCGTGGTTACAGCACTGCAAGTCAGATCTGTCCTTCCTGTGTTCAACATTTAGAGTCCATCATTAGCTCTTTAGAAGCCCCAGCCCTTTTTACACATCATCATGCATTACTTCCTCCCAAAATGCCCTTCTTCCTGTATGAGCACATAGTTAACAACAAACAGATGCTCATTACCATGTGGGACCTGCTGGTAGTGAACAGGGGATGCATTCCAAATGGCACCCTATTCCCTAGATATCCCTATAGGCTCTAGTCCAAAGTAGTGCACTATATAGGGAATAAGGTGCCCTATAGGCTCTAGTTCAAAGTAGTGCACTATATAGGGAATAAGGTGCCCTATAGGCTCTGGTCCAAAGTAGTGCACTATATAGGGAATAAGGTGCCCTATAGGCTCTGGTCTAAAGTAGTGCACTACATAGGGAATAGGGTGCCATTTGGAACTCAGATAGGGGTTACTTCAACATGAGTGTCCCAGGAGAAGGAGAGCATCAGAGACGGTCAAGGTAGGTGGGCCTGGCCCAGCCAGCTGCCTTTATGGACACGCTTTATGACGATTTAACAAATGCAAGTTGACAGGCACAACATTCAGCGGACAGAGGAGGAGGGGGGTCATGCTGGTACAGACGGTAACTGACTCACTATGCTGGTTAGTGTGGGTGGTCCCGGTCTCTCTGATCGTCAGCTGTAGAAATGTGCAGTTCAAAACAACAAACCAGCTTACAGGAATGGGAGGATTTAACAGTCAGCTCATCCTAAACTTAGACTGGACAACTTCTACATTGTTATTGTAATGCATGTCGTGTGTGTGTGTGTGTGTGTGTGTGTGTGTGTGTGTGTGTGTGTGTGTGTGGTGTGTGTGTGTGTGTGTGTGTGTGTGGGAAGTGTATACTCATCTTCTCTTTTTAATATATAAGAAGGAGAAACAAAATAAACACGTGTAAAACTAACAGAACCGCCACTAACAGAACCGCCACTAACAGAACCTCCACTAACAGAACCGCCACTAACAGAACCGCCACTAACAGAACCGCCACTAACAGAACCGCCACTAACAGAACCTCCACTAACAGAACCGCCACTAACAGAACCTCCACTAACAGAACCGCCACTAACAGAACCGCCACTAACAGAACCTCCACTAACAGAACCGCCACTAACAGAACCGCCACTAACAGAACCGCCACTAACAGAACCCCGCCACTAACAGAACCACCACTAACAGAACCTCCACTAACAGAACCGCCACTAACAGAACCGACACTAACAGAACCGACACTAACAGAACCGCCACTAACAGAACCCCGCCACTAACAGAACCGCCACTAACAGAACCGCCACTAACAGAACCTCCACTAACAGAACCGCCACTAACAGAACCGCCACTAACAGAACCGCCACTAACAGAACCGCCACTAACAGAACCGCCACTAACAGAACCGACACTAACAGAACCGACACTAACAGAACCGCCACTAACAGAACCCCGCCACTAACAGAACCGCCACTAACAGAACCGCCACTAACAGAACCGCCACTAACAGAACCGACACTAACAGAACCGCCACTAACAGAACCCCGCCACTAACAGAACCGCCACTAACAGAACCGCCACTAACAGAACCGCCACTAACAGAACCGCCACTAACAGAACCCCGCCACTAACAGAACCGCCACTAACAGAACCGCCACTAACAGAACCGCCACTAACAGAACCCCGCCACTAACAGAACCGCCACTAACAGAACCGCCACTAACAGAACCGCCACTAACAGAACCTCCACTAACAGAACCGCCACTAACAGAACCCCTCCACTAACAGAACCGCCACTAACAGAACCGCCACTAACAGAACCGCCACTAACCGTTCCGTGATGTGATGTGATGGGATGGGATGGGATGTGATGTGATGTGATGTGATGGGATGGGATGGGATGGGATGTGATGGGATGGGATGGGATGGGATGGGATGGGATGGGATGGGATGGGATGGGATGGGATGGGATGTGATGTGATGTGATGTGATGTGATGTGATGTGATGGGATGGGATGGGATGGGATGGGATGGGATGGGATGGGATGGGATGGGATGGGATGGGATGTGATGGGATGTGATGTGATGGGATGGGATGGGATGGGATGGGCACAAAACAGAATACAACTACCCACAATCCACCACACAAACACACACCCTAATTATAGGACCTTCAATCAGAGGCAACGACAGACAGCTGCCTCCAACTGAAGGCCCCCGACACCAATTAACTAAACATAGAAATACAAACGACTAGACAAGAACATAGAAATGAACTAACATAGAACAATAACCAAAAACCCTGGACTAAATAAATCAAATACCCCTCTCTACATGGACACATACACAAAACACACCCTGAACCGCATAAATCAAATACCCCCCTGCCACGTCCTGACCAAACTAAACACTAACGAATCCCACATTTACAGGTCAGGACGTGGCAGTTATGCAGCGTAAACAGCTAAACATATCCAGGTAAACAAGCTTCTATTTCAGGTTCTGATGGTGAAAAACAGTTAAATTAAACTCATGAGGCATCAGTAAGTTCTATTCTTCAAGAATCAATTGGCTATATATATATATATATATATATATATATATCATTCATTTAAAAGTTCCCAAACATGTATGTACCAATGTTATTGTGCCTCATGCGGGTACAGACTGTCCTCTGTTGAACTGTTGTTGATGACACACTGTACTGGGTAGTCTTGGGTGGTCACTGTCTCACTGATAATCCGTTGGAGTATTTTAGGGGTGTGTGTCCCAATGGAACCTTGTACCCTTTATAGTGCACTCCTTTTGACAGGAGCCCTGTGGGCCCCTTTGGGGGTGCTGTTTGGGATACAGACTTTAATGTTTGTTTGTTTCTGTGGTGATTGTAGGAATGCGAGGAGAGCTGTGCTTGCCAGAGTTGAGGTAATGTTCAGGTCTTTGTGTTCCTCTCTCTCTGTCTCTCTCTCTCTGTCTCTCTCTCTCTGTCTCTGTCTCTCTCTCTCTCTCTCTCTCTGTCTCTCTCTCTGTCTCTCTCTCTCTCTCTCTCTCTCTCTCTCTCTCTCTCTCTCTGGGCTGATGAAAGAGAGTTACATTGATGGCGGTAATTCCAACCGTCAGGGACTCTTCTACAGTCCACTGGCACTGTGGCCCTAATGGAGCCCCGTTCTCTATGTGCTGCACTACGGTGGACCACTGCCCCATGGTAGTGCACTATGTAGGGAATAGGGTGGCATTTAGGACGCAGTCTGGGTTTCGTCTGACTGGCTTCCTCATTCACAGTGTTTTAGTACAGACCACCAACAGACCACCAACAGACCCTGACCCTGTCCTCCTCTTCTCTCTTCCTATTTCACAGTGTTCTAGTACAGACCATCAACAGACCCTGACCCTGACCCTGTCCCCTCCTATCCTCTCCTCTCCTCTCCTCTCCTCTCCTCTCCTCTCCTCTCCTCTCCTCTCCTCTCCTCTCCTCTCCTCTCCTCTCCTCTCCTCTCCTCTCCTCTCCTCTCTCCTTTCCTCTCCTCTCCTCTCCCTCTCCCGCTCCCTCTCCTCTCCTCTTCCTCTTCCTCTCCCTCTCCCTCTCCCTCTCCCTCTCCCTCTCCCTCTCCCATCCTCTCCTCTCCTCTCCTCAAGCACTATTTACATAACCTCCTCTCCTCTCCTCAAGCACTATTTACATAACCTCCTCTCCTCTCCTCTCCTCAAGCACTATTTACATAACCTCCTCTCCTCTCCTCAAGCACTATTTACATAACCTCCTCTCCTCTCCTCTCCTCAAGCACTATTTACATAACCTCTGACTCCTCTCCTCTCCTCTCCACTCCTCTCCTCTCCTCTCCTCTCCTCTCCTCTCCTCTCCTCTCCTCTCCTCTCCTCTCCTCTCCTCTCCTCTCCTCTCCTCTCCTCTCCACTCCTCTCCTCTCCTCTCCTCTCCTCTCCTCAAGCACTATTTACATAACCTCTGACTCCTCTCGCAAAATGAAACATTCGCCTCTAAACAGTTTCACCTGTGTTCAAAATCAAACACTGCTCTCAATTCGTAAACAAAGTGATCAAAATGATATACACTCTCAAGCAGTCAGTAAACAATACACTGAAAAATAGAAAACACATTGTTCAAAACATACAATTCTCAGGGAGAAGTACATTTTTTAATCTAAAAAAATATTCATATTTTTTCCGTCATTGTCTTTTGATGAACGAAAACATGTTCTGTCATAGTAGCTCAAAATTGATCAGAAATTACTACTCTGCTTTGCTCTTTGCAATATTGTTTTTTATTCTTCCTCCTCCTTGTACCCCTATTTTTACAGTACTGTACCCTGCATCTCACAAACTTGTCCTTTGTCTCTGTGATACTGTAATTCTTGTTCTTTGTTGATATGAACCTGCAACCAGTCAAAATCTATTGAGCAGTCAGTACTGTTAATAAATGGAAAGCACAATGTTCAGGGCCATACAATTTGTCCATTGTACAGTATACAGCCTACAAATGCACTGTACTACAGTATACAAATACTAAAAGGGATAGAAATCAAAGGAGTAAACATGTGATCAATGTGCTTCTTCTTGTCTTTGGGCTGGGTCAGGCCAGAGCACTTCGGCGACATCACTTCCTGAGGCAACGGGGGGGGAAGAAGCCTCTTGTGTGCCGTATCCAGCCCTGACATGATTCCTCACCTGTATCACCACAGGATAAATCCATGACTTGCAGCAGATTTACTCTGGTGTAGGGTTGTCTATCATACACTTTCCATCTCCAAGAGGAGGAAAAACTCCTCAATCGGATTCAGGAAAAGGCGAATATGGAGGGAGGTACAAGTTCATTAACTGCCCATTGATGTTAAACCATTCCCTTACATGAGCAGCTCGCTGGAAACTGACATTGTCCCACACTATCACATAGGTGGGAAAGAGATTCTCATTTAGCTCTTGAACCTGCTGCTCAAATAAAATATCTCTTAGATTGGCCATAAATGTTAGAAGGTGCTGGGTGTGATGTGGCCCGAGTGTAACATGGTGATGTAGAACACCATGGTTGCTGATAGCAACACAGATTGTGACATCGTCACCTCGTCGACCAGGGACTTCAACAATGGTCCCGCTGTCCAATCATGTTTCAGGCCTCTCCTCCTCCTCTTTGTTAGATCGAAGCCTGCTTCATCGACAAAAGATTAACTCATGGGGGTCTGTCCAAGGATTCCAAGTCAAATATTGTCTGTGTGTAGAAATACAATATACTGCATGTAGGATTTTGTAAGTCGTACAGAGACAGTGCTATACCGTAGAGTACAATTAGGCCTACTGTATGCACTTCTGATTCACGTACATTGTATGTACTGAAGAGTAATGTAATTCACATAGCATGTGTTTGTCTACAGTACTATCTGGATTACAGTAAATGTTTCTGAATGCACACTTACTGAGCTCGCAGTTCTTTCACCCTTGGTGAGTTGCGCTCCAAAGGTACTCTGTATACTTGTTTCATTCGCATCCTGTTTACGACGGAGGACAACGGTCAATTGTGGAAATGCTCACACTGTCGATTCCCTGGAAGTGTGTGTTGTCTTGTATCAGTCGTTGCTGGATTCCTCTGAGTCGTACTGCATGACAGTTTTTCCTCGATTGTTTACACACATTTTCTGAAAGCGTGCCTCATATTCTCAGAACTCTACACACAAATCAAAACACACACACACACACACACACACACACACACACACACACACACACACACACACACACACACACACAATGGGCAAAACCCCTCAATTCTCCAGCAAAATGAAACTTTACATTCAAAACAATGTTATTTCTTATCAAAATGGTATTTTGTTTTCAAATGACACACACACACACAAACCATCATATGAATAGACATTTATAAGAACCAGTTGAACACTGATGTGCTCAATGGAAAACACTTCTTCTCCATTCATCATAATGACTTAGGCCTGTTTTGGTTCAGTGTTGCCATTACTGCAGACAGTACATTACATAAGTGTGTGTAAAGCCCTGGCCATAGAGAGGGTTTTTTTGTGCTTTATTTTGGTTAGGCCAGGGTGTTACATTGGGTGGGCGTTCTATGTGCCTTTTTCTATGTTGGTTGGTGTTTCGTCGATTTTGGCCGTGTGTGGCTCCCAATCAGGCACAGCTGTAGAGTGTTGTTGCTGATTGGGAGTCACACATAAGTGCCTGTTTTTCCATTGGGGTTTTGTGGGTAATTGTTTCTGTTTAGTACCTGACAGGACTGTTTAGCTGTCGGTTTGTGTAGTGTTCCTTTAGTAAATTAAACTTCAATGATGAACACTATCTCCGCTGAGTATTGGTCCACTTTCTCAGACGATGACGACTTCTCTGTTTCGTCTGATGACGAAGACAGCCGTTACAGTGTGTTGTAAAATATTTGAGAATATTGTTTTTATACTCAGAACACACGAATACACGGTAACTAATATATTTTATTTTTCCCACCCAAAACAATCTACACAGTGTACATCCCATTCCCAACCAACACATAGTTGCACATACAGTGGTCTACATACAAAACAGAAGAATGTAATGTATACAGTTAAAATTAAAATAAATAAATAAACTATGCTGCATCCTCTGTTCTGTTGTGGTCTAGCCACAGCACCTCATCCACATCACAAGCAATGTTTTCCCTGGCCAAGCAGCGGGGGAAATACCGCCTAGCATGGCGATTCCAGCCATGAGGTTTCCCTGGCCAAGCAGCGGGGGAAATACCGCCTAGCATGGCGATTCCAGCCATGAAAAGCATCAGCTGCTATATCTCCACATGCATCTTCCATAGCTTGGAGAAGAGGTATAAGCGTTTGTGGATTTCGGTCATACACTTTCCATCTCCAGGCAGAAGAAAAGAAAATCCTCAATAGGATGTAGGAATGGAGAATATGGAGGGAGATAAACAACTACAAAGCGTGGGCAGTGAACCAGTTCCGAACCAGAGCAGCCCTGTGGAAACTTACGTTGTCCCAAATGACAACATACCTGAGCTGCTCTGGGCCATCTACCTGATCTGGTGGAATGAGTGTGTTGTGTAGGGTGTCCAGGAATGTGATCAGATGGGCCAAGGGTAGCATGGTGATGGATGACGCCGTGGTGGGTAATCGCTGTACACATTGTGATGTTCCCTCCTCGCTGGCCAGGGACTTGAACAATGGAAACGCTGGCCGATGATATTCCTTCCCCTCTTTCGTCTTTTTGTGAGGTTGAATCCAAACCTCATCAATGAAGATGAACTGGTGCTCCACTGCAGCCACCTCCTAGCTGTCAAGGACTCTCTGAAACACACATGACGATATCAGAAATAGACATGGAGTGGTCGCTATTGTGAAGCGCAATCATTATGATGATTACAATACTGAAATATGTATAATTTATACAGTGTTGAGAGTATGCATCAATTGTGGTATTGTATAGGACTCACTTGCACATAGTTATATCGCAATTCTTTGACTCTTTCTGAATTGCGTTCATATGGCTTTAGACCTGTAGACCTGCTTCATCCTGAGATTATTTCTGCGCAAGACACGGTCCAGTGTTGATAAGTTTACCCTATCAATATTTTGAAAATATCTCATTGTTTTCTATTATTTTTTTCTTTTGTATTTGCCGTAATGTTATGGCGTTATTTTCTAGGACCATGTTCATGATTTCAGTTTCCTGTTCAGGAGACAGAACACCTTCTCGACCACCTTGTGTTGGTAATCTTTCAGCTCTGCCCAAACAAATAGTAAAATACTGTAAATACAAAGTAGGAATACATTTCCCAAATACTTGAAACATACTTTATTTTTTTTACAGTCCTACAGAACAGTCCACAGGCAATACTGTACTACTGTACTCATTGAGTACTGTATTGATATGCAGTACTGCAATTTTCTAGTGAGAGTAGATTTCTTACCTGTTCTCATTTCAGAATGTCCGGATGATGGATGCTACAGTGTACCTGCTCTAATGTGGCTGTACTCTTTACCCAGCATCCCTCATTGTTAGACCATGGTTGACCACATGATCAACCAAAGTGGCTCGGATCTCATCAGAGATTACGGTCCTTGGCCTTCCTCGTCCTCGTCCCCGTCCTCGTCCCTGTCCTCGTCCTCGTCCCCGTCCTCCTCCTCTTACTCTCACTCCTCTGGCTCTGCCTCTGTTTCCAATGTTGGCATCCATTGCTCCAAAACAGAAGAGCTCACCTGTTGCCCTTTTATGCTAAAGCTCTGATTGCTAATTGTAGAACTGTGTGACGGGTGTTTGCCCGTGTGATGAGTCAGTGTGCATATTTGAATGGCAGTGTGTTCATTGTGAAAACAAGAGATTTTTTGTGCATGAAAAATTGTGCCAAATGCAAAGAATTGTGTGTAGTTTTGAAAAAAAAGTGTGTTTTTAGAAATGCGATTTGAGGGTAAAGCAGGAATTGTGCTTGTAGTTTAGCAGAATTGGTTCAGGGGGTTGGTGCATGAGTTACATGTTGTGGTCATTGTGTCTCAAGGACCAGTATTTGTGTGTAAACAATTGATAAAAACTGTATCTTGAAGGACCAACTATAACGGCCTCTCGCTCCCGAGTAAATATAGCTGTCCTTCCACCTGCATGTGGCAGCCTTGCAATTTACAAAAAGTAGTTGTGCAGTTACAAAACATATTCATGCAGTACAAAAACATACAGAGATTAACTTTACAAATGTCTATTGAAACAGCTGCATATAGTGTAGTTGTCACGTCCTGACCAATATTTAGGTATTATTTCTATTATATTTGGTCAGGACGTGGCAGAGGTATATTTGTTTTGTATTATGGGGTTTTGTGTGTGGTGTAGTGGGGTGTGTTAGTTTGGTATAGGTTCTAGGTTTGTTTTTCTATGTGTAGTTTTGGGTGCTGGACTCTCAATTGGAGGCAGGTGTTTCTAGTTGCCTCTGATTGGGAGTCCCATAAGTAGGTGTGTGTTTGTTTGGTTTTCGTGGGTAGTTGTTTTTGCACTGCGTGTTGTGTGCCTGCAAAACTGTTCCTGTCGTGTATATTGGTTTCCAGTGGATGCGTTACTCCTTTTTTGAATTAAAACATGAGCATCCATATTCCCGCTGCAGTTTGGTCTATTCAACACGGCTCTTTTTGTGACAGTAGTACAGTAAATTTGCAATTACAACAAATACAGTAGTATACTGTACCTGTTCTCTTCTCTGAATGTCCTTACTATGGTGGACACAGAAAATCGGCTCAAATTGGGTTGCACTCTTAAGTCCTGCTTCCCTCGTTGTCAGTCCATGGACAAGAACATGGTCTATAACTGTTGCTCGAATTTCATCAGATATTTCCACTCTTTGTCTTCCTCTTCATCCTCCTCTTCCTCTTTCTTGCCCTCCTCCTCCTCTTCCTCCTCGTCGCCCACCTCGTCCTCTCTCATTGTTTCTTTTATCCGTTCTCAGACTTTCTCCTTCCCACCTTCAACAACCTGTTTGCTCTCTGAACTGGCTTATATTGGTTGTGTCGCATCATTTGAAAACAGGTTAAATCCATGTTGAGTGGTTGTGTTCAATCAATGACATGTCTTCTCTATTTGTATTTGATTGTTGCCACTTGTGTTTACCAGTATGGATGACATGTGGATTAGAGTGCAGAATGTGTTTAGAGTTTTGCTGAAAAGTCTACGTGAGATCTACATATTGTGTTTTACCGTGTGAAATGGTTTAAGGTATTGACAACAGACTGCATAATTAGCTAAATGAGTCCAGGCAACTGAGAACTTTGTTCAGCCAATGGGTTTTAGTGTTTTAGCAACTGAGAAACTGTAAACGAGATAAATCCCAATGTAATGAGGTGGGCTGGGTTTGGATAAGGTTCTGTATCTCAGGGTAATTAAAACAAGATAAATCCCAATAAGTAAGCCTACCTAACCATCAAGTAGACTGGAAGTATGTGACTAATCACAACACTTTGTCACCACTGAGAATACAACTTGTTCCTGGTCCGAGTGCCGTGTGTATCGAGGATCTCAGAGAACACATACGAATCCCTGTTCTCCACTTCACGATCCTTCAAACTCAGACTCTAAACAATTTGACTTGTTTGGAGAAAATATATCTATTAAAAAAAAATACTAAAACATGGAATATATATTCAATCTATATGTTTTCATCATTAGTTATAGTGTGTCTACTCTGAGTGTTTTATAAGTGCATTATACCCAGTGGCTGCGTGACTCTGAGCAGCCAGCCCCACGCACCAGGCCTTCAGTGAGGACTCCCCGTCTAGAGGCATGGTGATATACAGCCGAATTACACTAGGTGGCGACATCGACGTTAGTGACACTGGAAGAAACACCACCACTAAATCAAATCAAATCAAATCAAACTGTATAGAGTCACATGCTCCGAATACAGCAGGTGTAGTAGACCTCACAGTGAAATGCTGAATACAACAGGTGTAGTAGACCTCACAGTGAAATGCTGAATACAACAGGTGTAGTAGACCTCACAGTGAAATGCTGAATACAACAGGTGTAGTAGACCTTACAGTGAAATGCTGAATACAACAGGTGTAGTAGACCTCACAGTGAAATGCAGAATACAACAGGTGTAGTAGACCTCACAGTGAAATGCTGAATACAACAGGTGTAGTAGACCTCACAGTGAAATGCTGAATACAACAGGTGTAGTAGACCTCACAGTGAAATGCTGAATACAACAGGTGTAGTAGACCTTACAGTGAAATGCTGAATACAACAGGTGTAGTAGACCTCACAGTGAAATGCTGAATACAACAGGTGTAGTAGACCTCACAGTGAAATGCTGAATACAACAGGTGTAGTAGACCTCACAGTGAAATGCTGAATACAACAGGTGTAGTAGACCTCACAGTGAAATGCTGAATACAACAAGTGTAGTAGACCTCACAGTGAAATGCTGAATACAACAGGTGTAGTGGACCTCACAGTGAAATGCTGAATACAACAGGTGTAGTAGACCTCACAGTGAAATGCTGAATACAACAGGTGTAGTAGACCTCACAGTGAAATGCTGAATACAACAGGTGTAGTGGACCTCACAGTGAAATGCTGAATACAACAGGTGTAGTAGACCTCACAGTGAAATGCTGAATACAACAGGTGTAGTAGACCTCACAGTGAAATGCTGAATACAACAGGTGTAGTAGACCTCACAGTGAAATGCTGAATACAACAGGTGTAGTAGACCTTACAGTGAAATGCTGAATACAACAGGTGTAGTAGACCTCACAGTGAAATGCTGAATACAACAGGTGTAGTAGACCTTACAGTGAAATGCTGAATACAACAGGTGTAGTAGACCTCACAGTGAAATGCTGAATACAACAGGTGTAGTAGACCTTACAGTGAAATGCTGAATACAACAGGTGTAGTAGACCTCACAGTGAAATGCTGAATACAACAGGTGTAGTAGACCTCACAGTGAAATGCTGAATACAACAGGTGTAGGAGATAAAAGTTACAAGTAATTGAAGAGCAGCAGTAAAATAACAATAGCGAGACTATATACAGGGGGTACCGGTACAGAGTCAATGTGGAGGCTATATACAGGGGGTACTGGTACAGAGTCAATGTGGAGGTTATATACAGGGGGTACAGGTACAGAGTCAATGTGGAGGCTATATACAGGGGGGGTACCGGTACAGAGTCAATGTGGAGGCTATATACAGGGGGTACCGGTACAGAGTCAATGTGGAGGCTATATACAGGGGGTACCAGTACAGAGTCAATGTGGAGGCTATATACAGGGGGTACCGGTACAGAGTCAATGTGGAGGCTATATACAGGGTATTACGGTACAGAGTCAATGTGGAGGCTATATACAGGGGGTACCGGTACAGAGTCAATGTGGAGGCTATATACAGGGGGTACCGGTACAGAGTCAATGTGGAGGCTATATACAGGGGGGTACCGGTACAGAGTCAATGTGGAGACTATATACAGGGGGTACCGGTACAGAGTCAATGTGGAGGCTATATACAGGGGGTACCGGTACAGAGTCAATGTGGAGGCTATATACAGGGGGTACCGGTACAGAGTCAATGTGGAGGCTATATACAGGGGGTACCGGTACAGAGTCAATGTGGAGGCTATATACAGGGGGTACCGGTACAGAGTCAATGTGGAGGCTATATACAGGGGGTACCGGTACAGAGTCAATGTGGAGGCTATATACAGGGTGTTACGGTACAGAGTCAATGTGGAGGTTATATACAGGGGGTACCGGTATAGAGTCAATGTGGAGGCTATATACAGGGGGTACCGGTACAGAGTCAATGTGGAGGCTATATACAGGGGGTACCGGTACAGAGTCAATGTGGAGGCTATATACAGAGGGTACCGGTACAGAGTCAATGTGGAGGCTATATACAGGGGGTACCGGTACAGAGTCAATGTGGAGGCTATATACAGGGGGTACTGGTACAGAGTCAATGTGGAGGCTATATACAGGGGGTACCGGTACAGAGTCAATGTGGAGGCTATATACAGGGTATTACGGTACAGAGTCAATGTGGAGGCTATATACAGGGGGTACCGGTACAGAGTCAATGTGGAGGCTATATAGAGGGGGTACCGGTACAGAGTCAATGTGGAGGCTATATACAGGGGGTACCGGTACAGAGTCAATGTGGAGGTTATATACAGGGGGTACAGGTACAGAGTCAATGTGGAGGCTATATACAGGGTATTACGGTACAGAGTCAATGTGGAGGCTATATACAGGGGGTACCGGTACAGAGTCAATGTGGAGGCTATATACAGGGGGTACCGGTACAGAGTCAATGTGGAGGCTATATACAGGGGGTACCGGTACAGAGTCAATGTGGAGGCTATATACAGGGTATTACGGTACAGAGTCAATGTGGAGGCTATATACAGGGGGTACCGGTACAGAGTCAATGTGGAGGCTATATACAGGGGGTACCGGTACAGAGTCAATGTGGAGGCTATATACAGGGGGTACCGATACAGAGTCAATGTGGAGGCTATATACAGGGGGTACCGGTACAGAGTCAATGTGGAGGCTATATACAGGGGGTACCGGTACAGAGTCAGTGTGGAGGCTATATACAGGGGGTACCGGTACAGAGTCAGTGTGGAGGCTATATACAGGGGGTACCGGTACAGAGTCAATGTGGAGGCTATATACAGGGGGGTACCGGTACAGAGTCAATGTGGAGGCTATATACAGGGGGTACCGGTACAGAGTCAGTGTGGAGGCTATATACAGGGTATTACGGTACAGAGTCAATGTGGAGGCTATATACAGGGGGTACCGGTACAGAGTCAATGTGGGGCAATCCAAATAGTCTGGTTAGCCATTTGACTAGAACCTTGGTTCTGGTATAAAGAACTACCACAGCTAGTGAAGAGTCCTGGACCCATCCTTAAACCCAGCCTCTATCAGAACCCACGGAAAGGATCAGGCTGTATACAGGGGGGTACCGGACCCATCCTTAAACCCAGCCTCGATCAGAACCCACGGAAAGGATCAGGCTGTATACAGGGGGGGTACCGGACCCATCCTTAAACCCAGTCTCTATCAGAACCCACGGAAAGGATCAGGCTGTATACAGGGGGGTACCGGACCCATCCTTAAACCCAGTCTCTATCAGAACCCACGGAAAGGATCAGGCTGTATACAGGGGGGTACCGGACCCATCCTTAAACCCAGCCTCTATCAGAACCCACGGAAAGGATCAGGCTGTATACAGGGGGGTACCGGACCCATCCTTAAACCCAGTCTCTATCAGAACCCGCGGAAAGGATCAGGCTGTATACAGGGGGGTACCGGACCCATCCTTAAACCCAGTCTCTATCAGAACCCACGGAAAGGATCAGGCTGTATACAGGGGGGTACCGGACCCATCCTTAAACCCAGTCTCTATCAGAACCCACGGAAAGGATCAGGCTGTATACAGGGGGGTACCGGACCCATCCTTAAACCCAGTCTCTATCAGAACCCACGGAAAGGATCAGGCTATATACAGGGGGGTACCGGACCCATCCTTAAACCCAGCCTCTATCAGAACCCACGGAAAGGATCAGGCTGTATACAGGGGGGTACCGGACCCATCCTTAAACCCAGTCTCTATCAGAACCCACGGAAAGGATCAGGCTGTATACAGGGGGGTACCGGACCCATCCTTAAACCCAGTCTCTATCAGAACCCGCGGAAAGGATCAGGCTGTATACAGGGGGGTACCGGACCCATCCTTAAACCCAGTCTCTATCAGAACCCACTGAAAGGATCAGGCTATACGCTCTGAGAAGACTGGAAATAAAGGACTTGGATTCATAAATACACACAAATATAGATTTAGATATAAACAGAGGTTGTTCTAATTTATTAGTCTGGTTTGGGGTCAATTTACCTCTCCGTTTCTGGTTGGTTTCTGTTTGGATTCTGGTTGGATTCTGGTTGGATTCTGGTTGGATTCTGGTTGGTTTCTGGTTGGATTCTGGTTGGATTCTGGTTGGATTCTGGTTGGTTTCTGGTTGGTTTCTGGTTGGATTCTGGTTGGATTCTGGTTGGATTCTGGTTGGATTCTGGTTGGTTTCTGGTTGGATTCTGGTTGGATTCTGGTTGGATTCTGGTTGGTTTCTGGTTGGATTCTGGTTGGATTCTGGTTGGATTCTGGTTACAGTTTCTGGTTGGATTCTGGTTGGATTCTGGTTGGATTCTGGTTACAGTTTCTGGTTGCAGTTTCTAGCATCCATCATTGATTTCTGTTAGAAGTCTCTGTGGATGTCCATGCTAAGGATGGGCAATTTAAATGTTTTGACTGTTCAAGTACTCGGATGGGAAAACTAAAACACAAATACAAAAAGGCCTGAAATGGAAAAAAATATGGGTGCATTTATCTATATATGGCAACAGCGCACAACAATGCCGAATTTACCATCACCATCACAGACAACAATACCTAATTTACCATCACAGACAACAATACCTAATTTACCATCACAGACAACAATACCTAATTTACCATAACCATCACAGACAACAATACCTTGTCACAACATTGGCTCAAACACATTAAAATTGAAATGCATTCCAGGTGACAACCTCATGAAGCTGGTTGAGAGAATGCCAAGAGAGTGCAAAGCTATCATCAAGGCAAAGGGTGGCAACTTTGAAGAATCTCAAGCTAACCAAAATCTGTCTTCTTTTCGAGATGTTCATTTTAGTTTATTCTGCCTGTTTTTCTAAATTGTCTAAATGTATGAACAATTCTACATTGAACACTGCATGGTGATGAATTATGGCCAGGACATCTGTGAGTAGGCCTCGGCTTAATGATTCTGATGAAAATATGCTCTGTCTTTATCTAACTAATGTTTTGTCATCTTTTCAGTGTGGAACCTGTCTATGTTTAGAGGGGGGTTATAGCCTAGCCTAGCCTGTTCTAAATGTTACTAGCAGTTCGCATAGTAGCCTAGCCTAGCCTGTTCTAAATGTTACTAGCAGTTCGCATAGTAGCCTAGCCTAGCCTGTTCTAAATGTTACTAGCAGTTTGCATAGTAGCCTAGCCTAGCCTGTTCTAAATTTTACTAGCAGTTTGCATAGTAGCCTAGCCTAGCCTGTTCTAAATGTTACTAGCAGTTCGCATAGTAGCCTAGCCTGTTCTAAATGTTACTAGCAGTTAGCATAGTAGCCTAGCCTAGCCTGTTCTAGCCTGTTCTAAATGTTACTAGCAGTTCGCATAGTAGCCTAGCCTGTTCTAAATGTTACTAGCAATTCGCATAATAGCCTTGTGTTAGGGTCGCGTCAATTCGAATCTGGTATCAGAACAAAAATAGTCAGCACAGAGTAACTTCTGATTTCTTTGTAATTTAATTAATGCAAACACTTTGTTCTTCCTTAAATACTCTGACAGAGATAGTTCCCGCTCACTGCTGGCCTGTCAGAGGGAGGATGAGCATGGTTTAAACTTAGTCATCCTATTGTTGGCGTGCAGGCTGGTCCCAGCCTCGTGACGCACTTCCTGTTGCCAGGCGAAGTTGTTGTCTGTGACTGCACAATGAACAGTTCTCTAAAACCCCTACACCCCGCTGTATGTACATTTCACCTATATCCTGTTATTGCTGTTATTCTGCAAAAAGCTCTTGCAAAACCCTGTTTTAAAGCATCAGCATTCTTTCCACCTGACCCACCATATCACATGAGCCACTTCCTGAAACACACAGCAGTATGCAATTATCTGTAGTTTATACATACTTAATATTGTAGCATAGCTTCTCCATTATTTTATATATGTTATGCAAACAAATAGTTAGTTCAGATCTCACACTAGCCTAGCCTGTTCTAAATGTTACTAGTGTGGAACCTGTCTATGTTTAGAGGGGGGTTATAGCCTAGCCTAGCCTGTTCTAAATGTTACTAGCAGTTAGCATAATAGCCTAGCATAGCCTGTTCTAAATGTTACTAGCAGTTCGCATAGTAGCCTGGCCTAGCCTGTTCTAAATGTTACTAGCAGTTTGCATAGTAGCCTAGCCTAGCCTGTTCTAAATGTTACTAGCAGTTAGCATAGTAGCCTAGCCTAGCCTGTTCTAAATGTTACTAGCAGTTGGCATAGTAGCCTAGCCTAGCCTGTTCTAAATGTTACTAGCAGTTCGCATAGTAGCCTGGCCTAGCCTGTTCTAAATGTTACTAGCAGTTTTCATAGTAGCCTAGCCTGTTCTAAATGTTACTAGCAGTTAGCATAGTAGCCTAGCCTAGCCTGTTCTAAATGTTACTAGCAGTTTGCATAGTAGCCTAGCCTAGCCTGTTCTAAATGTTACTAGCAGTTGGCATAGTAGCCTAGCCTAGCCTGTTCTAAATGTTACTAGCAGTTTGCATAGTAGCCTAGCCTAGCCTATTCTAAATGTTACTAGCAGTTCGCATAGTAGCCTAGCCTGTTCTAAATGTTACTAGCAGTTCGCATAGTAGCCTAGCCTAGCCTGTTCTAAATGTTACTAGCAGTTTGCATAGTAGCCTAGCCTAGCCTGTTCTAAATGTTACTAGCAGTTCGCATAGTAGCCTAGCCTAGCCTGTTCTAAATGTTACTAGCAGTTCGCATAGTAGCCTAGGCGGAAAAATAGATGGGACGCAATTATTCCAAAACTGCAGCTTGTTGATGGAACACATATTTCCGTACTCCAATCAACATGTCCATTTATTTATTTTTTATATGTGCTAAAACTGTCGTCATTTGGCAAAGGAATGTAGCTTGTTTATCCTGTCCGTTAGATACATTTTTATAGACGTGTTTTTATAGGCATTTATTTCTGTCGGCCTAGCAGGAGCTTGTGTGGGCATTAAGAACACGTGTAGAGGGTTTGAACGCAAGTGAGTAAGACAAGGAGGAGAAAATGAATTTAGGGAGAAGAACGAATACTTGGCCTGGTTTATTTTTCCTTGTTCCCTGCAAAATGCACACGTACTATTGGAACACTAGAGTCAAAGCAAATTAAACAATTCCGGACAGAAATGTAACTTGCCTGGAACAGGCAGCCACAAACCACATTCCACAAAATAGTTTACCAGTCTAAAAAAAAAAAACTGATCTCTGGTCTGCTTAAAGAGTGAGTTCTGGCGTCCGTTTGAGCACTCCATTACTCATACTCATCCCTAGGCAGTGCCTCTGTCAATACTAACAATCCAATTCAGTCCTTGGATGGGCAAGGCAAGACCCCAAAGGACTGAATGTGTGACTGAATGGATACTAACTACCGTGTTGGAAAATGATGGACACCAATCATACCGATCACTTATCCCCAGGCATTTAGCTGATATGGTTATGATAAGTAGCCTCTAGGCCACTAGAGAAATGTCACATTTAAAATGAAATAAGTGGAACAATTGATGGAACAATTGAACAACAATGGAAGTGGAACAACAATGGAAGTGGAACAACAATGGAACAACTGAACAACAATGGAAGTGGAACAACAATGGAAGTGGAACAACAATGGAAGTGGAACAACAATGGAAGTGGAACAACAATGGAACAATTGAACAACAATGGAAGTGGAACAATAATGGAAGTTGAACAACAATGGAAGTGGAACAACAATGGAACAATTGAACAACAATGGAAGTGGAACAACAATGGAACAACTGAACAACAATGGAAGTGGAACAACAATGGAAGTGGAACAACAATGGAACAACTGATTGTTACAGCCATCACATTAGTAGTACTAGTTTAAAGATAACTGGGGGAAAATCTGTGGTGCAGGTGGCTGTTCTGTAGGTATTGTTCTATTTATCCTTATCGCACCAAATCAGCCAATTTATGGCAAGATGGATTTTAGTCCATATCGCCCAGTTCTAAATCAATATGTAGCTTGTTAGAATGTTAATATTTCTACTCATTACATCATTGTTTTAAAAAAAAAAAACTCATAAGAGGACGGTGCTGAGCCCAGAGGGAAACAGTAATGGCATCTTTGTTTGTAGGCCCCAACTCCGCCATGGGTTCGTTTTTGTTGGGATGTTGGATAAAAGATGAACATAAGATCTGTGGTACAGGCTTAGGAGATCTTATATGTTTTGTTCAATGAGAATTCACTTTTTGTTCATTTTTTAAGCATTTATGTAATTAAAAAAAAAGCACCTAAAGTCTTCTTAATTCATAAAGGTCGTGCAAATCAAATCAAATCTAATTTTATTGGTCACATAACACATGGTTAGCAGATGTTAATGCGAGTGTAGTGAAATGCTTGTGCTTCTAGTTCCAACCATGCAGTAATATCTAACAAGTAATCTAACAATTCCACAACAACTACCTAATACACACACAAGTGTAAAGGAATTAATAAGAATATGTACATACAAATATATGGATGAGTGATGGCCGAACGGCATCGGCAAGATGCAGTAGATGATATAGAGTACAGTATATACATATGAGATGAGTATTGTAGGGTATGGAAACATTATATAAAGCAGCATTGTTTAAAGTGGCTAGTGATACATTACATCAGGATGGCAAGATGCAGTAGATGGTATAGAGTACAGTATATACATATGAGATGAGTAATGTAGGGTATGTAAACATTATATAAAGTGGCATGATATTATCTCATAGAAAAAACGTATAATTTCTCATAAGCCTGTGTTAACCTCAGACCTTCTTTTTGGCGTTTATCCCAAAACCTTATTTCCCAATGAACTTTCTCCATAGCAATGGCTAAACAACCAGAGGTAAGTCATTTCCGTGGTTTTTAGGACTACAAGCTGGTGAGCATCTGTGAGAGGATAAAACAAAGCCACTCCAGGTATTTCTCCAGGTTTTCCTTCCAGCCTAGTAAACCGTAGCAGCCTCCGGTGTGTCTGAACGAAACATAAAGCCTTGTTTACAGCGCTGAATCCATCCCACCGAGCGGACTAAAACCGTGATGTGATCTCTCCAACCGGGAGCCGCTGACTGACGTTGTAAGAGATAAGAAAACGGTTTCAAATCGATTACTAAAAGCAGATATACTACAAGGGTCTGAATCTAAACGAACATTGAAGATATTGAAATCATCCCGTTTCTCCGTGCTGGGAAAATGGATTTAAATTGTTAAGTCTGCCTGTATGAGGGTGAAGACGGAGGAGGGAGACACGGGGGCTGCAGTTTGTTGAATCCATTTTCGTCCTTGGCGGATATTTTGGATCAAACATCATGTGTCTCAGTCGAGGAGGTGTCTTTTTTCATTCATGTGTTATCTAAAGCATACCGCCATCAAAGCCGAACCGAGCCTGCTCTCCCGTCCACGTTGGAGGACTTTCTCCCTCGCCTAGCGAACAGCGCATTCAAGCGAGCAAAGTGGCTTTTTTTTTTTAAGAAATGGAGTCGAAAAGATGCGGATTGTCAAGTGATAGACATTCCTGACGCATGGTTTTCTTTTTCTATAACATTTCATATATCACATGAGTGGTTTTGTCTGTGTTAAACCAAACGTTGAGTGATTTTTTTTTTTTGTGAGATAATTATAGGATAGCGACCGAAGACCGTTGTTTTCCTGCTGGATTGAAACCACCCCGCAGTGGACTCAAGACATTCCGCAACACATTGAGCTTCCGAGTTAGCACCCGAGTTAGCAACGGGGTTAGCATAGGGGTTAGCATCCGAGTTAGCAACGGGGTTAGCAACGGGGTTAGCATCCGAGTTAGCAACGGGGTTAGCATCCGAGTTAGCAACGGAGTTAGCATCCGAGTTAGCAACGGAGTTAGCATAGGGGTTAGCATCCGAGTTAGCAACGGGGTTAGCAACGGAGTTAGCATAGGGGTTGGCAACGGGGTTAGCATCCGAGTTAGCAACGGGGTTAGCAACGGAGTTAGCAACGGAGTTAGCAACGGGGTTAGCAACGGAGTTAGCATCGGGGTTAGCAACGGCTAGCTAGTCTCTGGCTTCCAACGTTACTAACAAGTCAACATTTAGTAATAAAAGTCAGGGAACAACGCTTTTTTTACCTTCTTTTTTTCCCCCAATTTAGTCCACGTTCTTGGTGTTTTTTTTGTGGGCTTGAGAAGAGACCATTAATTAATTGGCTCATATCCCTGTTTTTTGTTTCTGGAGCTGAGAGGAAGTTTATTTTACCGGAATGAAGTCTTTGACAGAAAAGGATCATTTGACCTTGTTCTGTGGTCTGCTGCTGTGTGTCTCCGCGATCTGCCTTCAGCCCGCAAATGGAGAAAGTAAGTGGTTTTAAAAACGTTTTCTAGGTAACTACTAGCTAACTTAATTGATTTTATATATATATATATATATATATATATTATATATATATTATATATATATGCACAACTCCTCTTTGCTCCCACTTGGTCATCTTGTTGTAGAGTTAGACAACCATTGTTGAATGAAATGTAGTGAAAATGGACCTACAGGGACAACCTGGTCTCATCACATGTCGTGTTATTCTGTACGTAAAACCACTTTCTGTTTACTATAATGTGTTACGTTTTTGTATTCATTTGTGGAAGTAACTTATTACGTTTCGTATGATGTTACAAATTTGCAGAAAGTACAATGTTAGACATTGTTTAGAAAATTGATAAGTTACGAATTACAATTAGTTGTGGCTAGCGTTAGCTAGGTGGCTAGCGTTGGTTATGAGTCAGGTTAGGGGAAGGGTTAGCTAACATACTAAGTAGTTGCTAAGTAGCAAAAACGTAGTAAGTCGTTGAAAAGTTACTAAAGTTGTCTGTGATGAGATTCGAACACACAACCTCTGGGTTGCTAGACGTTTGCATTAAACGTCCACCCCGACCAATCACCCTTTTTGCCTTAAGTAACCTTCTCTTATGTAAAAAAAAAAATAATATATATAAATAAATAAATAAATAAATTAAAAACATGTATTTCAATATCCGATGAATATATGATATTATTAGAATAGTGAAATGATTTCAAACTCACCTCTAGCATGAAAGCGATCATTATGTTAGGCTAAGTCTGTTTCTCTAGCTATCTACAATGCTTTATTTGGCCTTAGATGAAATTGAAAAGTACATGAAGTCTCTTCCGTTGTTTTTCCTCTCACCAGTTTGTGGTCCCAGCATCGACATCGGAAATGACATCAGTGAGTTCCGTCGGCTGGAGAACTGTACGATCGTCGAGGGTTACCTCCAGATCCTCCTAATAGGAGACAAGAACTACAACCTCAACCAGGAGGTGTTCCGATCGCTCTCCTTCCCCAAACTCACCATGATCACTGACTACCTGCTGCTGTTCAGGTTAGCGGGCCAGATACACACCTTCTACACGGCCTTCCCTGTAGCTCAGTTGGTAGAGCGTGGTGTTTGCAACGCCAGGGTTGTGGGTTCGATTCCCACGGGGGGGGCCAGCACAGAATTAAAAAAATTAAAATCTATGAAATGTATGCATTCACTACTGTAAGTCGCTCTGGATAAGAGCGTCTGCTAAATGACTAAAATGTAAAAAAAAAATTACAACGTTCTACCTCTCAATGATTTCACTATTATTTTATATCTTTTTGATTATTCCAGCTTGTTTTTCTTTGATCTCTTTTATGTTGTTGTTTTGATGTAAAGTGTGTTGCTTTTTAAAAACATTTTTTTTTAATGCACTTTAAACAAAGTTTTTATTTTTATTTTTATTCAGAGTCTCGGGCCTAGACTCCCTGTCCACCCTGTTCCCTAACCTCACGGTGATCCGAGGGCGAAATCTCTTTTATAATTACGCCCTGGTGATCTTCGAGATGACTTCTCTGAAGGACATCGGCCTCTACAGCCTCCAGAACATCACTAGAGGAGCCATCCGGATCGAGAAGAATCCCGAGCTCTGCTACCTGGACTCGATTGACTGGTCTCTTATCATGGACGCTGAGTTTAATAACTTCATAGCGGGGAATAAACAGAGTAAGGAGTGCGGCGACGTGTGTCCAGGCATCATGGAAGATAGTCGTCAATGCATCAAGACGATCTTCAATGACAACTTCAACTGTCGCTGCTGGACCTCCAACCACTGCCAGAAAGGTAGGAACAGGTTTTCTATCCGTCCGTCCTCGTCCGCTGTTTGAATGAGTGTGGCTAGCTGATTTGGTTTCCTTCACAATGCACTCGATATTTTCTCAAGTGAAGAAGGCTTGTTGCTCGTTTATTTCAACATGCCATGTTTATGTGTATAAAGCTGATATTATCGGCCGACTACGAGGACTGATTTTTTTTATTTTTTTTTAATACGATTTCTGAGAAAATGCTGAATAATTTATATCTGTCCTGAAGGAGGGCGCTCTTTACATGGCTGTAAACCTATCTTTCCTTGGCGTGGTAGAGCGATACTGAACGCTATCGCCCAATGAAAGTAGACCAGTCAAAGAGGAGAGTGAACTAACTGCTACTGCTTCTAGGGTGAGGGCTGAGTAGACTGAAGCTTGTCAGCTCAATAAAGTGGCGGAAATGTGGACTGACCATTAGGGGTGTCAATGTTAATAAAGACATTGGGATCTTCAATTCGTAAGTCGCTCTGGATAAGAGCGTCTGCTAAATGACGTAAATGTTTAAAATTACGGGGAAAAAATCCATAAATGAAAAACGAGGTGTGTGTGTAACCGATGTGAAATGGCTAGTTAGTTAGCGGTGGTGCGCGCTAATAGCGTTTCAATCAGTGACGTCACTCGCTCTGAGACTTGAAGTAGGGTTTCCCCTTGCGTTGCAAGGGCCGCGGCTTTTGTGGCGCGATGGGTAACGATGCTTCGTGGGGTGTCAGTTGTTGATGTGTGCAGAGGGTCCCTGGTTCGAGCACGGGTTGGGGCGAAGAGAGGGAAGGAACCTACACTGTTACATGTGTATATAGACAAAATGTAATTCACAGTACTGTTATCACAAAAGTAACAAGCCCCGATTTGTCATAAAGTAGAAAATAATTCTCTCTGAGACGTTAAATGAGAAGGTGATGAGGTGCGGACTCTGAGAGGTGGAACTGAGCTACAGTGACTGTACAGGGGCAATGATGAGAGAGGCAACGTGAGACCCAACCTGTTGTTGACAGAAGTGCGATAATGGACGTAGTGAGAAAAATCACAGCGCTGATTACAGAAATGATTGCAGTTGATATTCAGCCATTGTCAATGGTAGAGGATGTCTCCTTCAGTACCCTAATGGCATATCTAAAACCAGACTACAGGATGTCTCCTTCATATCTAAAACCAGACTACAGGATGTCTCCTTCATATCTAAAACCAGACTACAGGATGTCTCCTTCATATCTAAAACCAGACTACAGGATGTCTCCTTCAGCTCGGAGCCCCACTACAGCTGGCTCCTTCATATCTAAAACCAGACTACAGGATGTCCCCTTCATATCTAAAACCAGACTACAGGATGCCATGTGGAAAAACCGAGACACAACAGAGAACATTCTATTCTGGTTAGAGCCAGTTTGCGCTGTTCTGTTAAGGGAGTAGTTACACAGCGTTGTACGAGATCTTCAGTTTCTTGGCAATTTCTCGCATAGAATAGCCTTAATTTCTCAGAACAAGAATAGACTGACGAGTTTCAGAAGAAAGTTCTTTGTTTCTGGCCATTTTGAGTTTGTAATCGAACCCACAAATGCTGATGCTCCAGATACTCAACTAGTCTAAAGAAGGACAGTTTTATTGCTTCTTTAAATCAGAACAGCAGTTTTCAGCTGTGCTAACAGAATTGCAAAAGGGTTTTCTAATGATCAATTAGCCTTTTAACCTCTATGGGCTAGGTGGGACGCAAGCGTCCCACCCGTGGTGCACTCCATCAACAGCAGGTGCATTTCAAGAGCGGCAAATTTGAATCCAAATAAATGTCAAAATTCAAATTTTTCAAACATACAACTATTTTACACCCTTTGAAAGATAAACATCTCCTTAATCTAACCACGTTTTACGATTTCAAAAAGGTTTTACGGCGAAAGCATAAATTTAGAGTATGTTAGGACAGTACATTTACAAGAGTTGTGTGTAATGTTTTGTCAATTCAAAGACAGGGTCACCAAAACCATAAAACCAGCTAAAATGATGCACTAACCTTTTACAATCTCCATCAGATGACACTCCTAGGACATTATGTTAGACAATGCATGCATTTTTAGTTCTATCAAGTTCATATTTATATCCAAAAACAGCGTTTTACTATGGCATTGATGTTGAGGAAATCGTTTCCCTTCAATAACCGGCAGTCAAGTCAGTACCACAAATTAAATAATTAAAATTAGAAAACATTGGTAAAATATTATATTGTCATTTAAAGAATTATAAATTTACATCTCTTGAACGCAATCAACTTGCCAGATTTAAAAATAACCTTACTGGGAAATCACACTTTGCAATAATCTGAGCACTGCGCCCAGAAAAATACGCGTTGCGATACAGACCAGCTGTCATGTTGGGGAGATCTAAAATCGAAAATACTATGTAAATAATCCATTACCTTTGATTCTCTTCATCAGATGTCACTTCCAGGTATCACAGGTCCATAACGAATGTAGTTTTGTTCAAAAAAGCTCATCATTTATGTCCAAAAATCTCCGTCTTGTTAGCACATGATCTAAGCCCGCCGGACTGCACTTCATGAACGAGGGGAAAAAATATATTTACGTTCGTTCAAACATGTCAAACGTTGTATAGCATAAATTATTAGGGCCTTTTTTAACCAGAACATGAATAATATTCAAGGTGGACGAATGCATTCTCTTTTATAACGTATTGGAACGAGGGTACCCAACATGAACTCGCGCGCCAGGTGTCTAATGGGCCATCATCGTTCCATGGCTCTTGTTCGGTCAGATCTCCCTCCAGAAGACTCAAAACACTTTGTAAAGGCTGGTGACATCTAGTGGAAGCAATAGGAAGTGCCAAAATATTCCTCAACCCCTGTGTTTTTCAATGGCATAGGTTTAAAGGTAATACAACACATCAGGTATCCACTTCCTGTCAGAAAATGTCTCAGGGTTTTGCCTGCCAAATGAGTTCTGTTATACTCACAGACACCATTCAAACAGTTTTAGAAAATGTAGGGTGTTTTCTATCCATATATAATAAGTATATGCATATTCTAGTTACTGGGTAGGATTAGTAACCAGATTAAATCGGGTACATTTTTTTATCCAGCCGTGCAAATACTGCCCCCTAGCCCCAACAGGTTATTAAAATGATCAACTTGGATTAGCTAACACAACACAGTAAGGTTTTCACCCCAAACAGCAAGCAAACGGAAGTCCGCTTTGACATCCATTGATAATTTACCGTCGTTTTTCAATGTATTTGAAAAAAATCTATCCAGCTCTCTCTCTTCGATAACCACTCGGCGCGAAAGGAAAAAAATGTCCTGCTCTGATCCAGTGGAAACGTCATAAAATAGGCCTACCTGATTTAATCTGTGCTTAAATTGGACTGAAATAGGTTCCGGTACTCATTTTGGGTGCGGCTACTGTTTTATATTTAAGTACAGGAACTCCACAATACTTTTGAGCTGATATTCTGTAATAGAAACTGAAGGAACTGAAGCAGTAGAAGTGTGAGGTGCCGGTACTCGGCTACGGTGAGCTCCTGTCCAAGTCTCCGGCGCTACTTCTTATCCCGTAAATAACAGCGCTGGAAACCTGAGGGCCCAGAATATTTTATACATGTTGCAAGTTCGCTAACGCAAGCTTTGGGCCGGACCCAAGTTTTATAGTTGATACAATGTTTTAAGTTAGTTGCAGACAGGCCATATGTAACACATGTGATTTTATAGGATATTCATTTTTATCAGTATATTTTCTACCTGCAGGCTACAATGTTTTTATTTGTTGGCTTTATGTGGGCTATTTTTTACGTAGTTGGAATTAGCAATAGAAGTTACTTTTTAGGTTTGTGTCATTTTAATTCAGATTTGTATAGAACTTTGATTAATCAAATGACAGTGATTTTTGATATATGAAGATGTTATTATAAATTAAATGTTTCACAATTGTAATATGAAAACCATAACTGGCACACAGATCGGTAGAAGATAAATTGGCATTCAACATGAAAGGTTGCCGACCCCGGGTGTAGCCAATTACCGGCAACTTCATGAGAGTAATGGCAGAATATGTGAAAGCCAGCTGAAGCGGGAGGAGAATAGTTGGGTCAGGTAAAGTGTTTTTTTATATAAAAATGTCTCTATCTAGATCTCTAGCACCCTCTTGAGGCATTTGTCTTATTTCATCAAACCGTAAGCTTAAAGCATCAGACAAGCTCAATGCATATAGTTGATTTTATTAAAACACATAGGTGTGTGTGTGGGTGTGTGTGTGTGTGTGTGTGTGTGTGTGTGTGTGTGTGTGTGTGTGTGGAAAAATACACGGCAACAGGTCCTCTCTATCGATCAAATCTAACCGTTATTTGACCAGGTTAGTATCATTGAGATTTCAATAAAGAGAGACCTGGCCAGAATAGCAGCAATTTCAGACACATTTACAACATCAAACACAGAAAACATTTAACAGGAAGATGGTTTGGGAAAGTGTGGTGCAACTAGGGGTCAGAACATTGACAGACCCACAACTTAATTTTCCATCATAGTGTTTAACCTTATTGAAAGAGATCCTGACATTTCAGGACCTTTTGGAAGTTTGTTCCAAGCAGAGAACTGAATATCTTTTTTACCTCCCTCTGTACGGGCCTAGGGGCTCAACAAAACAGTCATGTCAGCACAGCTGATACGTTTTCATTTGTCTGCTGGACAAGGTACACTGAACAAGAAATATAAACACTACATGCAACAATTTCAAAGATTTTACTGAGTTACAGTTCATGTAAGGAAATCAGTCTATTGAAATAAATTAAGCCCTAATCTATGGATTTCACAAGACTGGGAATACAGATACCTTGGATGGATCAGAAAACCAGTCAGTATCTGGTGTGACCACCATTTGCTTCATGCAGTGCAACACATCTCCTTCGCGTAGGGTTGATCAGGCTGTTTATTGTGGCCTGTGTTGTCCCACTCCTCTTCAATGACTGCGAATTTCCTGGATATTGGTGGGAACTGGAACACGCTTTTGTACACGTCGATCCAGAGCATCCTGAACATGCTCAACGGGTGACATGTCTGGAAGAAGAACTGGGATGTTTTCAGCTTCCAGGAATTGTGGGTCTTGGGTCCGTATAACACTGAAACATGAGGGGATTGTGGGTCTTGGGTCCGTATAACACTGAAACATGAGGGGATTGTGGGTCTTGGGTCCGTATAACACTGAAACATGAGGGGATTGTGGGTCTTGGGTCCGTATAACACTGAAACATGAGGGGATTGTGGGTCTTGGGTCCGTATAACACTGAAACATGAGGGGATTGTGGGTCTTGGGTCCGTATAACACTGAAACATGAGGGGATTGTGTACATGGGTCCGTATAATACTGAAACATGAGGGGATTGTGGGTCTTGGGTCCGTATAACACTGAAACATGAGGGGATTGTGGGTCTTGGGTCCGTATAACACTGAAACATGAGGGGATTGTGGGTCTTGGGTCCGTATAACACTGAAACATGAGGGGATTGTGGGTCTTGGGTCCGTATAACACTGAAACATGAGGGGATTGTGTACATGGGTCCGTATAACACTGAAACATGAGGGGATTGTGGGTCTTGGGTCCGTATAACACTGAAACATGAGGGGATTGTGGGTCTTGGGTCCGTATAACACTGAAACATGAGGGGATTGTGTACATGGGTCCGTATAATACTGAAACATGAGGGGATTGTGGGTCTTGGGTCCGTATAACACTGAAACATGAGGGGATTGTGGGTCTTGGGTCCGTATAACACTGAAACATGAGGGGATTGTGGGTCTTGGGTCCGTATAACACTGAAACATGAGGGGATTGTGGGTCTTGGGTCCGTATAACACTGAAACATGAGGGGATTGTGTACATGGGTCCGTGCATTATAACACTGAAACATGAGGGGATTGTGTACATGGGTCCGTGCATTATAATACTGAAACATGAGGGGATTGTGGGTCTTGGGTCCGTATAACACTGAAACATGAGGGGATTGTGTACATGGGTCCGTGCATTATAACACTGAAACATGAGGGGATTGTGTACATGGGTCCGTATAATACTGAAACATGAGGGGATTGTGTCCATGGGTCCGTATAACACTGAAACATGAGGGGATTGTGTACATGGGTCCGTGCATTATAACACTGAAACATGAGGGGATTGTGGGTCTTGGGTCCGTATAACACTGAAACATGAGGGGATTGTGGGTACATGGGTCCGTATAACACTGAAACATGAGGGGATTGTGTACATGGGTCCGTGCATTATAACACTGAAACATGAGGGGATTGTGTACATGGGTCCGTATAACACTGAAACATGAGGGGATTGTGTACATGGGTCCGTATAACACTGAAACATGAGGGGATTGTGGGTCTTGGGTCCGTATAACACTGAAACATGAGGGGATTGTGGGTCTTGGGTCCGTATAACACTGAAACATGAGGGGATTGTGGGTCTTGGGTCCGTATAACACTGAAACATGAGGGGATTGTGTACATGGGTCCGTGCATTATAACACTGAAACATGAGGGGATTGTGTACATGGGTCCGTGCATTATAATACTGAAACATGAGGGGATTGTGGGTCTTGGGTCCGTATAACACTGAAACATGAGGGGATTGTGTACATGGGTCCGTGCATTATAACACTGAAACATGAGGGGATTGTGTACATGGGTCCGTGCATTATACTACTGAAACATGAGGGGATTGTGGGTCTTGGGTCCGTATAACACTGAAACATGAGGGGATTGTGTACATGGGTCCGTGCATTATAACACTGAAACATGAGGGGATTGTGTACATGGGTCCGTGCATATAATACTGAAACATGAGGGGATTGTGGGTCCTTGGGTCCGTATAACACTGAAACATGAGGGGATTGTGTACATGGGTCCGTGCATTATAACACTGAAACATGAGGGGATTGTGTACATGGGTCCGTATAACACTGAAACATGAGGGGATTGTGTACATGGGTCCGTATAACACTGAAACATGAGGGGATTGTGGGTCTTGGGTCCGTATAACACTGAAACATGAGGGGATTGTGTACATGGGTCCGTATAACACTGAAACATGAGGGGATTGTGTACATGGGTCCGTGCATTATAACACTGAAACATGAGGGGATTGTGTACATGGGTCCGTGCATTATAACACTGAAACATGAGGGGATTGTGTACATGGGTCCGTATAACACTGAAACATGAGGGGATTGTGTACATGGGTCCGTATAACACTGAAACATGAGGGGATTGTGGGTCTTGGGTCCGTATAACACTGAAACATGAGGGGATTGTGTACATGGGTCCGTGCATTATAACACTGAAACATGAGGGGATTGTGTACATGGGTCCGTGCATTATAACACTGAAACATGAGGGGATTGTGTACATGGGTCCGTGCATTATAACACTGAAACATGAGGGGATTGTGTACATGGGTCCGTGCATTATAACACTGAAACATGAGGGGATTGTGTACATGGGTCCGTGCATTATAATACTGAAACATGAGGGGATTGTGTACATGGGTCCGTGCATTATAACACTGAAACATGAGGGGATTGTTGCAGATGTGTGGCACGACAACGGGCCTCAGGATCTCATCACAGTATCCCTGTGCATTAAAAGTGCCATCGATAAAATGCAATTGTGTTCGTTGTCCGTAGCTTATGCCTGCCCCATACCATAACCCCACCTCCACCATGGGGCCCATACCATAACCCCACCTCCACCATGGGGCCCATACCATAACCCCACCTCCACCATGGGACCCATACCATAACCCCACCTCCACCATGGGACCCATACCATAACCCCACCGCCACCATGGGACCCATACCATAACCCCACCTCCACCATGGGGCCCATACCATAACCCCACCTCCACCATGGGGCCCATACCATAACCCCACCGCCACCATGGGCCCCATACCATAACCCCACCTCCACCATGGGGCCCATACCATAACCCCACCGCCACCATGGGACCCATACCATAACCCCACCGCCACCATGGGACTTGCCCACACGACACCAACTGCCTGGTACAGTTTAAAACCAGGATTCATCCGTGAGGAGCTTCTCCAGTGGCCATCGAAGGTTCACTTGTCCACTGAAGTTGGTTATGACTAGGGATGCACGATATACCGGTGAACATATGGGAATCGGACGATCATTAGCTAAAAATGCCAACATCGGTATCGGCCGATTTTTATTTATTTATTTATTTTTTTGTCTAGTTTAACGGCGACGTTAAAAACCGATGTCAAAGCTACCGTGCATACCTATGTAACGTAGGTACGTGACGTAATGAAGCCATGTACAATTTGGCGCTACACGTGCATCACAGCATTCCTAACCTCGCCCACAATGTCTGCTGTGTGGATCGAGCTGTCAACAAGTCCAGCAGTCATTTGAAAGAGTAAGAACATTTCAGCGAAACGACTCAAAGGCGAAATCCATTAAAGCCACGATAATGTAATTCATTGCCCTTTGACAATCAACCGTTCTCTGTCGTGGGTGATGTTGGCTTTCGTCGACTGGTCGAGCTCCAGTACACGCTACCAAGTGCGCTATTTTTCAGATGTTTTCCTACCGGTGTTACACAGTAATAGCGTCACTGCTAGTAGCTTCACGACATACTATGGAACGCCGTTTGGGTCTTTACGTGTCAAAACATATACAGTAGCACTGCCCAAGCTGTATTAAAATATACAGTAGCACTGCCCAAGCTGTATTAAAATATACAGTAGCACTGCCCAAGCTGTATTAAAATATACAGTAGCACTGCCAAGCTGTATTAAAATATACAGTAGCACTGCCAAGCTGTATTCATTTTTTAAAATTGTATTTATTTATTTCACCTTTATTTAACCAGGTAGGCAAGTTGAGAACAAGTTCTCATTTACAACTGCGACCTGGCCAAGATAAAGCAAAGCAGTTCGATAACATACAAAAACACAGAGTTACACATGGAGCAAAACAACATACAATCAATGATGCAGTAGAAAAAAAATTTCAAATAAGACTATATACAATGTGAGAAAATGATGTGAGATAAGGGAGGTAAAGGCAAAAAAATGCCGTGGTGGCAAAGTAAATAAAGTATAGCAAGAAAAACACTGGAATGGTAGATTTGTAGTTTGAAGAAAGTTCAGAGATAAAATAGAAATAATATGGTGCAAAGGAGCAAAATAAATAAATACAGTAGGGGAAGAGGTAGTAGTTTGGGCTAAATTATAGATGGGCTATGTACAGGTGCAGTGATCTGGGAGCTGCTCTGACAGCTGGTGCTTAAAGCTAGTGAGGGAGATAAGTGTTTCCAGTTTCAGAGATTTTTGTAGTTCGTTCCAGTCATTGGCAGCAGAGAACTGGAAGGAGAGACGACCAAAGGAGGAGTTGGCTTTAGGGGTGACCAGAGAGATATACCTGCTGGAGCGCGTGCTACAGGTGGGTGCTGCTATGGTGACCAGTGAGCGGAGATAAGGGGGGACTTTACCTAGCAGGGTCTTGTAGATGACCTGGAGCCAATGTGTTTGGCGACGATTATGAAGCGAAGGCCAGCCAACGAGAGCGTACAGGTCGCAGTGGTGGGTAGTATATGAGGCTTTGGTGACAAAACGGATGGCACTGTGATAGACTGCATCCAGCTTGTTGAGTAGGGTATTGGAAGCTATTTTGTAAATGACATCGCCGAAGTCGAGGATTGGTAGGATGGTCAGTTTTACGAGGGTATGTTTGGCAGCATGAGTGAAGGATGCTTTGTTGCGAAATAGGAAGCCAATTCGAGATTTCACTTTGGATTGGAGATGATTGATGTGAGTCTGGAAGGAGAGTTTACAGTCTAACCAGACACCTAGGTATTTGTAGTTGTCCACAAATTCTAAGTTAGAACCGTCCAGAGAAGTGATGCTGGACAGGCGGGCAGGTGCAGGCAGCGATCGGTTGAAGAGCATGCATTTAGTTTTACTTGTGTTTAGGAGCAGTTGGAGACCACGGAAGGAGAGTTGAATGGCATTGAAGCTCGTCTGGAGGGTTGTTAACACAGTGTCCAAAGAAGGGCCAGAAGTGTACAGAATGGTGTCGTCTGCGTAGAGGTGGATCAGAGATTCACCAGCAGCAAGAGCAACATCATTTATGTATACAGAGAAAAGAGTTGGCCCAAGAATTGAACCCTGTGGTACCCCCATAGAGACTGCCAGAGGTCCAGACAGTAGGCCCTCCGATTTGACACACTGAACTCTGTCAGAGAAGTAGTTGGTGAACCAGGCGACGCAATCGTTTGAGAAACCAAGGCTGTTGAGTCTGCCGATGAGGATGTGGTGATTAACAGAGTCAAAAGCTTTGGCCAGGTCAATGAATACGGCAGCACAGTATTGTTTCTTATCGATGGCGGTTACGATGTCGTTTAGGACCGTGAGCGTGGCTGAGGTGCACCCATGACCAGCTCTGAAACCAGATTGCATAGCGGAGAGGGTGCGGTGGGGATTCGAAATGGTCGGTAATCTGTTTGTTGACTTGGCTTTCGAAGACCTTAGAAAGGCAGGGTAGGATGGATATAGGTCTGTAGCAATTTGGGTCAAGAGTGTCACCTCCTTTGAAGAGGGGGATGACAGCAGCTGCTTTCCAATCTATGGGAATCTCAGACGACACGAAAGAGAGGTTGAACAGGCTAGTAATAGGGGTTGCAATAATTTCGGCAGATAATTTTAGAAAGAAAAGGTCCAGATTGTCTAGCCCGGCTGATTTGTAGGGGTCCAGATTTTGCAGCTCTTTCAGAACATCAGCTATCTGGATTTGGGAGAAGGAGAAATGGGGGAGGCTTGGGCGAGTAGCTGTGGGGGGTGCAGTGCTGTTGAATGCAGTAGGGGTAGTTAGGTGGAAAGCATGGCCAGCCGTAGAAAAATGCTTGTTGAAATTCTTAATTATAGTGGGCTTATCGGTGGTGACAGAGTTTCCTATCCTCAGTGCAGTGGGCAGCTGGGAGGAGGTGTTCTTATTCTCCATGGACTTTCCAGTGTCCCAGAACTTTTTAGAGTTTGAGTTGCACGAAGCGAATTTCTGTTTGAAAAAGCTAGCCTTGGCGTTTCTAACTGCCTGTGTGTATTGGTTTCTAACTTCCCAAAAAAGTTGCATATCGCGGGGGCAGTTCGATGCTAATGCAGAACGCCACAGGATATTTTTGTGTTGGTTAACCTCTATGGGCTAGGTGGGACGCTAGCGTGCCACCCGTGGTGCACTCCATCAACAGCAGGTGCATTTCAAGAGCGGCAAATTTGAATCCAAATAAATGTCAAAATTCAAATTTTTCAAACATACACTTTTTACACCCTTTGAAAGATAAACATCTCCTTAATCTAACCACGTTTTACGATTTCAAAAAGGTTTTACGGCGAAAGCATAAATTTAGAGCATGTTAGGACAGTACATTTACAAGAGTTGTGTGTAATGTTTTGTCAATTCAAAGACAGGGTCACCAAAACCATAAAACCAGCTAAAATGATGCACTAACCTTTTACAATCTCCATCAGATGACACTCCTAGGACATTATGTTAGACAATGCATGCATTTTTAGTTCTATCAAGTTCATATTTATATCCAAAAACAGCGTTTTACTATGGCATTGATGTTGAGGAAATCGTTTCCCTCCAATAACCGGCAGTCAAGTCAGCGTCGCAAATTAAATAATTAAAATTAGAAAACATTGGTAAAATATTATATTGTCATTTAAAGAATTATAGATTTACATCTCTTGAACGCAATCAACTTGCCAGATTTAAAAATAACCTTACTGGGAAATCACACTTTGCAATAATCTGAGCACTGCGCCCAGAAAAATACGCGTTGCGATACAGACTAGACGTCATGTTGGGGAGATCTAAAATCGAAAATACTATGTAAATAATCCATTACCTTTGATTCTCTTCATCAGATGTCACTTCCAGGTATCACAGGTCCATAACGAATGTAGTTTTGTTCAAAAAAGCTCATCATTTATGTCCAAAAATCTCCGTCTTGTTAGCACATGATCTAAGCCAGCCGGACTTCTCGTCATGAACGAGGGGAAAAAATATATTTCCGTTCGTTCAAACATGTCAAACGTTGTATAGCATAAATCATTAGGGCCTTTTTTAACCAGAACATGAATAATATTCAAGGTGGACGAATGCATACTCTTTTATAACGTATTGGAACGAGGGTACCCAACATGAACTCGCGCGCCAGGTGTCTAATGGGACATCATCGTTCCATGGCTCTTGTTCGGTCAGATCTCCCTCCAGAAGACTCAAAACACTTTGTAAAGGCTGGTGACATCTAGTGGAAGCAATAGGAAGTGCCAAAATATTCCTCAGCCCCTGTGTTTTTCAATGGTATAGGTTTAAAGGTAATACAACACATCAGGTATCCACTTCCTGTCAGAAAATGTCTCAGGGTTTTGCCTGCCAAATGAGTTCTGTTATACTCACAGACACCATTCAAACAGTTTTAGAAAATTTAGGGTGTTTTCTATCCATATATAATAAGTATATGCATATTCTAGTTACTGGGTAGGATTAGTAACCAGATTAAATCGGGTACATTTTTTTTATCCAGACGTGCAAATGCTGCCCCCTAGCCCTAACAGGTTAAGGGCAGTCAGGTCTGGGGAGAACCAAGGGCTATATCTGTTCCTGGTTCTACATTTCTTGAAAGGGGTATGCTTCTATAAGATGGAGAGGAAGGCATTTAAAAAAAATAACCAGGCATCCTCTACTGACGGGATGAGGTCAATATCCTTCCAGGATACCCCAACCAGGTCGAATAGAAAGGCTTGCTCGTTGAAATGTTTCAGGGAGTGTTTGATAGGGATGAGTGGAGGTCGTTTGACCGCTGACCCATTACGGGTGCAGGCAATGAGGCAGTGATCGCTGAGATCTTGGTTGAAAACAGCAGAGGTGTATTTAGAGGGCACGTTGGTTAGGATGATATCTATGAGGGTGCCAGTGTTTGCGGCTTTGGGGTTGTACCTGGTGGGTTCATTAATAATTTGTGTGAGATTGAGGGCATCAAGCTTGGATTGTAGGATGGCTGGGGTGTTAAGCATGTCCCAGTTTAGGTCACCTAGTAGCACGAGCTCTGAAGATAGATGGGGGGCAATCAGTTCACATATGGTGTCCAGAGCACAACTAGGGGCCGAGGGGGGTCTATAGCAGGCGGCAACGGTGAGAGACTTGTTTTTGGAGAGGTGGATTTTTAAAAGTAGAAGTAGCACTGCCAAGCTGTATTAAAATATACAGTAGCACTGCCAAGCTGTATTAAAATATACAGTAGCACTGCCAAGCTGTATTAAAATATACAGTAGCACTGCCAAGCTGTATTAAAATATACAGTAGCACTGCCAAGCTGTATTAAAATATACAGTAGCACTGCCAAGCTGTATTAAAATATACAGTAGCACTGCCAAGCTGTATTAAAATATACAGTAGCACTGCCAAGCTGTATTAAAATATACAGTAGCACTGCCAAGCTGTATTAAAATATACAGTAGCTCTGTCCAAGCTGTATTAAAATATACAGTAGCTCTGTCCAAGCTGTATTAAAATATACAGTAGCACTGCCAAGCTGTATTAAAATATACAGTAGCTCTGTCAAAGCTGTATTAAAATATACAGTAGCACTGCCAAGCTGTATTAAAATATACAGTAGCACTGCCAAGCTGTATTAAAATATACAGTAGCACTGCCAAGCTGTATTAAAATATACAGTAGCTCTGTCCAAGCTGTATTAAAATATACAGTAGCTCTGTCCAAGCTGTATTAAAATATACAGTAGCACTGCCAAGCTGTATTAAAATATACAGTAGCTCTGTCAAAGCTGTATTAAAATATACAGTAGCTCTGTCAAAGCTGTACAAAAAGATACAGTAGCACTGTCCAAGCTGTACAAAAAAACATACTTTGTTCGACCGCAACTTCTGGGGTAGCTAGCTTTAGCTTGGTATCTAGCTAGCACCAATACAACCAGCCTGAAACAATGACCAGTTTAAACTGCCGTCATCTTCATTATTCTTAGCAATGATTTAGGAATCCTTGTAAGTATTCTTGTTCGCGGATTTGAAATTGAAGTTCATTTAATGAATATAAATAGCTAGCTACTAAACCCTGTTGCCCATAGCTAACATTATAAGCAGCCAGCTAGCTTCATCTGGCTAGTGACGCTCGACCGGGTTATGTGTTGTGAAGCTAACCACAATAAGGATTAGGCACAATAGTAGAATTTGCGGTTTGCCTTCAAAATAAAAGTATGGCATTGAGTGATGCAAATGAATACAAATAGTAGAATTATGCCATACTTTTATTTTGAAGGCTAACCGTAAAATCCACTGTTGTGGCTAATCCTTATTGTGTCTAGCTTCACATAGATGGGTCCGACCACCATTAATCAAATAAGAACTGTCTTATAACTTAGGGTTATTTTTGGATGATGACACCTAGCTATATAGTTAGCTAACTATAGCTACTGAAACGGATGTCGTTATTTGACACATCTTTTGACACGCAAAGACCCAAACAGCGTTTCATAGGAATCCTGGTTGAGAATGAAATGACGACTGAACAAATGAACACTGAAACAGCAAGTAAGTGAAAGAAATGGGTTTTGATTGCATTTACGTATGTTGCCATTACCAGAAAAACCAACAAAATAACCTTTTGGAGTGTGTGTGTCTGTGTAACCTTTTATTTAACTAGGGTAGTCCGTTAAGAAATAATTCGTATTTACGATGACGGCGTGGACGACGCTGGGCCAATTGTGCGCCGCCCTATGGGACTCCCAATCACGGCCGGATGTGATACAGCCTGGATTCGAACCAGGGACTTTAGTGACGTCTCTTGCACTGAGATGCAGTGCCTTAGACCGCTGTGTGTGTGTGTGTGTGTGTGTGTGTGTGTGGGGGGGGGGGGGGGGTGTGTGTGTGTGTGTGTGTGTGTGTGTGTGTGTGTGTGTGTGTGTGTGTGTGTGTGTGTGTGTGTGTGTGTGTGAGAACTAGAATGCTTAAAAGGCCACAATCTTTATATCGGGTATCGGTATGTTTAAAAAAAAATATATATAATAATAATGTTTTTTTGGAAAGGAAAATATCGGGTATTGGCTAAAAATGTCATATGTGTGCATCACTAGTTACGACGCCAAACTGCAGTCAGGTCAAGATCCTGGTGAGGACGACGAGCAACGCAGATGAGCTTCCCTGAGACGGATTGTGCAGAAGTTTTGTTTGGTTGTGTAAACCCAGAGTTTCATTAGCAGTCTGGGTGGCTGGTCTCGGACGAACCCAGAGTTTCATTAGCAGTCTGGGTGGCTGGTCTCGGACGAACCCAGAGTTTCATTAGCAGTCTGGGTGGCTGGTCTCGGACGAACCCAGAGTTTCATTAGCAGTCTGGGTGGCTGGTCTCGGACGAACCCAGAGTTTCATTAGCAGTCTGGGTGGCGTGGTCTCGGACGAACCCAGAGTTTCATTAGCAGTCTGGGTGGCGTGGTCTCGGACGAACCCAGAGTTTCATTAGCAGTCTGGGTGGCGTGGTCTCGGACGAACCCAGAGTTTCATTAGCAGTCTGGGTGGCGTGGTCTCGGACGAACCCAGAGTTTCATTAGCAGTCTGGGTGGCGTGGTCTCGGACGAACCCAGAGTTTCATTAGCAGTCTGGGTGGCGTGGTCTCGGACGAACCCAGAGTTTCATTAGCAGTCTGGGTGGCGTGGTCTCGGACGAACCCAGAGTTTCATTAGCAGTCTGGGTGGCGTGGTCTCGGACGAACCCAGAGTTTCATTAGCAGTCTGGGTGGCGTGGTCTCGGACGAACCCAGAGTTTCATTAGCAGTCTGGGTGGCGTGGTCTCGGACGAACCCAGAGTTTCATTAGCAGTCTGGGTGGCGTGGTCTCGGACGAACCCAGAGTTTCATTAGCAGTCTGGGTGGCGTGGTCTCGGACGAACCCAGAGTTTCATTAGCAGTCTGGGTGGCTGGTCTCGGACGAACCCAGAGTTTCATTAGCAGTCTGGGTGGCTGGTTTCGGACGATCCCGCAGTGTGGAGGTCCTGGGCTGGCGTGGTCTGTGGTTGAGGCCAGTTGGACGGTACTGCCTTTATGGTAGAGAACAACGTAGAGAAATTACCATTCAATTCTCTGACAACAGCTCTGGTGGACATTCCTGCAGTCAGCATGCCAATTGCACACTCCCTCATAACTTGAGACATCTGTGGCATTGTGTTGTTTGACAAAACTGCAGGTTTTAGAATGGCCTTTTATTGTCTCCAGCACAAGGTGCACCTGTGTAATAATCATGCTGTTTAATCGGCTTCTTGATGTGCCACACCTGTCAGCTAGATGGATTATCTTGGCAAAGGAGAAATGCTCACTAACAGGGATGTTAACAAATTTGTGCACAACATTTGAGAGAAATACGCTTTTTGTGCGTATGGAACATTTCTGGGATCTTTTATTTCAGCTCATGAAACATGGGACCAACACTTTACATGTTGCGTTTTTTAAATATTTTTGTTTAGTTACACTAGTAACATGGGAGCTGTCTCAATATGGCCGTATAAATCAAAAAGTACCAATGATTTAATCTCTGAAGAGGTAAGGCCAGGCCATTCCCATGTAGAAGGTGATGTGTGAGAGCTTTGGAGTTAGTAACCAATCTCAGCCCCCATGGAACAGTGTCCAGCGTACCTAATGACACCACAGGTATAAAGTACAATATATCACCTTAATCAGTTACAGGCACCAAAGTAGTAGTGGAAACAAGCCTCTTTCTCCCCTTCTGTCTGTCTCTCTCACAGCACTACTGGTAGGCTATAAAACTCTACGTCTTCCAGTCGCCCGCTCTGTTCTGCCGCTGTCCCGTCGCAGTCGCCCGCTCTGTTCTGCCGCTGTCCCGTCGCAGTCGCCCGCTCTGTTCTGCCGCTGACCCGTCGCCCGCTCTGTCCTGCCGCTGTCCCGTCGCCCGCTCTGTTCTGCCGCTGACCCGTCGCCCGCTCTGTTCTGCCGCTGTCCCGTCGCCCGCTCTGTTCTGCCGCTGTCCCGTCGCCCGCTCTGTTCTGCCGCTGTCCCGTCGCCCGCTCTGTCCTGCCGCTGTCCCGTCGCAGTCGCCCGCTCTGTCCTGCCGCTGTCCCGTCGCCCGCTCTGTCCTGCCGCTGTCCCGTCGCCCGCTCTGTCCTGCCGCTGTCCCGTCGCCCGCTCTGTCCTGCCGCTGTCCCGTCGCCCGCTCTGTCCTGCCGCTGTCCCGTCGCCCGCTCTGTCCTGCCGCTGTCCCGTCGCCCGCTCTGTCCTGCCGCTGTCCCGTCGCCCGCTCTGTCCTGCCGCTGTCCCGTCGCCCGCTCTGTCCTGCCGCTGTCCCGTCGCCCGCTCTGTTCTGCCGCAGTCCTGTTGCAGTCGCCCGCTCTGTCCTGCCGCTGTCCCGTCGCCCGCTCTGTTCTGCCGCAGTCCTGTTGCAGTCGCCCGCTCTGTCCTGCCGCTGTCCCGTCGCAGTCGCCCGCTCTGTTCTGCCGCAGTCGCCCGCTCTGTTCTGCCGCAGTCGCCCGCTCTGTTCTGCCGCTGCCCTGTCGCAGTCAAATTGTCCTAACAATTTAAACTAGTCACCTCTCTCAACTCCATCCCGGCATCCACTAAACGAACCACATCCTGCCTGACAGGGTGTCTGTCCTCCAGCTCACTGCAACCTGTCATGAGCCTAAAGGTACCCTCAGACTAGGTTCTACTACTCCTAGCAGGCCAAACCAGGGTCTGCTTGTACCCTCAGACTAGGTTCTGCTACTCCTAGCAGGCCAGACCAGCGTCTGCTTGTACCCTCAGACTAGGTTCTGCTACTCCTAGCAGGCCAGACCAGCGTCTGCTTGTACCCTCAGACTAGGTTCTGCTACTCCTAGCAGGCCAGACCAGCGTCTGCTTGTACCCTCAGACTAGGTTCTGCTACTCCTAGCAGGCCAGACCAGCGTCTGCTTGTACCCTCAGACTAGGTTCTGCTACTCCTAGCAGGCCAGACCAGCGTCTGCTTGTACCCTCAGACTAGGTTCTGCTACTCCTAGCAGGCCAGACCAGCGTCTGCTTGTACCCTCAGACTAGGTTCTGCTACTCCTAGCAGGCCAAACCAGCGTCTGCTTGTACCCTCAGACTAGGTTCTGCTACTCCTAGCAGGCCAGACCAGCGTCTGCTTGTACCCTCAGACTAGGTTCTGCTACTCCTAGCAGGCCAAACCAGCATCTGCTTGTCTGCTCCCTTAAAAGAGCTTGGCTTGAAAAAACATAAAGTGGCAATATTACGGTTTGTCCCTCTTGAGACGCCGTAGCAACAACACAGCCGGTAACACTGCCTCACGTCTTAGTCTCGCAAATTTTCCATCTAAATAAGATGTTTCTCGTTAAATGACAAACACTTAATTGAAGAATCCCGTCCATAGTTCCCACTCCTACTAGACTCGCTGTAGTGTCTCTGTAGTGTCGTTGTGAGGAGCAAAGCTTCCTCTCTGTGGACACAGTAACTAATGAACTGATCCCATCCACTTGACACCTCGGCGCCACTGCAGGGAGCAAACAAACGCTGCTACACACACACACACACACACACACACACACACACACACACACACACACACACACACACACACACACACACACACACACACACACACACACACACACACACTAGTGTGCTCCTGACTGGCTGCAGCAGAGTCCAGTCCTCTCTGTGACCTCTCAGCGTTACGCTGCTTCACACAGACTACTGTCGTCACCATACCAGTATTTTGACTTGTCAGTTTATCACAGTCCTGGATTCCATCACGGCCCTTGATCCAGTCAGACTCCTCTACTGCTCCTCTACTGCTCCTCTACTGCTCCTCTACTGCTCCCCTACTGCTCCGCTACTGCTCCCCTACTGCTCCCCTACTGCTCCGCTACTGCTCCGCTACTGCTCCCCTACTGCTCCCCTACTGCTCCCCTACTGCTCCTCTACTGCTCCTCTACTGCTCCTCTACTGCTCCCCTACTGCTCCCCTACTGCTCCCCTACTGCTCCCCTACTGCTCCTCTACTGCTCCCCTACTGCTCCTCTACTGCTCCCCTACTGCTCCCCTACTGCTCTCTACTGCTCCTCTTCTTCAGGTCATTGGGCCTTGTTCGTTCGACATCATTGCATTTTTCCTCTCCTTTTTTTTGTAAAATAATTTTTTTAACCAATTTATAAAGTCTGAATCAACGTGACTTTGTTTTTACTAATCTTGACTACAAAACAACAACATTGACCATTCCAATAAATGATTACAAATCTCTATTTATAAACCGGGTAAATCAAGATGTCGCTTAGGCCTGTTGACAGTACAGGTGGATGTGTAGTCATTAGGGGGAGGGGGGGAGGCGGATGCGTAGTCATTAGGGAGGGGTGGATGCGTAGTCATTAGGGAGGGGTGGATGCGTAGTCATTAGGGGGGGGTGAATGCGTAGTCATTAGGGGGGGGTGAATGCGTAGTCATTAGGGGGAGGGGGGAGGCGGATGCGTAGTCATTAGGGGGAGGGGGGAGGCGAATGCGTAGTCATTAGGGGGGGGTGAATGCGTAGTCATTAGGGAGGGGTGGATGCGTAGTCATTAGGGAGGGGTGGATGCGTAGTCATTAGGGGGGGGTGAATGCGTAGTCATTAGGGGGAGGGGGGAGGCGGATGCGTAGTCATTAGGGGGAGGGGGGAGGCGAATGCGTAGTCATTAGGGGGGGATGAATGCGTAGTCATTAGGGGGAGGGGGGGAGGCGGATGCGTAGTCATTAGGGGGAGGGGGGGAGGCGAATGCGTAGTCATTAGGGGGAGGGGGGGAGGCGGATGCGTAGTCATTAGGGGGAGGCGGATGCGTAGTCATTAGGGGGAGGGGGGGAGGCGGATGCGTAGTCATTAGGGGGAGGAGAGAGGCGGATGCGTAGTCATTAGGGGGAGGGGGAGGTGGATGCGTAGTCATTGGGGGGAGGGGGGGAGGTGGATGTGTAGTCATTAGGGGGAGGGGGGGGAGGCGGATGCGTAGTCATTAGGGGGAGGTGGATGCGTAGTCATTGGGGGGAGGGGAGAGGTGGATGTGTAGTCATTAGGGGGGTGAATGCGTAGTCATTAGGGGGAGGGGTGAATGCGTAGTCATTAGGGGGAGGGGGGAGGCGGATGCGTAGTCATTAGGGGGGGCGGATGCGTAGTCATTAGGGGGGGCGGATGCGTAGTCATTAGGGGGGGGAGGCGTAGTCATTAGGGGTGTGAATCTGACTCTGGGGGCTGGGGGGGGGAATCTAGTGTAAACCAGATGGGGGTGGGGGAGATAAAGGACTTTTGTTTTGTGAACAGCTCAACATTTCTACATGCGGTGTTGCGTTTTTCCAGTGTGTTAACTCGTGTGAGAGGGGAGCGAATGCAGGCCAGACAGCTGTAGCAGTGAATAAGGAAGTGGAGGAGCCTCATTCTACTGTAAAAGGGGAGCGAATGCAGGCCAGACAGCTGTAGCAGTGAATAAGGAAGTGGAGGAGCCTCATTCTACTGTAAAAGGGGAGCGAATGCAGGCCAGACAGCTGTAGCAGTGAATTAGGAAGTGGAGGAGCCTCATTCTACTGTAAAAGGGGAGCGAATGCAGGCCAGACAGCTGTAGCAGTGAATTAGGAAGTGGAGGAGCCTCATTCTACTGTAAAAGGGGAGCGAATGCAGGCCAGACAGCTGTAGCAGTGAATTAGGAAGTGGAGGAGCCTCATTCTACTGTAAAAGGGGAGCGAATGCAGGCCAGACAGCTGTAGCAGTGAATAAGGAAGTGGAGGAGCCTCATTCTACTGTAAAAGGGGAGCGAATGCAGGCCAGACAGCTGTAGCAGTGAATTAGGAAGTGGAGGAGCCTCATTCTACTGTAAAAGGGGAGCGAATGCAGGCCAGACAGCTGTAGCAGTGAATTAGGAAGTGGAGGAGCCTCATTCTACTGTAAAAGGGCTGGCTGGTTAGGGATGGGCACGGTTATTACAGTAGTCAAATATCCAAAACCAACGTTGCTATTCAAATACTCGGCTAGAGTAAACATTTTTTTTTTTTTTTAAGAAAAAAAATCTTGTGCTTATTTTAACAATGAAAAGGCTTTGTCTAAATGAAATGATGTAACATTGCTACACAAGGTTATACCGACAACACACTTTTGAATGTAGTTTTTCTGCTGAACCTGTAAATACATACCAGGCTACTACGGACGTTTTGTTCTTATTGATGGACCAATCGGTAGCTTCTCTCTTTCTCTTTCTCCCTCCCGTCCAAAACCCTGCCAATCGCTGCAGCAAGCAAGCAACACCCAAGTCTCGCAGGCTGCATAGCAAGCCAGTTCCTAAGTTTAAACACAAGTTTTTATTTTGTTTACATGTACTTCGACTACCCGGATATCTGAAAAGATTTCATGATGTTATTCGAATAGTGAAGTGATTTCAAATGCCCATCCCGCTGATACAGACTGGATCCTCTAAAGAAGTACTGAACCGCTTTTTTATAATCCAATTATGGACGTTTTTGTATACCGTGCAACACGCAAGCACTCGCACGCGCACGCGCACACACACACTCGCACGCTTTCACACACACACACACACACACACTCGCACGCTTTCACACACACACACACACACACTCGCACGCTTACACACACACACACACACACTCGCACGCTTTCACACACACACACACACACACACACACACCCCACACACACACACTCTCTGACCTCTCTCTCTATGCCGCTACGCTGCCTGACCTCTCTCTGTTTCCCGCTACGCTGCCTGACCTCTCTCTCTGTGCCGCTACGCTGCCTGACCTCTCTCTCTGTGCCGCTACGCTGCCTGACCTCTCTCTCTGTGCCGCTACGCTGCCTGACCCCTCTCTCTGTGCCGCTACGCTGCCTGACCTCTCTCTCTGTGCCGCTACGCTGCCTGACCTCTCTCTCTGTGCCGCTACGCTGCCTGACCTCTCTCTCTGTGCCGCTACGCTGCCTGACCTCTCTCTCTGTGCCGCTACGCTGCCTGACCTCTCTCTCTGTGCCGCTACGCTGCCTGACCTCTCTCTCTGTGCCGCTACGCTGCCTGACCTCACTCTCTGTGCCGCTACGCTGCCTGACCTCTCTCTCTGTGCCGCTACGCTGCCTGACCTCTCCCTCTGTGCCGCTACGCTGCCTGACCCCTCTCTCTGTGCCGCTACGCTGCCTGACCTCTCTCTCTGTGCCGCTACGCTGCCTGACCTCTCTCTCTGTGCCGCTACGCTGCCTGACCCCTCTCTCTGTGCCGCTACGCTGCCTGACCTCTCTCTCTGTGCCGCTACGCTGCCTGACCTCTCTCTCTGTGCCGCTACGCTGCCTGACCTCTCTCTCTGTGTCGTCACGCTGCCTGACCTCTCTCTCTGTGCCGCCACGCTGCCTGACCTCTCTCTCTGTGCCGCTACGCTGCCTGACCTCTCTCTCTGTGCCGCTACGCTGCCTGACCTCTCTCTCTGTGCCGCTACGCTGCCTGACCTCTCTCTCTGTGCCGCTACGCTGCCTGACCTCTCTCTCTGTGCCGCTACGCTGCCTGACCCCTCTCTCTGTGCCGCTACGCTGCCTGACCCCTCTCTCTGTGCCGCTACGCTGCCTGACCCCTCTCTCTGTGCCGCTACGCTGCCTGACCTCTCTCTCTGTGCCGCTACGCTGCCTGACCTCTCTCCCATCCAACCACTTGTAGCTCTTCTTTAATCTGCTGTTTACATTTCACATGCCAAAAAACACTGACCTGATGTCACCACAGTCTGTCTGCTCGTCTAGCTTGGCCTCGTCGTATTGTTTCTGGTGCGTGATGTCTGGACAGTGTTTTGTCTGTCTGGTGTCTGGATATAGAACTGCCCGGGAACCATCTGAAGTATTCACAATCTCTCCTCTCTGAGAGAGAGAGAGAGCAGGAGGTCAGTCAGATACAGCTCCTTCAGAATGTATTCGAGAGAGAGAGAGAGAGAGAGAGAGAGTTAGAAATAGTTGCAAATGTATTGGAAAAGAGTACAGAAATATATCTAAAGTAGTTTAAGTATTCACACCCATGTTCGAATCCCCTTTGGCAGCAATTACTGTTGAGTCTTCCTGGGTAAGTAGAGGAAGTGGATTAGCATTAGACTCAGCTTGGCAGTAGGCTAGTAGTTAGCATTAGACTCAGCTTGGCAGTAGGCTAGTAGTTAGCATTAGAAACAGCTTGGCAGTAGTTAGCATTAGACACAGCTTGGCACTAGGCTAGTAGTTAGCATTAGACTCAGCTTGGCAGTAGGCTAGTAGTTAGCATTAGACTCAGCTTGGCAGTAGGCTAGTAGTTAGCATTAGAAACAGCTTGGCAGTAGTTAGCATTAGACACAGCTTGGCACTAGGCTAGTAGTTAGCATTAGACTCAGCTTGGCAGTAGGCTAGTAGTTAGCATTAGAAACAGCTTGGCACTAGGCTAGTAGTTAGCATTAGACACAGCTTGGCAGTAGGCTAGTAGTTAGCATTAGACTCAGCTTGGCAGTAGGCTAGTAGTTAGCATTAGACACAGCTTGGCAGTAGGTGGCATTAGAAACAGCTTGGCTGTAGGCTAGTAGTTAGCATTAGAAACAGCTTGGCTGTAGGCTAGTAGTTAGCATTAGAAACAGCTTGGCAGTAGGCTAGTAGTTGGCATTAGACACATCTTGGCAGTAGGTGGCATTAGACACAGCTTGGCAGTAGGCTAGTAGTTGGCATTAGACACAGCTTGGCAGTAGGCTAGTAGTTAGCATTAGACACAGCTTGGCAGTAGGCTAGTAGTTAGCATTAGACTCAGCTTGGCAGTAGGCTAGTAGTTAGCATTAGAAACAGCTTGGCAGTAGGCTAGTAGTTAGCATTAGACTCAGCTTGGCACTAGGCTAGTAGTTAGCATTAGAAACAGCTTGGCACTAGGCTAGTAGTTAGCATTAGACACAGCTTGGCACTAGGCTAGTAGTTAGCATTAGACACAGCTTGGCAGTAGGCTAGTAGTTGGCATTAGACACAGCTTGGCACTAGGCTAGTAGTTAGCATTAGACTCAGCTTGGCACTAGGCTAGTAGTTAGCATTAGACTCAGCTTGGCACTAGGCTAGTAGTTGGCATTAGACTCAGCTTGGCACTAGGCTAGTAGTTAGCATTAGAAACAGCTTGGCACTAGGCTAGTAGTTAGCATTAGAAACAGCTTGGCAGTAGGCTAGTAGTTAGCATTAGACACAGCTTGGCACTAGGCTAGTAGTTAGCATTAGAAACAGCTTGGCAGTAGGCTAGTAGTTAGCATTAGACTCAGCTTGGCACTAGGCTAGTAGTTAGCATTAGAAACAGCTTGGCAGTAGGCTAGTAGTTAGCATTAGACTCAGCTTGGCTGTAGGCTAGTAGTTAGCATTAGACACAGCTTGGCAGTAGGCTAGTAGTTAGCATTAGACTCAGCTTGGCAGTAGGCTAGTAGTTGGCATTAGACTCAGCTTGGCAGTAGGCTAGTAGTTAGCATTAGACACAGCTTGGCAGTAGTTAGCATTAGACACAGCTTGGCAGTAGTTAGCATTAGACTCAGCTTGGCAGTAGGCTAGTAGTTAGCATTAGACACAGCTTGGCACCAGGCTAGTAGTTAGCATTAGACACAGCTTGGCACTAGGCTAGTAGTTAGCATTAGACTCAGCTTGGCTGTAGGCTAGTAGTTAGCATTAGACACAGCTTGGCACTAGGCTAGTAGTTAGCATTAGACTCAGCTTGGCAGTAGTTAGCATTAGACTCAGCTTGGCAGTAGGCTAGTAGGTAGCATTAGACTCAGCTTGGCTGTAGGCTAGTAGTTAGCATTAGACTCAGCTTGGCAGTTGGCTAGTAGTTAGCATTAGACTCAGCTTGGCAGTAGTTAGCATTAGACTCAGCTTGGCACTAGGCTAGTAGGTAGCATTAGACTCAGCTTGGCAGTTGGCTAGTAGGTAGCATTAGACTCAGCTTGGCAGTTGGCTAGTAGTTAGCATTAGACTCAGCTTGGCAGTTGGCTAGTAGTTAGCATTAGACTCAGCTTGGCAGTAGGCTAGTAGTTAGCATTAGACTCAGCTTGGCAGTTGGCTAGTAGTTAGCATTAGACTCAGCTTGGCAGTAGTTAGCATTAGACTCAGCTTGGCACTAGGCTAGTAGTTAGCATTAGACTCAGCTTGGCAGTAGGCTAGTAGTTAGCATTAGACTCAGCTTGGCTGTAGGCTAGTAGGTAGCATTAGACTCAGCTTGGCTGTAGGCTAGTAGTTAGCATTAGAAACAGCTTGGCAGTAGGCTAGTAGTTAGCATTAGACTCAGCTTGGCACTAGGCTAGTAGTTAGCATTAGACTCAGCTTGGCAGTAGACTAGTAGTTAGCATTAGACTCAGCTTGGCTGTAGGCTAGTAGGTAGCATTAGACTCAGCTTGGCAGTTGGCTCTTAAAGTAAAGATTGTTTTCTGTAGCTGACTGACTGGTCTCCTTGGTGTCATCATGTCACCACGTCTAGACAGATGCCCTTTACCCTCCTTTCCCTGGGCAGTACCCTGCTCTGCAGCATTATTTGGTGTGTTTGTGTTGGGTGGAGTGGGTGCGGGTACAGCCTGTTTCATCCCGTGCCCCAGGCTTCATGACAGCAGTGTGTGTGTGTGTGTGTGTGTGTGTGTGTGTGTGTGTGTGTGTGTGTGTGTGTGTGTGTGTGTGTGTGTGTGTGTGTGTGTGTGTGGACAGTCTTGGTGTTGTGGAAGAGCCTGTTTCTGCCATGTCTGGTCCCCTGGCCCAGTTCCAAATGGTGTTTCTGGTCCCCTGGACCAGTTACAAATGCTGCACTACTTTGGACCAAAGCATTTGGACCAGAGCCATGCCAGCCCGCTGCCAGTATATATAGTGTACCACCCCTTCTCTGACCCCATCCTTGCTCCTTCTCTCTCTCTACCTGGCCTCTGAGTGCTGTGCTGCAAGGCCTCTCTCTACCTGGCCTCTCTCTACCTGGCCTCTCTACCTGGCCTCTCTCTGCCTTCTCTCTCTCTACCTGGCCTCTCTCTGCCTTCTCTCTCTACCTGGCCTCTCGCTGCCTTCTCTCTCTACCTGGCCTCTCTCTGCCTTCTCTCTCTACCTGGCCTCTCTCTGCCTTCTCTCTCTACCTGGCCTCTCTCTGCCTTCTCTCTCTACCTGGCCTCTCTCTGCCTCTCTCTCCTGGCCTCCCGCCCCCCACCTGGCCTCTCTCTGCCTTCTCTCTCTCACCTGGCCTCTCTCTGCCTTCTCTCTCTCTACCTGGCCTCTCTCTGCCTTCTCTCTCTCTACCTGGCCTCTCTCTGCCTTCTCTCTCTCTACCTGGCCTCTCTCTGCCTTCTCTCTCTCTACCTGGCCTCTCTCTGCCTTCTCTCTCTCTACCTGGCCTCTCTCTGCCTTCTCTCTCTCTACCTGGCCTCTCTCTGCCTTCTCTCTCTCTACCTGGCCTCTCTCTGCCTTCTCTCTCTCTACCTGGCCTCTCTCTGCCTTCTCTCTCTCTACCTGGCCTCTCTCTGCCTTCTCTCTCTCTACCTGGCCTCTCTCTGCCTCTCTCTCTCTCCTGGCCCCCGCCCCCCACCTGGCCTCTCTCTACCTTCTCTCTCTACCTGGCCTCTCTCTACCTTCTCTCTCTACCTGGCCTCTCTCCTCCTTCTCTCTCTACCTGGCCTCTCTCTACCTGGCCTCTCTCTGCCTTCTCTCTCTACCTGGCCTCTCTCTGCCTTCTCTCTCTCTACCTGGCCTCTCTCTGCCTTCTCTCTCTACCTGGCCTCTCTCTGCCTTCTCTCTCTACCTGGCCTCTCTCTGCCTTCTCTCTCTACCTGGCCTCTCTCCTCCTTCTCTCTCTACCTGGCCTCTCTCTACCTTCTCTCTCTCTACCTGGCCTCTCTCTGCCTTCTCTCCCCTGATGTAGAGGTGACAGGTAGCCTGGACAGACTAGTTTCCAGCAGGTAGAAAGTGCTGACCTCAGGTGAGTTCCCACAGTCCAGATAGATGACACAGCAGATGGTGACATACAGAGAGAAACCAGCAGCACGCTGCCTGTCCCCTGGAGGAAGCAGCAGCACGCTGCCTGTCCCCTGGAGGAAGCAGCAGCACGCTGCCTGTCCCCTGGAGGAAGCAGTCAACCAGCTCACATCTCCAGGGAATTCAGAACAGATCGTAGGACACTTTGGACTCAATGGTAGTGCACTTTATAGGGAATAGGGTGCCATGTGGAACACACGCTGTAATGCTTTCACTTCTCGGGACCTTTCCAGTTTAGTCTCTCAACTGGGAAACATGAGCCACAGCAGGTAGGGTTACTGGGGCTACAGCAGGTAGGGTTACTACAGCAGGTAGGGTTACTGGGGCTACAGCAGGTAGGGCTACTACAGCAGGTAGGGTTACTGGGGCTACAGCAGGTAGGGTTACTGGGGCCACAGCAGGTAGGGTTACTACAGCAGGTAGGGTTACTGGGGCTACAGCAGGTAGGGTTACTGGGGCTACAGCAGGTAGGGTTACTGGGGCTACAGCAGGTAGGGTTACTGGGGCTACAGCAGGTAGGGTTACTACAGCAGGTAGGGTTACTACAGCAGGTAGGGTTACTACAGCAGGTAGGGTTACTACAGCAGGTAGGGTTACTACAGCAGGTAGGGTTACTGGGGCTACAGCAGGTAGGGTTACTGGGGCTACAGCAGGTAGGGTTACTGGGGCTACAGCAGGTAGGGTTACTACAGCAGGTAGGGTTACTACAGCAGGTAGGGTTACTACAGCAGGTAGGGTTACTACAGCAGGTAGGGTTACTACAGCAGGTAGGGTTACTGGGGCTACAGCAGGTAGGGTTACTGGGGCTACAGCAGGTAGGGTTACTGGGGCTACAGCAGGTAGGGTTACTACAGCAGGTAGGGTTACTACAGCAGGTAGGGTTACTACAGCAGGTAGGGTTACTACAGCAGGTAGGGTTACTACAGCAGGTAGGGTTACTGCAGCAGGTAGGGTTACTGCAGCAGGTAGGGTTACTGCAGCAGGTAGGGTTACTACAGCAGGTAGGGTTACTGGGGATACAGCAGGTAGGGTTACTACAGCAGGTAGGGTTACTGGGGCTACAGCAGGTAGGGTTACTACAGCAGGTAGGGTTACTACAGCAGGTAGGGCTACTACAGCAGGTAGGGTTACTACAGCAGGTAGGGTTACTGGGGCTACAGCAGGTAGGGTTACTACAGCAGGTAGGGTTACTGGTGATACAGCAGGTAGGGTTACTACAGCAGGTAGGGTTACTACAGCAGGTAGGGTTACTGCAGCAGGTAGGGTTACTGGGGATACAGCAGGTAGGGTTACTACAGCAGGTAGGGTTACTGGTGATACAGCAGGTAGGGTTACTACAGCAGGTAGGGTTACTACAGCAGGTAGGGCTACTACAGCAGGTAGGGCTACTACAGCAGGTAGGGCTACTACAGCAGGTAGGGCTACTACAGCAGGTAGGGTTACTACAGCAGGTAGGGTTACTACAGCAGGTAGGGCTACTACAGCAGGTAGGGTTACTGGGGCTACAGCAGGTAGGGTTACTACAGCAGGTAGGGTTACTGGTGATACAGCAGGTAGGGTTACTACAGCAGGTAGGGTTACTACAGCAGGTAGGGTTACTACAGCAGGTAGGGTTACTGCAGCAGGTAGGGTTACTGGGGATACAGCAGGTAGGGTTACTACAGCAGGTAGGGTTACTGGTGATACAGCAGGTAGGGTTACTACAGCAGGTAGGGTTACTACAGCAGGTAGGGCTACTACAGCAGGTAGGGCTACTACAGCAGGTAGGGCTACTACAGCAGGTAGGGCTACTACAGCAGGTAGGGTTACTACAGCAGGTAGGGTTACTACAGCAGGTAGGGCTACTACAGCAGGTAGGGCTACTACAGCAGGTAGGGTTACTACAGCAGGTAGGGTTACTACAGCAGGTAGGGTTACTACAGCAGGTAGGGCTACTACAGCAGGTAGGGCTACTACAGCAGGTAGGGCTACTACAGCAGGTAGGGTTACTGGGGCTACAGCAGGTAGGGTTACTACAGCAGGTAGGGTTACTACAGCAGGTAGGGCTACTACAGCAGGTAGGGTTACTACAGCAGGTAGGGCTACTACAGCAGGTAGGGTTACTACAGCAGGTAGGGTTACTGGGGCTACAGCAGGTAGGGTTACTACAGCAGGTAGGGTTACTACAGCAGGTAGGGCTACTACAGCAGGTAGGGTTACTACAGCAGGTAGGGTTACTGCAGCAGGTAGGGTTACTGGGGCTACAGCAGGTAGGGTTACTACAGCAGGTAGGGTTACTACAGCAGGTAGGGCTACTACAGCAGGTAGGGCTACTACAGCAGGTAGGGTTACTACAGCAGGTAGGGTTACTACAGCAGGTAGGGCTACTACAGCAGGTAGGGTTACTACAGCAGGTAGGGTTACTACAGCAGGTAGGGTTACTACAGCAGGTAGGGTTACTACAGCAGGTAGGGTTACTACAGCAGGTAGGGTTACTGCAGCAGGTAGGGCTACTACAGCAGGTAGGGTTACTACAGCAGGTAGGGCTACTACAGCAGGTAGGGTTACTACAGCAGGTAGGGTTACTGGGGCTACAGCAGGTAGGGTTACTACAGCAGGTAGGGTTACTACAGCAGGTAGGGCTACTACAGCAGGTAGGGTTACTGCAGCAGGTAGGGTTACTACAGCAGGTAGGGTTACTACAGCAGGTAGGGTTACTACAGCAGGTAGGGTTACTACAGCAGGTAGGGTTACTACAGCAGGTAGGGCTACTACAGCAGGTAGGGTTACTACAGCAGGTAGGGCTACTACAGCAGGTAGGGTTACTACAGCAGGTAGGGTTACTACAGCAGGTAGGGTTACTACAGCAGGTAGGGTTACTACAGCAGGTAGGGCTACTACAGCAGGTAGGGCTACTACAGCAGGTAGGGCTACTACAGCAGGTAGGGTTACTACAGCAGGTAGGGTTACTACAGCAGGTAGGGCTACTACAGCAGGTAGGGCTACTACAGCAGGTAGGGTTACTACAGCAGGTAGGGCTACTACAGCAGGTAGGGTTACTACAGCAGGTAGGGTTACTACAGCAGGTAGGGTTACTACAGCAGGTAGGGCTACTACAGCAGGTAGGGCTACTACAGCAGGTAGGGTTACTACAGCAGGTAGGGTTACTACAGCAGGTAGGGTTACTGGGGATACAGCAGGTAGGGTTACTACAGCAGGTAGGGTTACTACAGCAGGTAGGGTTACTACAGCAGGTAGGGTTACTACAGCAGGTAGGGTTACTGGGGCTACAGCAGGTAGGGTTACTACAGCAGGTAGGGTTACTGGTGATACAGCAGGTAGGGTTACTACAGCAGGTAGGGTTACTACAGCAGGTAGGGTTACTACAGCAGGTAGGGTTACTCAGCAGGTAGGGTTACTGGGGATACAGCAGGTAGGGTTACTACAGCAGGTAGGGTTACTACAGCAGGTAGGGCTACTGGGGCTACAGCAGGTAGGGTTACTACAGCAGGTAGGGTTACTGGGGCTACAGCAGGTAGGGTTACTACAGCAGGTAGGGTTACTACAGCAGGTAGGGTTACTACAGCAGGTAGGGTTACTACAGCAGGTAGGGCTACTACAGCAGGTAGGGCTACTACAGCAGGTAGGGTTACTACAGCAGGTAGGGCTACTACAGCAGGTAGGGTTACTACAGCAGGTAGGGTTACTACAGCAGGTAGGGTTACTACAGCAGGTAGGGTTACTGGTGATACAGCAGGTAGGGTTACTACAGCAGGTAGGGTTACTGCAGCAGGTAGGGTTACTACAGCAGGTAGGGCTACTACATCAGGTAGGGTTACTACAGCAGGTAGGGTTACTGGGGCTACAGCAGGTAGGGTTACTACAGCAGGTAGGGTTACTACAGCAGGTAGGGTTACTGGTGATACAGCAGGTAGGGTTACTACAGCAGGTAGGGTTACTACAGCAGGTAGGGTTACTACAGCAGGTAGGGTTACTACAGCAGGTAGGGTTACTACAGCAGGTAGGGTTACTGCAGCAGGTAGGGTTACTGCAGCAGGTAGGGTTACTACAGCAGGTAGGGTTACTACAGCAGGTAGGGCTACTACAGCAGGTAGGGTTACTACAGCAGGTAGGGTTACTACAGCAGGTAGGGTTACTCAGCAGGTAGGGTTACTGGGGATACAGCAGGTAGGGTTACTACAGCAGGTAGGGCTACTACAGCAGGTAGGGTTACTACAGCAGGTAGGGCTACTACAGCAGGTAGGGTTACTACAGCAGGTAGGGTTACTACAGCAGGTAGGGTTACTACAGCAGGTAGGGCTACTACAGCAGGTAGGGCTACTACAGCAGGTAGGGTTACTACAGCAGGTAGGGTTACTACAGCAGGTAGGGTTACTACAGCAGGTAGGGTTACTGGGGCTACAGCAGGTAGGGTTACTACAGCAGGTAGGGTTACTACAGCAGGTAGGGCTACTACAGCAGGTAGGGTTACTACAGCAGGTAGGGTTACTACAGCAGGTAGGGTTACTACAGCAGGTAGGGTTACTGCAGCAGGTAGGGCTACTGCAGCAGGTAGGGCTACTACAGCAGGTAGGGTTACTAC